>NW_027472584.1:20012500-20485000 GCF_030347505.1 Rhynchophorus ferrugineus | reverse complement strand
TTAACGTTTTTCGCTATTTTTTAAAGTTATATATATTAAACAGGTTTTAATAAAACTTCAACTTCTCAGTTTATTTATTTACTTGTTTTGCTTCGGACAATGCGTCGAAACATGGCCGATTCGTCTCACTGGGGAGACAGTCTTTTTTGACGTAAGTTTAATTGTCACATAAAATCCTTGAGGGATACTCTGGCTTCACCCCAAATATCGAAACAGGGTTGAAGGGTCGTCAGGTCATAACTTTAACAAAAACCGCTTTGATATCCCAATGCGAAATATCTGCGAACCTTAACATTATTAGTGTTCGATTCCAGTTTGAAGCGTTCATAATTTTCGATAAATGTCCCGCTAAAATAATTTTTTCCATTAGTCAGATCATTGATTGATATTTAGTTGAACTATTTGCGTTTCTAATTAATCCTATTGTTTTTTTACGTACCATAGTAGCTTCAGAATTCCATTACTTCGCTGTATCTTCACTTAATCTGATTTTACTTCATTAGTTTCTTCGAAATATTTACTTTATATTAGGTTTAAATTCTTTCAGCATATATTTCCATACTTTTTTAACAAAAGTTTTATTGGAATTGTACTGGAAATGTATAATTTACCCCAAATGGTATTTTATTATTAAGTACTTGCATCAATATTTCACATGATACAATAAATATTAATCAAAATACTATTATACAAAATACAAAATGTAAATACAAAATGAAAAAGTTATCATAATACACGCAAGTACTTAACATAATTGTTTATTTGTATAGATTTTTGTTTAAATATATGTTATTTGATATGATTGAACTTGCATTTATTATTTGTGCTGTCATTTGTGTTAATATACCCCCATGTTGAAAATATTTGCAGATATTCTAAAGAATTTCATGTTGAATCGAATGATTGTGTAAGGTCTTTTTACAACGTTTAGTTTCTAGTATATATTTAAATGTTTATTTTCAAGAAAGGAGTGGCTTTCTGCTTGTCGCATATTATAAAATAACTTCTAAATTCACACCATTGTCCTTACTTTATTCGGTCCAAGTTCTGTGAACTGCTCCACTCTTACCCTGGCCGCAAGCACATATATACCGATGGCTCCAAATATCGCAGCGGCCTTGTCATTTGTGGTAGACAACCGGGCATTCCGTTTCAAGCTTCCTGAACAGGGTTCAATATTGACCGCTGAACTCTTCGCGATATTCAAAGCTTTATCCTACATCACAACACAATCCTTCAAACAATGGCTATTACTGACCGATTCCCGAGATGCTCTCGAATGTTTCCTGGAACAGAAGCTCAACCATCCCCTGGTCACCGACTCACTATCAATCATCCGTACCCTCTATCTGAATGGGATCAGGACAAGTTTATTGTGGATGCCTTCTCACGTTGGTATACCGGGAAATGAGCGGGTGGATAATGCTCCCTATCACGAATGCTTGTGTCTATACTCACCTTATCCAATTAGTTTCTTGTTTCACAAGGAATGAGGGACAACGTCGTTGGGTCTAGGAGGCCAACCACAGCAGACGCTTTGAGGTTAAAGCTGATTTTTTCTCCTCTCTTCGCGTTTCTTCCCTTCGTCACCATGCCTTAGTTTTGAATCGACTGAGATTGGGTCACTGTCGTTTCTCGCACGAACACTTAATGACTTCGCGTCCGCCTGCTCTCTGAGTTTTGTCACCGTGCCCCTCTTTCAGTCTACCACAAACTGAACGACTGTCCACGGCTCATCCAGACTAGAACTACGTATGGGCTGCAAGATTTTAGAAATGCCTTAACAGGAGAAAATACAGAAAGATTCCTCGGATTTCTATGAGATATCGACTTTCTCTATAGAATATAGCCTATACTAAGTTTAGTGTTACTGACCAAATAACGATTACCACTTCGGTATGGGTGCTGACTGAATAGAACCTCTACTTCGTTATGGTTGTATTTGTAGTCCTGTATTTGTGTTCATTTTTAAATTGTATATACACTATTTATATTTTTATCCCCCCTGTTTGTGTTATTAATTTTATTTATTTATTAATTTATTATTTTATATATACACTTTATGTTCCCCACCTCCACTGTACCATTGTATAGTCGCAAAATGACGACAGCCGTCAAATCGACAAAAAAAACAATAAAATTTAAAAACAAAATGCAATGATATATTAAGAGCAATTTCACAGAAAATAAAACTATTAGAATTTTATCGATCAGTTTCTCTGAAATCATTATTTTTTCTATTGATTCATTTGATTGATCAAGAAGCAACTGTATTTTCAACTTTATTCGCTTGTATTTTCAAATTTACACGATATGATATTTTGTAATTAGTGGCTATTTGTATTTTGATTTTTTATCACTTCAAAAATTACAAACAAAACCATAAATGACTATCTGAGAAATTTAACAGATGGTAAAGAAACTGATTACTCACTCTGGAAAGCCACAAAATATCTAAAGCGCTCATGTCTACACAGTCCACCTATAAGAAACCTATATGGGAATTGGGTACGTGATAATCACCAAAAGGCAGAAGCATTTGCTGAATATCTAGAAAAAACTTTCAAACCAAAACCGAACCTAATATTGAACATAATTTGCCGGACATAGAAGCAGAAAATTCGATGATTGAATTAGTCACGCCGAAAGAGGTAACCAAAGTTATTAAAATTGACATTAACCCCAGGAAATCAGCAGGTTACGATTTAATAACAGGAGAATTACTGCAGAAACCTTATTAATTACTGCATACCAAGAAAGGGAATTATAAAACTCACCAAATTGATCAATACAGCATTTAGCTTATAACATGTCCCACACATTTTGAAGATGGCGGAAATTATAATGATCCCGAACCCTGGGGAGTCACCAAACGAAATAAGAGCCTATAGACCTATATCACTGCTGCCAGTAATAACTAAGGTTTTTGAAAAACTCCTGTGAAAAGAATAAAACCGAGAGAAAAACCTAATACCAATACACCAGTTTGGGTTTATTAACAAGCACTCAACAACCCTACGAAAGTAAAAAATATGTTCAGCTTTATTTTTAGATGTAGTACAAGCCTTCGATAAAGATTGGCATGAAGGCCTTGTTCATAAACTACAGAAAATGCTACCAAAATAACACACCGAACTATTAAAATCATACATTACAAGAAGCTTACTCTACAATAAAAGAAGCTAAAGCAGGTGCACCACAAGGAATTGTACTGGGACCAATGCTTTATCTACTCTACACTTGTGATATACCACAAATGGAGAATATCACGATGGCTACATTTGCTGATGATACTGCGATTATAGCTGTCGGAGACAATAGTAAAGAAGCCTCACGAAAATTACAACAGGCAAGTGACAATATAAATAAATGGACACAAGCTTGGAAAATAAGAATCAATGAAAGTAAATCTGTACATGTGCACTTCACCTATAAACAGACCGTGCAAGCACCAATAACATTAAATAACACTATCATTCCTTATAGCAACAACCCTAAATATCTTGGAATGAACCTCGGCAAAACTTCGCTGGAACTAAGTTGGTCACTCGCCATTTGGTAGGCTTAATGCTGAGGACCGTGGTTCGGAGCCTACGTTAAACTTTAGGCCCATTCCAAACCAACCCATAGTTGGTAAAAGGAGACTTTAAAATATATATGAAGAAATTATTTAATTGATAGTAAAATGTTTTATAATGTTATAAGATGAATAAACCAAAGTGTGAAATTAATTAATGGTATAAATCAGTTTGTTTAATATGGCAGGTGCCGAAACTATATTTTGTATCAGGTTTTTATCATTCAGAATTCTCTCACAATACGCCTCGAACAATACGGTGAATTTAATATGTTATATAAGAAAAATCAATCAAAATTTTAAAATTTTCGATTCCCCTTTTCTTTTTTAAATTTGTTGTTCAAAACATTTATTGATAGCAGATTAAGCATCGTTCAAATAAGAATCTATGAGGATGAGTTACTTATTAATTCCCGCACATGCTGCATAAACATAAAATATTCACCATAGAAATGATATTAATTAAAGATAACGTCTCATCTAAACAAACTTTCAAAAGCGCGTTATTGTTACTCAAAATGTGTCTAGGAGAGAAAAAAAGAGCGGTGGTGAAGCGAGATTAAGGAAACCATTAAAGTAATTCGATTCTCCTCACGCAGAAGTACTAAAACTTTTCCAGGGTTAGTTTCCATTCCGAAACCAAATACGGACTAGAGTCGATTATTTTCATTTACCCATACGTACTTAAATGAGGGGGTTCAAGTTTGCTTTGAGCGTTTGAAAACCCACAAAAAAATTAATTGCTGACAAAAGGTCTTTGAAACCGAACGCTCAGTAATATTTCAAGTGTTTGGCGTAAAACACAAAAATTCTTTATCGAAATATATCGATCTATTTTTTAGATCTACTTCAAAATGTTTATTTGATGTGAATTAATTTATTCATGCAGTTATATAAAGTGCTTTAATCAGCAACAATTATTAGTGAAAATATAAAATATCAATATAAATATATCAAAAATAATATTCAGTGATTATTGTCTGTTTACTGTAAAAAACATATTTAAAAAGAAACTTTTTCTGTGACCTTCTATAGCAGTAAAATTAATGGTATGAATCAAATAACGGTATTTTAATGAATTATAAAGGATTTTCGTGTATTTTTATGATCATTTTTAATATATTGTAAGTAAATAAATTAATTTCGCTTCCCTCATCGTTTACCACATAATATGAAATTTTGTTTAAAAGGTTAACACGCGTAGATACTTAGTACAAAGGCATTGTGAGACATATAAACCAATATTAATAACGAATTATTCGAGTTCTTTGCACAATAATGAATGATTTTATATTCTGAAGTTGTTTAGATTGGATGACTACCATGAGGGTAGTACCTGTCAACATTTAACATAACCTTTTAATAAAATGTTACCCATCGCGTTGTCAGTGCATGTGAATCGTACATATAAATAGGAAATATGGTTTTCATTAGTTTATACATATTTTCTTTGGCTTAATCCATATAATCATGAGAAAATCTTAACTAATAGAATTATAGATAGATTATTTCAATTATACTGAGATATATTAATCTAACGACCAAAGAAAATATATAGTCGTTTGTATATGCCATTCAGTTTTTGCAATGTATATATGACTTTTTTTATTATAATTGATATTTGAAACAATCGCTTGTCCTCTTTGTTTTCAAGTATTAATTTTTCTCAAGCATCTTTTTTAGACTCATTATATAAACATTAATCAATCCATTTTTAATTTTAATACATTTAATAGTTTAGAAAAAGCGTTTTTGTTTAAGAACTGATGGTAATTGATATTGTTCTGGAAACATAGTATATCACTGTACTAGAAGTAATCCTAAATGGTATTAAGATGTTTGAGTATTAAGACATTTTTGGCGTTACCTTCTAATTAATACTAGGTTTCTTCTTAGTAAATTCAATTAGTAATAAGTTACTGACCGAATATTGCAGCCAATAAATACATAAATATGTGCATCAAGTGTTAAAATGAATATTGTAAAGAATTTTAACAATTATAAAAGAGCTTCATAGAATTTTAATTCCTCACTTATTGCCTCACTTGGAATTGGAAAAATAGAAGACATAATGACAAAAAAAATAATTGTTGACAGAAGGTCTTTGAAACCGAACGCTCAGTAATATTTCAAGTGTTTGGCGTAAAACACAAAAATTCTTTATCGAAATATATCGATCTATTTATTAGGTCTACTTCAAAATGTTTATTTGATGTGAATTAATTTATTTATGCAGTTATATAAAGTGCTTTAATCAGCAACAACTATTAGTGAAAATATAAAGTGTCAATATAAATATATTAAAAATAATATTCAGTCATTATTGTCTGTTTACTGTAAAAAAAAAATATTTAAAAAGAAAAACTTTCTCTGTGACGTCTTGTAGCAGTAAAATTAATGGTATGAATCAAATAACGGTATTTTAATGAATCATAAAGGATTTTCGTGTATTTTTATGATCATTTTTGATATATTTTAAGCAAATAAATTACTTTCGCTTCGCTCATCGTTTACCACAGGCTTCAAAAATGGATTAATGTTTTCACGCTTCAGATGTGAAACGAAAATTATAATGTGTTTAGCGTGGTGAATATATTTCAGTTCATGTGGCCGAACTTGTTACCTTATCCATTTTACTTTTAAAAAACGTTGAAATTTCAATAGAGAAACGGTGATTGGCGACACTTTATCATCAAAAAATTGATGATTAAACAATTATTTGTTCGTTACCCTACTCTTAACTCACATCTCATAACTTTATTATAACATTTAAATAATGCAACATTTTTTATGTTTTTATAAACTACTGATACTAATCAACGAGCATTTTAATTATAATAAAATACTTAACATTAAAAAAAATTCTCTGTAATTAAACTGATCCTTATAAAGATAACTCTTAATAATAATTTTTAAAACGATATATACTATTACACTAAATTATTAAAAATGTTATTTAAAAGAAACTCGTATTTGAACCGACATATATATATATATAATTTTTTAATCTACTATGTAAAATGGCTTCTATTCAAAGTTGCAAAGTATTAAAATTCCGAAGTATTATTCACAATCTAAGAAGTATTTTAATTAAATCTAAAGAACTGTGAGATTTAGAGTCGTAATAGAGAAAAGCCACTAGTGATTTTGTACTAAAATGTGAACTTTACCTAAAATGAAGGTGCTGTAACATTTCTAAATATTGCCTGTGTTTTATTTAGTTCGCACTTGTTAAAAATACTATAAAATTAAGTATTATGATTATAGTAATAGTCGCAAGATATTAAATAAATATTTTTTGATGACTATTCAAATTTGCATTCATAATGGATCCTTGATTGGGTAAAATAAAATTCCTCAAAAACCTCATAGTCCTTATTTCAGTTCATATAGATAAAATAAGTGTCAAGATATATTTTACATGAATCGAAATATGCTTAAAATCATTTACAAGCAATACAACAATCACATTAAAAAAACGTGACTTGAATGTTAAATTGAAATTAAAGGTATATATTTAAATTTTCTACGTTCCTTATATTCCTGCTATTATTGTCACAGTCAACAAGACGTCTTCATTTAGCAGGGACCCTTTTTATTTACCAAATTTATGAAGATGTTTGTATCAATTTTTCATTATTTTACTATATTTTTAATAATTATTGTAAACTTTGAAAACATATATTAACAACAACTCCATATTTTACTAAATCATCACACAAAAAGAGCGCTGTTACTTCACGATATTTTTATAAATGGCACCTATCCAGTTTCTCAAATTTATAACTGTGAAATATATACTAGATTAGCTATGAAAAATATCTTGTCGAAAGTTTCCATATATTTTCAAGTATATATCGTAATTGCTGATAACTGTAGACAGTGGTAATATTGGAATTATAGTAAAAAGCAAGTTTAAAATCTTATTAATCCTTTAAATCAATGGCACTAAAATAGATAAAAATATTGGATGTTCAGTTTTCATAAGTTTTCCTTTTTTGAAGGCAACCTTAGAAAGCAGGCCCTCAAGGGAGTTTTGCAAAGACCAGAACAAGTAGGACGGGACAAAGTTTGGACTGTATAGTGGGTGTATCTCTTTCAATCTTTGCCTAGTTATTTGCAAAGTTATCTAGTTGTCCTGTTGATCAATACTGATGTTTTTATTGATAGTAAAGAACCGAATTAATAATTTGTTCAGCTTTACTGGTATCAATACGGCCACTGCAACCTTTGGGAATTTTCCTTTCTGGAAATTCTAAAAGCCCTATATTCAAAGCACAATAACTTTTGGCTGAATATACGAATAAAGTTGTCTTTAATCGAAAATTTTTTATGAACTGTTACCTCTCGAATGCACTATATATAGTATGGGTTTATTGAATACGTATTACTACACACATGTGCCATGATAAGTCCATGAACTAGGAAAAACAGAAAATCCTTTTTTTTCCTGGCTAATATATATAAAAAAAATTAATATATTTTGTTTCTTAAAAAAAGACTATGAATTTATTCCATTGCCAAATATAAAACAATAGAGATATTTATATCATCTTAATATATATATTTTTCTTTTAACGTGATGAGATATATCTGTTATGTTTCTGCGTTAGTCATCCTGAATTTTACAGATGTTGGATACTCTCAAGGCCGAGATTCCCGTGAAAAATGACAGGAGAAAGGGAGGAAAGTGAAAACATTTCTACCATATTTTTTTTGTCCACCTTTAAAAATTATATGGTGGCAGATGTATGAACGGTCTGATTTTTGCTACCATATATCCGTTTAAATCAGTCCGTATCGGCTGGAAATTGTGGAGTTTGACGTATTTTCGAGCATATATTATCAAGTGCCATTTAATATTTTAGTGGTGATATAATATCGGTATTAGATAACTATATTTTTCATATTGGGAGACCCATTTTTTATGAAGGGTTCGAATAAATTGCGCTTGATTTCTCAGTTTATCGAAACCATGATAAATCTTAACATTTTCAATATAAAAAATTACCATTTTTATTAAAAAAAATTCATATCATAAACTTAATATCGGATTATACTGAAAACCGAAAATAAAATTGACAAGTTTCTGTTTACTATTAAAATAATTAAACACAATTATCGGTTCATTTAAATTAGTTTTATCTAAACAGAAATCTGGGTTTAATATATCATAAACTGTGATTATGCGATATATATTCAGTTTTAAATATGGTTTATTTTAGTGAAAAATTTTATATATTAGGTTTGGTAATTAACAATAGAAGATTTATATTGAAATTGCAGGAATAATGTGCATTGAAAGACGTTGAATTTTCTATGAAATTTTGTTTAAAAGCTAAATACGCGTAGATACTTTTTATAAAGGCATTGTGGGACATATAAACCAATATTATTAACCAATTATTCGAGTTCTTTGCACAATAATGAATGATTTCATATTCTGAAGTTGGCTAATGTAATTACTACAATGAGGGTAGTACCTGTCAACATTTAACATAACCTTTTAAAAAAATAATACCCACGATGTTGCCAGTGCATGTGAATTGTACTTATACATATTTTTTTTATACATATTTTCTTTGGCTTAATCCATATAATCATAAGAATATCTTAACTAGTCGAATTATAGATAGATTATTTCCATTATACTGAAATATATTAATCTAACTACCAAAGAAAATATATAGTCGTTTGTATATGCCATTCAGTTTTTGCAACGGATGTATGACTTATTTTACTATAATTGATATTTGAACCAATCGCTTGTCCTCTTTGTTTTCAAGTACTTAGTTTTTCGCAAGCATCTTTTTTAGACTCATTATATAAACATTAATCAATCCATTTTTAATTTTAATACATTTAGTAGATTAGAAAAAGCGTTTTTGTTTAAGAACTGATGGTAATTGATATAGTTCTGGAAAGATAGTATATCACTGCAGTAGAGGTAATCTTAAATGTTATTAAGATGTTTGAGTATTAAGACATTTCTTGGCATTAACTTCTAATTGATATTAGGTTTCTTTTTAGTAATTGCAATTAGTAATAAGTCACTAACCGAGTATTGCAGACAATAAATACATAAGTGCAATAAATACAAAAGAGCTTCATAGAATTTTAATTCCTCATTTGTTGGCAAATTGTAAGGTCCTGGGAGCACCAGCTATAGAAGACAAAAATGAGCTACCTGAAATTTAGGTAAAGAAATTATTCTTTTATGAAATAATATTAATTTTTCTTTCGGTGTATAATTTTGGTGAGAAATATGGCGTATAAAGATAAAGGAAATAATATAAGAACACATGAATGGAGAAAAAAATATGTAGAAAAATTGATACTAACTACATAGTCTTCATAACATATTGGACAAATAGAAGACATTATGAAATAGTCACAGTAATGTGTCAAAATAAGTTTCAAAATATCATTTATGAACTACTATCTTTATTCTTTTAGAAGAGAAACATATTTAACTCAATATATTTTGATTATTAGCTTTCTATTATTATTATCACTAAAATTACAGATTTTCAAATACATCTGGATTAAATTGCGTAAAATATAAAATGTTTAGGGTTAATACACAACATTTTTTTAAGGGTTAATTTATAACTACATATTTCAGAAAAAGTAATTATATAATAAAAAGATCCTTGGGACAATATTTTTCCATGCAGTATCATAATTTAAGGAAATTTAACAACATCGCATCTTACCAATAAATGATCAAAATAACTATTTCTAAGAAAACTTGTGGTTTTAGTAGTCTAATTTAATTAAGCCAGATTTTTTTCAATATTAATTTGAATCGGCATTGTTCAAAGTTAGTTCGAACTTTAGTCTAGATGGTGTACTTTAGAGAAAATGTTTAATATTTTAATGAATAAAATTTTAACCGTAGTCCTACAATGAGGACGAAACCCGATACGAACTTGAAACTTTCATTAGTAATTTAATCAGATTTTAAATATTTAGGATCTACCTCCGTTGACAATATCGCGCGAGCTCAAGACGTCATCATTATCTCGGCTAAGTTTACTGAAACTGTGCCACTTTCGCATTCGTTTTCTATAAATTTCCCTCGATTGTATGTCGTTCCCTTCCTTAAACTGAAAGGGATTCCTATCAGATATTTAATATTTCAGTTATCTTTCGTATAATAGCCCGAAAGGTGAAAACATCTTATCTCAATTAGACGCATTCATTAAATCACAAATTGGCTTGTGGAATTTCAAATTTTAGAGTTAGTACGAAATTGTATTGTATAGATGTATAGATGTATAGATATCGTTAAAAATTGTATATAAAACAGAAAAAATTATTGACGTCAGCACATTGCAATGTTGCCGCATCAAATTTGACTTTTGGTTCATTTTGACTTAATGTTCAAATATAGTTTATTTGAACATTACAGTAAATCTAATGGATATATTATCGAATAATTTAAACTACACTTCATTATACAACGGCAATTGTTTGTAGTATATGTTTTTTTATATTTACAATGAACTCTTTTCCATACCACTTACGATATAAAGTTCTAGGCACATTTTTTATGTAATAGTTTCTCCAGAGGCTTAATCCACGTAATTAATTATTGATTATTCAAGCAATTTATTTGACTTTCATCAGAGAGCATATTTAACTTTTAGGTTTAGTTCTTGTTTCATTCGTTAAAAACATCTTAAGTTTCCTTATCAAGGAAGCTTAAGTCCGATTTTAATATCACTGTATATCCCCTTATTTCATTTTGTTACCGTCTGTGTACCTTTTTGTTGATCAAATTCTTAGATTTCGTCTATATCTAGAGAGAGTTAATATTGATTATCTCGTCACATATTCTAACAATTTTGCTCATATCTATACGCATGAATGTTACACACTCTATAACACGATTTCCTACAGTTATCCTATATTAATGATATAGTCATTTTTAGTTGCTTCCACTCTCATTATCCTATCTTGGTAGTTGTCAGTATTATAATCTTACATCCAGATAGTATAATTCATTAACTTTCACTTTCTGAGTCACTATTTAAGTCAACAACTAAACAGTTAGTTTCCACTAAATCTCATACTTGTTCACGATTGTTGTCTTTAAATGATATTCTAAGTTTTACCTTTTTCAATCAACTTTTGTCGTCTTCATGTTTTCTTTAAATTATATTCAGCTTCAGTTGTTTCCTCTCTCTTCACCCAGTGTTGGTAATTATCGGCCTTTAGACATACATCCGCATTCAAAAATTTTCATTAACTAACTACCACTAAATTCTAAGTTTCCAATCTATCTAACACTTTCACAATTTATCAATTCAGAACTCCACCATTTATCAATTAATTCTTCCGTGAATCTAACAGAGTGCGTCCAGATCAAAATTGTAGACAATGCTTCTTTCCTTCCATATATTTAAACAGTTCTTCAGTGTATATCCTTCTAGACTCCCATGTCCATTGTAATAATTATTTGCCATAGTAATATATTTTCATGCCTATTTTTGGAAAAGTAATTTACATAAAATATAATTAAATATTTCATTTATATTTACCGAGTAACAATTGGAAATAATGTCTTCAAAACGTAATTAATGTTTTAACAATAACAATAACAGATGGTTCCTCCAAGTTTTTTAACAGTTTACTTTCAAATCAAAGCAAAAAACAACGTGTTCTCTTTGAACTTGGATGAACACGTCTCTTACCTATTTTACTGATTTGTTATGTTGGTATTAATAAGCTTATTCCAACGCATCAGATAACAACCCAAAAGCTCTGTCTTAATTGGGGTATAATAAATAGAAACAATCAAAATATAAGAAAAATTTAGAATAAATCTAGAAACAGTTGTTGTAGGGAATCCTACAAAAATTGTTGGAATAGTGCTCCAACGTTAGAAGGAGTCAAATAAGCTAAAGTAATTGACTGAATTTGACGATATTGTAACTGTATTTGATGAAATGTATTTTTTTCTTGTAAACAGAATTTTTTAAGATTAGTTAGTGTGCAGTGATACCGAGAGGTTACTAAATTTACTATTTTTATAATTTTGGAGGCAATCTATAAACTAAATTCACTTTGGAGCCCAATAAGATTACGTTTCTTCGTATATTTACAAAGACGATGTTATTTTGCAACCGAATATTCGTTAATCTCTTGTTTCTAGTCAAGATATTGATGGTACATCTTAATCTCATTAATAGTGATGAACCTAGTATACTATATAAACCTAGTATGCTATATATAATTCAATATTTTTCGTAATACCCCTAAGGTTTACTTTAAACTATTAAACTATATATTAAAAACCCTGGTAAATAAACCATTCTTGAAAAACAGTGTAAACGGAAACACGATAATTAATATATAAAAACTGTATTTGAAATAACACCGTTCACATCTTGTAATATAAGTCTATAAATATGTTGTAAATTAACAATTCATAATTTTAAAATACCATTTAAATCAACTAGGCGCATTAAACATTTATTATATCTCAAGCTGGGCTCTAACTATAGATATCTATTTATAGTTCGCAGTGATTTACCTTTTATTATTCTGATAAGTCGCACGCCATACAGTCTCTCTCCATGACTTTCTTTTAATCTGAGATACATTAAATATTCCAACGATTTAAATATTTTAATATGAACAGCTTTAGTACTGTATTTTTTCACCTACCAGTTTTATAAAAATAAACACCAGGAAAATTCGTGATTTATTCGAAATTATAGTTATTAATAGATACTCTATACTATACACTTCCACAACTTTTTCGAATTCTAAATCTTTGATGTACTGCCGCCTCACTGACTATCACTTTTTCCATTCAGCACAGCGTTCAACATGGTACTTATCTCCTAATATACAGAATTGGTATCAAGTTTTATGAAGATAAAGAGTGGGAATCAAATAAGTAACAAATTTTTGCCATTAAAAAAGACCTTACGTAAATAAATTGCAATAAAAAATATTAATATGTTAACAACACATGATAAAGCTGCAGCAGAAACTTGAAGTGTTTAAGAATATGTGACGACATATTTCTGCATCTCTTACGTTTTGTACATAATGTTAAAGTAGCAGCAATAACTTCTGCTAGGTCCCTTGAAGAATATGCATTAATAAGCCAGTTATGAGCAAAAGCTAAATTACTTCGGAAACAATTCACTTTTTTAGAATCCTCTGTGGAATATAACTACTTCCACTTAGCCAGCATTTTTTGTGACTAATTCAGATAAATAATTTTGACTATAATTGCAATAAAATCATTATATTCTATAAAATATGAACAATTTAATCTTAAAATATAATAAATAGTCTTATAACAAACGTTGCCAGCTTGTGGGGAACTGCAAAATCTGTGGAGAATCTTGTGTTAGGATTTAGACATCCAAACATAAGTATAAAATCGATAGCCTGGATCCGAATACTTATAGAAAAAATATATGTTATTTTAAAAGCTGAAGAAAGTATGGAAAACAAGAAAATTTAAAATGTACCTCATGTTGCTATTATAGATTTCTATAGATTATATTAGTGTCAGACAGTACCACCGTTGGGAATTATCGACTAAAAACAGTCGAAACAGTCGATAGTTGCAAAACAGTCGATAGTCAAAAAACTAATAAATGCACGGTTCGACTATTTTTTTCAATTCTTGATGTTAGACGAAGATGTACGAATCCATTTCTGTATAAATTTTGAGAGAGGAAAGGACGAAGATAATTGCTTGAGGTAATTTTATGTTGTTATATTTTCCAACGATTGTATAAGCGAGACTAACTAACTAACTAACTTTAAAAAAGAAAAGGAACAAAAAGATTACTGAATAATCTAATAATAATACATAACATTCAATTTATAATTTAATTTTAAACGAAGTAGAATTACTTTTTTATTTCAATGTTCTGTGTATCTGTAAAAAATTAATGGAATTTTTCTATGGAATGGAATAATACTCCACAAATGTTTTATTGTATTTTAATGTGTTAATTTCTATTTTTAAATAATATGATATAATAAATATACACAATAGTACTTAAACAAAACCTAAAAAGTAAAAATGTACAATAACCATAAATACTATGTAAAAATATATAACATATCCCTAATCATAGAAAAGAAATCTAATCCATGACATGATCTGAATGAAATGATATAAATGCTTTATTTATTATTGAACGGAAATTTTTTAACAAAAATCGAGAGAGTAATCCAAATATTATCTATTATTTAAAATTAACATTAACAATCTTTAAAAATATTATAACAAAATGCTATAATATTAATATACTATATATTGTTATTTACAAGTGAACTACCAAAAAAATTATGAAACTGTATATATTACAAATAAATCTAAGTATGTTAAGCATAAATTGTGTACATTTTTGTCAAGACCGCGGCTAGGACGATACAGCCAGAACGTTAAAAATCAGTCGAATTAAACTAGTAGAACCAAAAAAAGTAACTAGAAGTACACGACTGAAACAGTCGATAGTAAATAGTAACAAAATCAGTCATACCGAAAATAGCGACTGAAAACAGTCAACTGAAACAGTCACTGGTAAAAAGTAGTAAAATTAGTCGAACCAAAAATAACGCCTGAAACAGTCGGTAGTAAAAAGTAGTCAATTACTAAACAATCGATAGTCGATTTCAGTCGATACTAAGCGTTTTGACTTCAGCGATCCTTTATTTGTTTTTATATCCAGTATAAATCCAGAAGCCCAACCACTACAAATCCAGTCACTGATGGCAATGTTGAAACGATTTTTAGGGCATCATAAATTATTTTGGAATTTGGTCAATATGAGCTTGAACTTCATAAAGATAACTTTAATATTGAATGTTATTTCAATACTTTCTTAGTAATTTTGGAACTTTGAAATAAAAATTAATCGATTCGATGTCAGACCGGAAACTTATTGAATTACATATCTCCTCTGATTATTTTATTTTGACCACTATCAATTTCGATTGTAACAACAAAATTGTGCTGTTAACATTAATGAATACCAGTAATTATATCTATGTATGTATTAATTATCATTAAATTAAATAAACCATAGAGAGCATAGAGATAATAAAATATCGATGAAACAGTTTTTGGCTTTGGTGTATGTGGAAAATAGAAATGACATTACAATGTTTGATACCGTTGTAATTATTATTACATCGAAACTAGCTAGCCAGCGTATATCACAGCTACTGCTTTATTAGCTTTCAAATGCCATACACACAAATAACGTTAAGTTGACTAAAGCTACATTGTAGAATAATTCCTGTACATTTGCTATTAACTGAGGTTATAATTCATACCGGCAAAAACGAGCAATGCGAAAATAAATCGAGCTTTTCAACTACAAATTGTTGTCGTGGACATTTTTAACTTATTCGGCACAAAATATTTACCTTGAAATAATCGTAAATCTTGATTAAAAGTAAAATTCAACGTGATTTATATTAAAAAATGGATACGATAAAAAATGTTGAATACACGTAAAATCTTTCATTTGTTTACCATCAACAATATACTAACGATTGGCGATAGAAAATATCGTTCAGAATTTTATTTAAACATTTTATCAAAATGAACGGCTTTATTATCCAGAACAGTTATTGTAAAATCGAATTATTACTATTTATAAATAGTAGATTATATATTTATCTGTTTATGTCTAATCAATTAAAACATCCAATAGAGTATATCAATTTTTATTTTTGCATAAATCCTATAAATTATTTAATATGATTAGTAATAAAATTAACAAGTTTACAAGTCATAAAACATGTTTACACTCACTCACTTTCTAATAAAACATTATCATTATCCTATAACTTTTTAACACTTTTCGTAAAACAAATCTTTACTTTCATGATATATTTCAACATCGAAAATAACTTGCTAATTTGAGCCAATTTTCTTGCTCTGAAACCTTATTTTGAGACTTGAATTGTACCTAATCACTGGGGTTCAGATCTGGACTATACGGTGGTTGGTAAAGCAGCTCATTCAATTTAACCGTCCTGTATCCGTGGAACAAAATGACATATTTTTATGAATATTTTGACAGCTTAAGGTTGAATATTAGGGCTATATATATCCGGCAATATGCAATATTTTTTGATTTCACATTTCTATTAATCTTCATACTTCCTAATCTGATGAGTCATAAAGTTATGATATTTATTTCTTTGTTTGTAAGTTCAAGTTTTTTTTGTCCGAGATGTAAACCATATGAATCTTTAAAAATAATTTCGACATTTATAGGTATAGCTTCCAGGCCAATATTAAACTCTGCTAGTTTTGTACTATGAAACAATCCACTAGTTCTGCCATTCTCTACCTATCTCTTCAACTTTCACATTTTTCATTACTATGAATCGAACTTACACTCTTCATATTTATAGTATATTAGTATATACTGGTTGATTAGATTTTGTTTTGGCGCCAGAAGAATAAATAACAGGACATTTCGAAGAGTTTAACACTTATGCGGATATTTCAACAATGAATATTACAGAGTGTGAGCATTCGTACCTCTTACTTATAGCCCATTCAATAAAAACTCACCCCAAAACGTCAAGTAATGACGTCAGAACTTTGCAATGTTGTCGCATCAACTCTGAGTTTTAGTTCATTTTGGCTTTGACATATAACAAAATTCTAAACTAAATAAAATGATGAAGCAAAAATGTTATTAAATATAATTTCTTATAATATTATAATACATCTAACTCATATATTATCGAAGGACTTAAACTACAATCACAATAATTTGTGGGCTTGGGTTGTGTTTTATTATATTTACATTTAACTTTTTTTCACGATATGTATGAGGTAGAGTTCTAGGCTCGTTTTCTTATGTTGTGATATCACCTAGAGTAATTAACAAATGTATATCCAAGTAATGTATTTTACTTTCGTTAGAGAGCATATTTATCTTTTGCGTTTAGTTTTTGTTTCCTTCGATGCAAGGTTTCCTTGTGAAGTCAATTTGATATCACTGTGTTTCTCCTCAGTTTGTTTTCAAGTTCGTTTCTCATTTCTATTTCTTGATAAAACTATATTTAATAACTTCCTTTTTGCCTAATACATTTTCCATATCTGCAAAACAGCTTTCTTTCTCTCCTGATACATTTTAACTAAATGCTCATGTATATTCTGAAGAATTACCGACATATCTTTCACATACTATAATACGATTTTCTACCGTTATCCCATATTATTTAAGTACCACTCTTATGAATTGTCAGCTTGAATCATAATACCACGTCCAGAAATTTTCATTCAATCACTGTCACTTTCAGAATCGCTTTTCAAGTGAATAACTAAGCTGTTAATTTGCAATCTGTCTAACATTTGTTCAGGGTAAAACCGTTGGTGAATTTCTTCTTCAGTATGCCTGATGGAGTTCATCCAAACCGATGGTGTTATTGTGGATAATGCTTCTTTCCGCAAAACCAGATAGTCTTTGCTTGTATATTCTTCTCAACCTGCATGTCCATTATAATAATTCTTAGCCACACCTAATGTCAATTCCAATGGATTAAATATGCAGCGATGGGGAGGAAGACGTAATAATTTGTAGCCAATTGTTCAGTGATCTTATCTAACACGTATCTTTTTCTCAAGCCTATTTCTAAAAAAGTGAATTACATAAGACGCAATTAAACATTTAATTTATGTTTATCGAGTAACAATTTGATATAGTTCACTCTTTAGTATGGTTTCTTCAAAACTTAATTTATGTATTCCAAGTCATTCCTTAATTGCGACCTTTGTCGATGCACTTGGGATTCTCTCCACTAGTGTGTTATGGTATGATGCATTGCCGATAACAATAACTGATGGTTCCTCCAAGTCCTTGAAGAGCTGATTTTCAAATCATAGCAAAAACATCTTGTAGTTCTTTTCTGCATGGTAATCATTGTTGTACTTAGAGGAAAACACCAACTTTGTACCTGGAATAAAATCATTCCTGTTTCCAGCATCAAGTACAACATATTTGCAATTAATTATTAATAAATGTTATGATTGTTCTTTTCTGAGTTTTATAAAATGTAGTAATGCTTGCGAATATTGGATTGACTATTACTACACCAACATCGTTCTTTTTTAGTTTTCTTGGACTCTGGAAATTTACGCTCAGAAAGTAATATTCTTGACAACGTAATATATATGTAGCTTCAAGGTTTCTCTTACAAGGAACTGTTTAAACATTTAACACGATATAATGTTTTTTTTTCAACCGTACGTTTGTGGAAGTGTTATCCCAAAAGTCGTGATTACTTACAATTACACGACAGCCATAAAATTGAATGGTCACGAGAACTATATAAATTACTCTATATAAAGCTCTGATTATATACATTGTCCTTGATGGTGCATTTATTTAATTAAATCGCATGTGTTTTAGGGAAATTGTAAAAACAACGAGCAAAATATAAGGCTGTGCCATCCATTGGGACTGCGAACAATCGATTACAATCGAAGCTACATTATGCAACGCAATACGAATCCATCTCCACTACAATACCAAAATCCTTTGAAGACTATCTGAATAGCACCTCATTGTTGACACGTTTGTTGTTACTCCAGGTTGTTAATCGGTACGTTTTGTTTCCCAGAAAGGCATGATAATTATGGGATATACCGTTTTTTAAGCATTATATGTAATACAAACTGTTAAAAGGTAATAATAACGAGATTATGATTAAAATAATATAAATATAACTCCAATTTTCTTATATTTGGATAAAAATACAATTAGATTTTTATAGCCACAGACTGTGATAAAATATGTGTACGTATGGATTGATTGATATGTAGAAAATCATGTCATGCTCACAAGGATTTAAATTTCCGACGTTGACACTTCCTACAAATTATACGTACAATTGAAGAATGTAATATAAACACTAATATTTCTGTTGAGATTTTTGGTAGGTACACTTTTCATATCCTATAATATAAAAAAATTAGTGTGAAGAGCTTTTTATAAACATCTTTAATTTTAAAATAATTTTGACAAGCAAAACTGAGAATAAAAAACATTCTAATTATTTATTAATACAGATATATTACAATAATACACCAAAGTTATAGTTATAGTAAATTATTCGTATACTTGATGAGTATGATATATATTCTCGATTACACAAATTAACTTAAAGTCTCACTTAAACGGTGAGTTGTTCAATTAGTAAGTTCAATTTTAACTAAGTTTACTGTCTGTTATTTTAAATTAACATATTATGTGTAAGATATTTAAACTTGTATAAACATATTCATTTTCATATTGTCCTTATTTTAATATGATATGAACATAAAATCTTCCTTTGAAGTAGGTATGTAGAAATTAACTTTGTGACTTATATAATATATAATATCTAGTTTGGCCGCAATCATATTTTTTCTAATTAGAATTACGCAAATTATGAAAATGGTTACCCGCAACCTTAAAAATCGCCAAGTGGGTCAAATTTTAATGTTTCTTGTTCAATTGTAATGCTGTAAGATGACTATATGATCATCCAGCTGTAATTTGGATGAAATAAATTCATATAAAGGACATCGAGTCATATCTATCTGTACTTTCACTTTCGCAGGGTCAACTATGGCATATTAGTATATAACATAACATAACATATTTGTAGTTTCGTATAAAATTCAATATAATTTGCAAAATTAGAATAAAAATTGAATGGATACAAACCTCTCGATTTCTTGTAAATTGCAACGTCGGAAAATCAGGCGGAAATTACCGAAATGTACCGAATACCGGCTATGATTCTATAGAAATAGCCACTAAAAAACAAAAATAGATAAATTTATTTCGTATAAAAAATTAATTCATATTTTTTAAATCTGCTTCTTGTAAAGTAAACCATTTCAAGATACTTTAGATGATTAACAACTACGTTTTTTCTAATAACTAAATGCTAAGTAAGAATCTGGTTTTAAGTGTTAATAAAACGCAACATCACGATTTCAGTTAAATGTTAAACTGCAATCTGAAAAAGTTATTAGTTTTCTAAAATTGGAATCGCAATTTTGCGTGGATTAAAATTTAGCCACGATGGGAATTAAACCTTTCTTAGCGTCAATATTTTATAAAATAGACAAATTAGCTGTGTATTAATTAAGTTCCCAGTTTGTTTTCCAAGCTATGCTAATTAAATGTATTAAAATCCAGTCGTTATTATTAGCTTTTTTTGAATTAAAATATAATATCGACCGACGAAAACTGTTTAACTAGGCCTGCAAAAAAAGTTAATTCTATATTTACATTTCTTGTTTCCTAAAATGTTATAATGAAAAATTAAAGTTATACAATAAAAAGTGTATTTTGAAAAAAAATAGTCGATTTTTTGCATTATTGCAGGTTGATGAATATTACACGAATTTCAGTAATTTTTATACAATCCATGGTTTGTCAGAAATCAGAGCCGGGTTCGAATCCTGCTGGGACGTGATCGTAAATTTATGTTTGTGATTGCCCTAGGCAAGAGTGCAAAATCCGACAAGGAAAATGATACCAGTCAGGCCAGTAACCAGGCTGTGTAATACCGAACGTCTTCTGGGATGATTTCTAAGTTGGTCACTCACCAGTCGGTAGGCTTAATGTCGAGGACCGTGGTTCGGAGCCCACGTTAAACTGTAGGTCCTGCCCAGATATATACCTGGTAGGTAAAAGGCGGCTTTAAAATGTATATAAAAAAATCAGTGGATTTCTGTTTGTGGGTATTCTAAACTAATTTAACATGGATTTTCATTTATTTCAACCCAAAGTAAATGTATTTAAAAGTTTTATATTTTACTGAGAGCCCAATCATTTTGACACTTATTCCATTTATATAGTCGTGGAAATTTTGTGATTTTTTGGTTGTTTTCATATGTTTTGTTGTCAATTTCGTGTCAACTATCACAGATTAATTGAAAATGACAGGGATTATAAAGAATTTTACGTAAATCAAACAACCAAGGTTAATGAAAATTATAAAGATTATAAAGAAATGTATGTTGAATCGAGTAGTGGTATGATAATTTTATGCACTATTGGTTTTTAAGTAATACAATGAAAAATATAATTTCAAAATTGAGTTTATTTCTGTTCATGTCGCCTATATTAAAAATTATAAATTCTGATACAATTTAATATAAATTTTCTATTATCTTAATCAGGAAGAAGCAAAATGTTGCCAGATCTTCTAAGTCATTCTAATACGATTTTCATTTATTATTCATATGTTATACAGTGATTACATCACCATCAAGGTTATTCACTAGTATTACATAGATAAACCTCCTTATGAATAAACATTTTCCTCTATCAACATGCAAAACTCAAATAGTTTTTTTTTGCGTTAATTCAAAGTCTTCGCTTAACAATTTTTGTCGTATAATTAAAACAAAGCCGTTAATGTCAAACTGGAGGGGAAAAATAAAATATATAACTGAAAGTGGTATCAAAGAGTAATTTGCATACAAATAGAAAAGCCGTGATCGAAGCGGTTGGGAGCCCTGAGCACCATTTTACACACATTTAGCAAACACAAAATCGTGTCAAAAGCTCACTACTGAATCGACTCAAACTGGTCGCTTCTCCTTAGCTTAAACTCCTCCATCTCTGTAAATGATTTGTGTTTGTTTAAGTTTCTATTGGAATTCCTCCGATACGTTTTAATCATTTTTGTTGTTTTATTATATTTTAGTCGAATTTTCGATTTTCGAATAACACAAAAAAGTGTTTTTTTCTTTAATTAATTACAGCTTACATTGGATATGCTTAGTACAATCTTAATTATTGTACTTATAAATTAATTTATTACTACTGTTCTGTTGTACTTACACAACTAAGGCGAGTACGCGATTAATACATAAGTATTTCCCAAATTAAAATAAAACTAAACTACTTAAGCTAAAGTTATGAATAGACTTATACAATAAACTAGTTCGTGTGGTTTGGTTCGATTCTATCTTCTGATTTCCTGCGTGTTGTCCAGTAGCTGTATTGCTTCCACGTCGCTATGATTTAGCAACCTTATTTCACGTTTTAAGGCGAAATCTTGGATCACCTCGTGTATCCACTTGATTTGAGGTCATCGTGCAGTTCTTCGTTGGTTACCGTAGAGATAAGCATTAACCGTAGAACTTTGTTTTGGGTGCATTAGATTACTAGTTGGTTTGCTGTTTTAGTGTAACCCCATATTTGCAACCCGTAGGTCTAAATTGGCTTTATGTTGACTGACAAACAATCTCTTTGATTTTAGGTCAAGTTGAGAGTATTTTCCGAATAACCAGCATAACTTAACTTTGAGCCTAATCTACTCTGCTTTTTGACAAGCCTGATATGTTTCATTTAACCTACCATCGAGTAGGTATTTGGCTGATTCTGCTAGAGGAATCAGGCATCCATCAAGTGATATATTAATGTTTTTGTCATTTCGCCGCAACGCAAAATTAACAGGGACAGATTTGGAGCTATTAAGCTGTATTTTCCAGTTTATAATCTATTTGTAGATCTTGTTGACGGCTTCTTGTACTTTTTATATAGACTTAGGCAGAGATCTTTTGCCATTATAATTGTGTCGTCAGCAAATGTTCCAAGTACTGCTTCTTTTGTTGTTGGGATATCAGCAGCATAGAGCAGATACAGGAGTAGTCTCAAGACACTACCCAGTGGAAATAGTTTTAAGTGTTGAGAATGCCCCTTCATACGAGAGTCAGCAGTCGACAGTAATTCTGCAGTAACAATTTGCTCATTTCGTAAATAAATCCCAAATGCCATACCCGGTCAAAAGCTTGTGTCAAATGTTTGTTTTCTTCCAAGGCCTTTTCAACAGCCGCTGTTACCCTATAGACTTAGTATTTCTATAAATGGTGTTAATAAGTTTTAACAAGGGTTTCTAAAATAATGTTGATATCGCAAGTAGCAACGAAATAGGCCTATAAGATCCAATTTATTCTGCCTGTTTGTCGGATATTTTAAATATAATAATTTGGGAATTTTTTGACATTGCATTGAATATATATGTCAATATGATTATTGCTTTTCGCGGCAGCTCTTTTAATAACCCAGGTGAAATATCATCAACTCCAGGAATCTTTTTAGGATTGAGTTTATTATCAATTTCTATGGCAACTTCCTTAGAGAAATCAGATTTAGGCCTACGTCGGGCTGATAAACAGGATTTATATCTATTGTAGATTCTATATCATTCGGTTGGAATACGTTATCTAAATGTTTTGAGAATAATTTTGTCGAAGTCGAACCCATTTGATTTTGACCATTTTTAATAGGCGGTATTCTAACAATTGGTCTTTTAAATCTCCGAGTTGCTTTCCAGTTTTTTAATTGAATGGATTTTTATTTATGTCGCTTGCCTTCTGAAAATTGAGTTGAAATATTCTATTTAATCCAAGTTTTCTCATGTTTAATTTTATTTAAGAGAAACCAGACTATTTTTTATTATTAAAATTTACGTTATATTTTGTCCATATATCTTCTTTGTCCTCTGTGTTATATATGGAAAACCTTAAGTTTATATCTATAGTATTTATTTATATTTTATTTCATTTTATCTATTAATTATCTTTTTATTTACACAAGTTTTATTTGACACAATGATGTTCTTACTATAATTAGCATATTGCTGCCAATTATTACCATATTTCAAGATGATAATGTGCCCTTACACACAGCAAATAGATTCGATTTTGTTCAATTATCCATCTCCACAATTATTGAAAAAATTTACGGATGTTGTGATACAAGAATGAGAAACTCTACGAATTTGACATTTAAAAGAATCGTAGTTTAATAAAAATTACAGGTATTATATCTACCTTTATCCTTTAGCTGCGTAAATAATTTGTCCTTGTTCAGTTTTTATTCGAAATTGTCCCATATATTTTAATTATTTTTGTTTTATGTTATTTTAGTCGAACGGAATGGAAAGATTATAGTTTAATACACGACATTTTCTTTGTGTCGATCAATAATTTATATAAAGAACATTCTTTAATACGGTATTTCTTATTATTTATTAATATTAATAGCCTTGTATTATACTATTAACGAGACTACGAATTAAGGTAAATGTTCTGTCTTTGAGACATTCTTACTTTTTGCCAGTATGAATTATAACGTCACTTAATACTAAATGTATAAGAATGAGTCTACAATGTAGCTTTAGTTAACTTAATATTATTTGTGTGTATGACAGTTGAAAGCTAATAAAGCAGTTGTGGTAATATACGACAGACAGCTAGTTCGGATATAATAATAATTATCACAAAGGAACATTGTAATACTTTTTCTCTTTAACAAATTAATGGTTAAAATATTTTAACCAAGATTCATTTATTTAATAGCACTAAATTTTATATATTGTAGATAATAACGCATTTTTTTTTGTTGATATGTTTGTACATATTTGTTGTACTGTTCCAGTAATTCATAGAGCTTATAAAGACTTTCGCTTAATCGATTGGTGGTAGAATGAATTGTTTTACTTTTTTTACAATATTATGTGTATTTTCAGAAAATATAGATGGATTTCTGTGTATATTACACATTTAAAAAACTATAATCTCTAGAGAAATTTAACATGAAACCTATGAAAGGATGGAAGCAATCAACATGTTTCTCAGCATCAAAATGCATATATTTTGAGAGTTTTATTTTTCATATATATATAGTAATAAAATTTTTCGATTTTCTGCCATTTTAATCATAGAATCGTAGTATAACATTATATAATATACATTATAATATTGATAATATTTTATGGTAGTATAGTCTTATCACATAACTTTTAGTTTTTATGTTATAGAATAAAAAGTGTATTTTCAGAAAATGAGTAGATTTTTGTTTACGTTACATAGAAAAAGTATGAACTCTAGAGCAATTTAAAATAGATTTTCATTTATTTCACCAGGAATACATATTTTGAGAAGTTTATATTTATCAGAGAGATAAAAAATTTTGGAACTTTTTCCATACATATAGTCGTGAAAATTTGTGATTTTTGGCCATTTTCAGATTTTCTGCTGTCCTTTCCGTTTAAATAGTCACATACCAATGAAAATTACACAAGTTATAAAGAATTTTACACTGAACGGTATTATAACAATTTTGATACAGCTTTTAGTTTTTAGGGTATATAATAAAAAGTTTATTTTCAGAAAATGAGTGGGTATTGATCTAGGTGACACCTTAAAAAGTTAACAGCAATTTAACATATATTTTCGTTTATTTCACCCTAAGTTACATATATTATGATAGTTTTATCTTTATCCCAGGGATAACAAATAATTGACACTTTTTTCATACATATAGTCGTGAAAATATTAGATTTTTGGCCATTTTCAGACTTTCTGCTGTCTTTTTCATTTTTTCATACAAATAATCACAAGCTAATAAAAATCACATAAGTTATAAATAATTTTACGGTGAATCGAATGATATTACAATAAATTTGATACAGATTTTAGTTTTTAATTTATATAATAAAAAGTGTGTTTTCAAAAAGTGAGTAGATTTCTGTTTATGTTACATATCTTAAAAATCATACATTCTAGATCTATTTTATATAGATTCTTTTTTATTTCACCCGAAATAGCATATATTTTGAGACTTTTATCTTTATCCGAGAGATAGGAAATGTTGGTACTTTTTCCATATATGCTCGTAAAATTTCCTTTTAAAAATTTTATTATTTTCATTGAAAATTCAATGAAACATCAATTAATTACCAAGGTGATATAACCAGTTATTGTTCCTGCTGAAAGGTATCAAGACATGATTCCAAATTTTCTTGTATCTGAAATAAAAGAGCAAGAACTAGAGGACGAAATTAAAGAAATTCGGCCTCGGCCTTCAGCCTCATTCAAAGATGCTTTAAAAAGTTTTCATTTATGCCCAAGTATACAAATACTAATAAAAGTTATATATTGTAAAGAATTCGACGTCGCACGGAAATATAACATAATAACTTTTATACAGTACCTAGTTTTTGAGGAACGTAATGAAAATTGTGTTTAGTAATTTAGCAAACGAAGACTCGTTTCATTCATCCCAAACAACAAATCTTATCAGAATATATCGATGGATTTCTGTGTATATTACACATTTTAAAAACTATAATCTCTAGAGAAATTTAACATGAAACCTATGAAAGGATGGAAGCAATCAACATGTTTATTAGCATCAAAATGCATATATTTTGAGAGTTTTATTTTCCATATATATAGTAATAAAAATTTTCGATTTTGTGCCAGTTTAATACTTTTTGCTATCATTTCCTTAAAAGTAATCGCAACTTAATGAAAAGATGTTATAAAGAGTTTTACGCCGAATCGTAGTATAACATTATATAATATACATTATAATATTGATAATATTTTATGGTAGGATAGTCTTATCACATAACTTTTAGTTTTTATTTTATAGAATAAAAAGTATATTTTTAGAAAATGAGTAGATTTTTGTTTACGTTACATAGAAAAAGTATGAACTCTAGATCAATTTAAAATAGACAAAGACTAACGAAGACTCGTTTCATTCATCCCAAACAACAAATCTTATATGTTTCTACTGATATCATTGCTAGTTTCGAAGAATATTTGAAACACTCTTTCTATATGCAGTTGGCGATATTATTAATAGTTTCAAAATTAACATAAAACATCTTCTTAAAAGTATTGGAATTGCTTTTTAAAGTCTATTATATATAATAATTGGCATTTACAAAATTAAAAATTTTATTAATATATAATTTTATTAATATTATATGTTATTATTTTGTATCATTGTTTTTAATTAGTCACATTCTATTTCCAAAAAAAATACCTCTTCAATTTGATATCCACCATTTAAATACATTTATCCATCTAACTAACAGCAATCTAATTAGTGAATCTTATAAGTATCAGAATTAGTAAAACTATGAGAAAATGTCATGGCATAAAACGAAAAATTATTAAATGAATTAGTGTTAATTCTTTATCAATAAAAAGTTTTAATTTCTATTATAATATTAATATTGCTCTCAGTACAATAAAACTTAATGATTAAATAATGAATTAATTACTGTTATTGTTTAATATGTATTATAAATTCTTCCAAACTGTTTCTGCTGATAAAGCTACATTTTAGTATTGAGCAAAGAATATTATGCAAAATAAATTATGATATATAACGGCAGAAATTTAATATAACGAAATCTTAGTGAAAAAGGATTGAATCATTGAAAAAGACTCGGGGAACCCTTTAGATTTATTCATAATTACTTCGGTAAATTACGAACGATAATTCAGGAAGATAAGTAGGTTATTTTAAATTTGATGCTCAAAGTATATCATTAAAAAACTTTCGTTCTCGATAAAATTGAGGTCCTCACTTTAGATTGAATGGAAGTTGTTGTCTGTAAAATGTTCCTATCGCTCGATATTAAAACCAAAATTGTTTCCATCACAGTAAAGTCATTAAAGTTTATCTGTTATTGCTTTAGGTATGAAGGTAACGCCATAAGTTAATACCTTTTCGGGTTTAAAAGGGAAGTTAATTTTCGATACATAAACCGGACATAAAAAGTTTGTTCACTCAAAATTATATTAGGTGTATGCAAAAGTTTGATGTTATTTTTCTGGATACTTTATTATCGTTATAAAAGCGATTGTCTGTATCTTTTAAACCATTAGCTATACTGTGTGACACAATTTTTTAAACATTAACAATATTACGTTGTTTTAATTCCTTATTCCATTGATAAAAACATTGTTAATACTATTGAAGTTTAAAAAGCTGTATTATTCCACAATGGTAGCCGATATCCGTCCTAACATATTGCATATTCAGTTATTTTAAAAGTAAAACGTTAAATATGAATCACTTGTTCCAGAAGAAAATATTATTCTTCCACCCTTACATATAAAACTTGGTTTAATGAAAAATATTGTCAAGGCCATGGATAAAAATGGTAAAGAATTTTTGTATTTAAAAGCTATTTTCTCAAAATTAAGTGATGTTAAATTAAAATAAGGCATTTTTGTTGGTCCACAAATAAGAAAACTTATAAAAAACAATGATTTCTATGAAAATCTTACCGTGAAAAGGTTAACTGCTTTGTTATCTCTAAATAAAGTAATTGATGAATTTTTACAAAAATTGTGTGTTACAAAAATTTAAAATAATGGGGTGCAGAATATCTTTAAAAATGCATTTATCATACACATCTACATATATAGATTATAATTAGAGTTGGGAACTATCGACTGAAATCGACTATCGACTGTTTAGTAATTGACTACTTTTTACTATCGACTGTTTCAGTCGTACTTTTAGTTACTATTTTTGGTTCTACTTGTTTTATTCGACTGATTTTTAACGTTCTGCCTCTGTCGTCCTAGCCGCAACCTTGACAAAAATTTATCCAACCTATGCTTACATAGATATATATGTAATATATGTAGTTTTATGATGTTTTTTTGATAGTTTGCTTGTAAATAACAATATATTATATATTAATATTATAGCATTTTGGTACGATATTTTTCAAGATTGTTAATGTAATAGGGTAAAAAGATTAAAATTGCGAATAACAAATAGTAAAATATTTTGACTGTTTTTATGGCAATAATAGGTAATATTTCTATTATTCTCTCGATTTTTGTTAAAAAATATTTCCATTTTATAATAAATAAAGCATTTATATAATTTCATTCAGATCATTTTTAATTATGCCATGGATTAGTTTTTTTTCTATGATTAGATATATGTTTAATTTTTATATAGTATTTATGGCTATTGTACATCCTTAGTTTTTAGGTTTTGCTTAAATTCTATTGTATTTTCTATATTTATTATGGTATATTATTTAAAAATAGCAATTAACACATTAAAATGCTATAAAACATTTTGGGGTTTTATTCCATTCCATAGAAAAATTCCATTCCTTTTTACAGATCCAGAAAACTCATTTAAAATAAATTATAAATTGCATGTTATGTATAATTATATAATAGTATTCAGTAATTATTTTTTTCGTTCTCTTTTTTAAAGTTAGTTCTTGAAAAAAATTATACATTTCCGTCTCTCTTATACTACCGTTGGAAAATATAACTACTTATAAAATTAACTACCCAGGCAAGTAATTCTTCGTCTCTCACAATTTATACAGGAAAGGATTAGTGCATGTTCGTCTGACATCAGAAATGGAAAAAACTATCGAACTGTGCATTTGACTGAAAGTAGTACTTATTACTATTTACTATTTTCAGTCGCTAGTTGTTTGACTATCAACTGTTTCGACTGTTTTCAGTCGATAGCTCCCAATACTAATCATAATATATTTCCCATTTCGTCAGATTACCCCCCCCCCATAATCTCGGAATATCGAGTGACGAACAAGGTCAACGTTTTCACAAAGATATAAAACAAATCAAAGAGCGTCGAATTATTTATATTTTCACTTGCCTGTTGTAATTTTTGTGAGGCTTCTTCACTATTGTCTCCGGCAGCTATAATGGCAGTATCATCAGCAAATGTGGCCTTCGTAATATTTTCCATTTGTGATATATCACAAGTGTAGAGTAGATAAAGCATTAGTCCTAGTACACTTCCTTGTGGTACACTTGCTTTAGCTTCTTTTATTGTAGAGTAAGCTTCTTCTTGTTTGACTCTAAACATTCTGGTTGTAATGTATAATATTAATAGTTCGGTGTGTTGTTTCGGTAGCATTTTCTGTAGTTTATGAACAAGGACTTCATGCTAAGCCTTATCGAAGGCTTGTCCTACATCTGAGCATATAGCTGAGCGTACTTTTTTACTTTCGTAGGCATTTTCAATAACATCTGTTATTCTGTGGACTTGGTCACTTGTTGAGTGCTTGTTAATAAACCCAAACTGGTGTGTTGGTATTAGGTTTTATCTCTCTAAAACCTTAGATATTACTGGCAGCAGTGATATAGGTCTATAGGCTTTTATTTCGTTTGCTTAATTCTTTATGACATTAAAATGGTACTTGCTACAAAAAATCCGTTTAATTTTTTGTGTTCAGCGACTATAATTTGACATAAAAAGCCGTATTATTCAATGTTATAGAACAAAAAAAATTGTCACACAGTGTTATTTGTTGGTTTTTTTTTTATATGCTCAACCTGTTATCAAAAATTTCAAGCAGATATGACTAGAAAATAGAAATAACGTACAGATTCTTTCACAACAACGTGCGTATTACTGCGAATAAATATATCGACATACTCAATGATGAAGATCATATTAATTCATTTCAAAATGATAAAGCACCCATACATGCAGCCAAAAATGTGTTGATTTGAAAACCATCTGAACATCATCAAACAACTTCCCCGCCAAGCACAATCGATAGACCACAACATAATTGAACCGTATTGGAAGCTTTAGACTATAGAGACTTAAGAGTAGATTCCCATCTTCAACATCACTGAAGAATTTGGCAGATATTTTGTTACCAGAATGGGACAACATTACGTTGGAAACTATTCAGTCACTACTTCGTTCTCATCTGTCATCTTTAGGCCTTCTCGAAATAAAGAACATAAAAATATGAAAATATATTAAAACAATTATATATTTTACTCAGTATGATAATTAATGATATTAAACCGAATGATAATTTGAAATCAGCGCGTATATATAGACGTGAAAATTCGTTTGAACATAAACGAGACTATCGGCAAAATAACAAAGCATCTAGAATAATGACATTACGTAATGAAATACAGTGATACGAATTTTGAACAAAACAAAATATTATAGGCGCTCCTTGAATAATAAATTCAAAATAACTTTAATATTCCACTCCAGTAGCGGCAATAAAATTAGAACTTTTAAAATTGAATTAACAATTAGCCCGCTGTGAAGCTAAAACGAACGTTTCGAAATCAAAAGTGAGGATCAGCAAAACGACATATTTACGGTACATAGCGTTTAAAAATAACCGAGAACTTAGAATCCATTTTATCTATCTCTTCTTTTATCTGTATATAGATCTAATCATTTTTTACAGTTTTATTTTTCGACAGGAGCAGTGTCTGGAAGATAGAGCGAGTCTACAAATTGTTAATACTACCAAGCAGTTCAATGCTTCTTGTAAACAAGTACGGTTCTTTCAACATCGATCATATTTAGCTACAGTACCAATATATGGAAGCCAATGACTTCAACTGATAAATTTATCAAAAATATTTCACATCAGACATCAACAGAATCAACTGATAGTTAATATGAGCAAAGTCCGCTGAATAATGCAACTACTTTTAAGCGTGTTTATGTAGTTTTACAAAAATTTTTAACATGTAGTCTAGCATTCTTATTTCCTGCTTGCGAAGTAATGTTTTTATAGCATATGTTGTTCCAAAACGTACTGAAAATAACCTGGCATGTTTTCCTTCAGTCTGAGGTGCCTCTTTTTTATCTTTGAACATTTTTGGTGGATTGAGACATCCATGGCAGTCAATCCTAAGCTTCTAAGAACATCCACAAGTTTCTAATAGCCATATCTTTTTTTATTAACAAGATAAATTAATTTGTTCTCAAATAATACCTTCCTCAAAAAAAGTGTTAACCCATATTACAAAACAAGATATCATAAATAGCAAAGTCTAGTGACAACTATATGTTATATTAACACGCTAGACGAAAACTTTGGATCCTTTTTTAAGAATATTGCATGCACGAAAGGGCGTGAGATTTGGCATAGTTAAAATTTATATGGCGAAGAAGTGTAGAAAACTAAAATTTATATGAAATATGTGTTACAAGGCGCTCAGTTTTTCGCTGTTTTCTTGGAAATATTTTGATAATGTCTGGATAGTGTTAATTGACTATATTAATTGCAGAAGTTGTATTAATATTTCAAACTATAACATGGTTCCCATGTATAATTAAATTATGATATAAAAATATTTGTCTACATATTCTTTGGGGTAATGACAAATTCTAGTAATTAACATATCTGTTTTCAATTTGGACACAACATTAGTAGGAGATACATAAGTAAAGCTAACCCAATATGTGTTTTCAAAAAATACATGAGTATGATTGTTACGTTTTTATAAAATAAAGAAAGAACTATAACATATTAGTTCTCATCTATTACTATATAGTAAGATCTTATCGATCACTTTCACTGCTCTTAGTAATACCCAAAGTTGTTGAAAAAACTCATGATAAAAAGTTAAAACCAAACATAGAAAATATCTAATACCTGCATATATTGATTTGTTGATAAAATATTCAAAAAGTGACCAGGTACATATAATCATAAACATGATAGAACAAGCCTACGAAGAGAACAAACGCTACATTCTTGGACGGAGCGCAAGCTTTTGGTAAGGTCTGGCATAAGGATTCATGTATAAACTCCATAAAATGTTACCGAAACATTATAGTGAACTTTTAAAATCTTACATCTCAGCCAGGATCTTTAAAGTCAAATATGAATAAGTTTATCTAAAGGCAAGTATATTGGGTCCTGTTCTTTACCTACTGTATACATGTGCTGAGGATATTGAGAAATATTATGGATGCACTCAGTTACTACAAGAATAATTACTTAACTGAGAGATTGCAACTGTCGTAGAGGAATTTAAGGAATTCGCAACAAGACATGAAGTAAAACTTTACTCACATGTAGGCATCAATGTACTGCAACTATTGGATAATACTGAACAAGGACTGAGACTCAAGAGACCAAACCGTGTGATCTTGTGTAGAGAAACGGTAAAAACACTGAAAAGTATTGCTAACTTTTATTTATTAGAAGCTAAGTAAATATCAGGGGGAAATCCAGATCCAAATCATTTAAAATTAATTCACAATCTCAGCAAATATTTTAAATTGAAAATCCCGCCGCTGCGAAATATTTTTAAAAGATGTGGGGAGTATTATTTATCGGAAAATAGAAATAGCTGTAATATGGCCAATGAGAATACGTCTGCGATTTCTATAAGGTTGCCTATTCGAATGTGAAGTGTCATCATATATATTTTATGATAGAAGTATTTCAAAGTTTATTAGATTTTTCTTGTTGAATCTCATTCAATTATTAGAAAAAAAGTTTATTCGTATTGAAACCGTTTATTTGATAATACAGATTTCGATTTCGGTAGAAATGTTTTTGGGTTTTCGTATTTCCACGACAAAAACTTACACAGCATCGACGACAACGAGAGAACGAAAACAGATAAATAATCCAAATATAGATAAATCCTGTGTTAACATAAATATGTTGTTTTTTTTTTCGTCGAAAACGTAAACAGGATTATTTAAAATTCGGTTACTTTTAATTGATTGTTTAATATGTTTTTGTTTTTAAAAATCACGTACAAAACACCTAAAAATAGAATCGCCGGAATGGAAACTTAAAACATATTAAATGAAACTGATATTAAGCTTCGTTTCTATTATTACGGAGTTGGAATTTAAGAGACTTTTTAAATATGAAAAATACGGGGACATTTTTCGTGTTTTTTGTCCTAATTAGCGGAGAAAGAACGTTGACAGTTACCGCAAGAAATTTTAATGACTCAGTTTAAAGCGTGACATAGCAAATTCATCAACAGGGAAACTTGCTTAGTGTAAGTCAAACTTTTAGTCGAAATAAGTTTAATAAAAGACATGTAATTTAGACTTTAAAAAACAGTGGAACACATTTTTGCCTGAGCAAGATAATCGCTTTAGCCAAGAAACTAATAAATTAAAACTTTTGCCTGCTAGTTTCTACGAATGCTCCAAGTTGGCGACCTTAATATCAATAACACTAATTTTATGAAAGTGTAGTTCCGTGAACTGGAGTGCATTTTAGGTCGGAGAAAATGTAGAACAGACTGGTAAAAATTCAGCTTTTATCAGATTTTCTTCTAAAACGAACACCATTTTATTTCTCAAAATACGAATATTGAATATTCAGTTTTATGATTTTAAGTGTTTTGTATAAATTATAGCCTTACAATTCAACTAATAATGATATTGTTTGTTTTCTTGCCATACTATACCCATCTTAATATGTGGTTTACTCAATAAAACAGTGAACTCGCATCATCAAAATGTATGACGTCAAAACTTTACAGTGTTGTCGCCTTAACTTTGACTTTTAATTCATTTTAGCTTTCATATAATCTAAATAAAATAATGAAACAAATTTTTATATATTATTGAAGTTCTTAAACAGTTTATATAGCCACAATAACTTTTAAGTTAAAGTTGTTTTATTATACTAATATTGAAATAGTTCTATAGGGTAGAATTCTAGGCACATTTTTTATGTAGTGGTATCCCCTAAAGCTCTAATCCACCTAATTAACAATTGTATATCCAAATAATTTATTTTGCTTTCATTAGAGAACATTAGAACCTTTTTGCATTTAGTTCTTGTTTCCTTCGTTTCAATATTTCCTTGTCTCCTGTGTATTTCTCCTTAGATTCTTTAGTTGCTACCTATGTACATTTTTCTTGATAAAATTATATTAATAATTCGATTTTCCCTAATTAAGTTGACATACCTGTAAACCAATTGGTATTTCTTCTCTCCTCATACATTATAACGAAATGCTCCTGTATATTTTGAATCTTTCAAACTATTACATTAATTATATATTCGCCTTTAGTTATTTACACTCAGTTAATATTGTATCGTGCTTTAACTACAATAGCATGAGAAGGAAAATATTTTCTGACTTTTAAACCAATTTATAAACTGCGATAGGCAGTGCATGCGACATCATGATAATGTGAGTTCACTCTTATTTTGAATAGACTATATATTAGGTACTTGTACACATTTTTTGAAAAACATCGAGAAAAATTAAGACTCTATATAACCATATAATTTTTAAAACTCTTTTCCAATATTTTAAAACTGTATGACATATTAAACAATATCTGTCTCAGAAGTATGTTATATCTTGACAGCGTTTCGGCAGAATCTTAAGAACCTTCGGGCCACTAAGATATTAAGATTCTTTAAGGTTTTAAGAGCTAATCGCAGATGATACCCATCAGGCTGCTGTAACAAGTAATATATGCGAAAGCATATACATTGACGTATATATATATATATATATATATATATATATATATATATATATATATATATATAACCCAAAAAAACGAAAAATGCGAAAACCCAAAAACATTTCTACCGAAATCGAAATCTGTATTATCAAATAAACGGTTTCAATACGACTAAACTTTTTTTTCTAATAATTGAATGAGATTCAACAAGAAAAATCTAATAAACTTTGAAATACTTCTATCATAAAATATATATGATGACACTTCACATTCATATAGGCAACCTTATAGAAATCGCAGATGTATTCTCATTGGCCATATTACAGCTATTTCTATTTTCCGATAAACAATACTCCACATCTTTTAAAAATATTTCGCAGCGGCGAGATTTTCAATTTACAATATTTGCTGAGATTGTAAATTAATTTTAAAGGATTTGGATCTTGTTTTCTCCCTATAGTGACTCTAGATATTTACTTAGCTTCTAATAAATAAAAGTTAGCAATACTTTTCAGTGTTTTTACCATTTCTCTACACAAGATCACACGGTTTGGTCTCTTGAGTCCTTGTTCAGTATTATCCAATAGTTGCAGTACTTTGATGCCTCCATGTAAGTGAAGTTTTACTTCATGTCTTGTTGCGAATTCCTTAAATTCCTCTACGACAGTTGCAATCTCTCAGTTAAGTAATTATTCTTGTAGTAACTGAGTGCATCCATAATTCTTCTCAAGACCCTCAGCACATGTATACAGTAGGTAAAGAACAGGACCCAATATACTTGCCTTTAGATAAATTTATTCATATTTGACTTTAAAGATCCTGGCTGAGATGTAAGATTTTAAAAGTTCAATATATTGTTTCGGTAACATTTTATGGAGTTTATACATGAATCCTTATGCCAGACCTTACCAAAAGCTTGTGCTCCGTCCAAGAAGGTAGCTGAGCTAGCTTTTGTTCTCTTCGTAGGCTTGTTCTATCATGTTTATGATTATGTGTACCTGGTCACTTTTTGAATATTTCTCCTCATATATTATAACGAAATGCTCCTGTATATTTTGAATCTTTCAAACTATTACATTAATTATATATTCGCCTTTAGTTATTTACACTCAGTTAATATTGTATCGTGCTTTAACTACAATAGCATGAGAAGGAAAATATTTTCTGAATTTTAAACCAATTTATAACCTGCAATAACCAGTGCACGCGACATCATGATAATGTGAGTTCACTCTTATTTTGAGTAGACTATGTATTAGGTACTTGTACACATTCTTTGAAAACATCGAGAAAAATTTAGATTCTATATAACCTTATAATTTTTCAATATTTTCCAATATTTTAAAACTGTGTGATCTATTAAACACTATTTGTCTCGGAAGTATGTTATAACTTGACAGCGTTTTGGCAGAATCTTAAGAACCTTCCGGCCACTAAGATATTAAAGATTCTTGTATATATATATATATACATACATATATATATATATATATATATATATATATAACCCAAAAAACGAAAAATACGAAAACCCAAAAACATTTCTACCGAAATCGAAATCTGTATTATCAAATAAACGGTTTCAATACGACTAAACTTTTTTTTCTAATAATTGAATGAGATTCAACAAGAAAAATCTAATAAACTTTGAAATACTTCTATCATAAAATATATATGATGACACTTCACATTCATATAGGCGACCTTATAGAAATCGCAGATGTATTCTCATTGGCCATATTACAGCTATTTCTATTTTCCGATAAACAATACTCCACATCTTTTAAAATTATTTCGCAGCGGCGAGATTTTCAATTTACAATATTTGGTGAGATTGTAAATTAATTTTAAAGGATTTGGATCTGGTTTTCTCCCTATAGTGACTCTAGATATTTACTTAGCTTCTAATAAATAAAAGTTAGCAATACTTTTCAGTGTTTTTACCATTTCTCTACACAAGATCACACGGTTTGGTCTCTTGAGTCTCAGTCCTTGTACAGTATTATCCAATAATTGCAGTACTTTGATGCCTACATGTAAGTGAAGTTTTACTTCATGTATTGTTGCGAATTCCTTAAATTCTTCTACGACAGTTGCAATCTCTCAGTTAAGTAATCATTCTTGTAGTAACTGAGTGCATCCATAATTCTTCTCAAGACCCTCAGCACATGTATACAGTAGGTAAAGAACAGGACCCAATATACTTGCCTTTAGATAAATTTATTCATATTTGACTTTAAAGATCCTGGCTCAGATGTAAGATTTTAAAAGTTCAATATATTGTTTCGGTAACATTTTAAGGAGTTTATACATGAATCCTTATGCCAGACCTTACCAAAAGCTTGCGCTCCGTCCAAGAATGTAGCGTTTGTTCTTTTCGTAGACTTGTTTTATCATGTTTATGATTATATGTACCTCACTTTTTGAATATTTCTCCTCATATATTATAACGAAATGCTCCTGTATATTTTGAATCTTTCAAACTATTACATTAATTATATATTCGCCTTTAGTTATTTACACTCAGTTAATATTGTATCGTGCTTTAACTACAATAGCATGAGAAGGAAAATATTTTCTGATTTTTAAACCAATTTGTAACCTGCAATAACCAGTGCACGCGACATCATGATAATGTGAGTTCACTCTTATTTTGAGTAGACTATGTATTAGGTACTTGTACACATTCTTTGAAAACATCGAGAAAAATTAAGACTCTATATAACCATATAATTTTTAAAATTCTTTTCCAATATTTTAAAACTGTGTGACATATTAAACACTACCTGTCTCAGAAGTATGTTATATCTTGACAGCTTTTCGGCAGAATCTTAAGAACCTTTAGGCCACTAAGATATTAAAGATTCTTAAGCTAATCGCAGATTATACCCATCAGGCTGCTGTAACAAGTAATATATGCGAAAGCATATACATTGACGTATATATATATATATATATATATATCGCTTAATACAAGTTAATAATTTGATAACTTCATAAACCATATTACCACTCATCATAAATTGCGGTATAGACTTATATATGGCGCCACGTAGATTTACTATTAGAACAAATAAATAAAAAGCATCGACAGAACAGCGAGAAAATGAAAAACATCGAATTTTAATTATTCCCTCCTGATTATTAGCTTCGTCAATGGTGAAATATAATTTTTCATCGATATTAGATACATGTAAAGGTACAGTTTTACATTGATCATATACATTAGAATCAATTTAATAAATTGCTAGCGGTGAATATATGGGTAGGATGGAGGTTCTCGAGAAGAGAATAAAAGTTTTTTAATAACCATATCCAGGACGGCACATATATCAAGTGATTTTTTTTTCATTTCGAAACTTAATACTGTGCTTTAGGTCATCTGCTTTCCAATTTGTACATGGAAACAATTAATTATGAAAACCTGCCGAGAAACTTTAACTGTAAACTACAACACTACATTTATAATATTGGAATATGTATTTATAATATATGAAGAAAATATTGGTTGACTAGCATAATGAGTTCTTGAGAACACAAGTAATCTAATTGAAGTAATTAGTAAGGTGTCAGTGATGTCAAAGAAAGAATTATTGATGATTAATCGAAGAAAATTTACGACTGTTGACCAATGCCATGAAACTTACTAATGAAATAATGAGCAATCTGAATATTCTCTTTTATGATCTGAATTATCTTCTATAATCTGAATAAATATACATATTATTTTGGTCAATGGATAGAATTGGCAATGGTCAGATGTTAAATAATAAAATTAAAACAACATATAACAACAAAACAACATTATATATATATATATATATATATATATATATATATATATATATATATATATATATGTATATATATATTTCACTTCTAAATTTTAATGTAACTGTACTTGAAGGGAATCCATTATAGCTATCTCTCTTTTAGCCCCTTTTTCACCCTTACAGCATCCAATTTCAAAATCATTTGTTCATTCTTTTACGATAAAGCTGGAAAATCGTTATTTCAGGTAAAGTGTCGCTGATCTACCATTCTGAAAGTGTACTTCCAAAATACGATCGGATTTTGCGACAAAATAAAATCAAACAGAAAATAATAATTCGCTTTGTCTCTCTAGTAATAGTTCTAAATGAAAACGATATTTACTAATTTAAAAACAATATTTTAAAAGTTCGTTTCGTTTGAAAATTATTCCTAGACAGAGACTGGTATTTAGATCGTCACTCCTTTGTCGTTTATTTGTCATATAGATTGCCGTTTTGGAAATATCGCATTTTATACTAGAGTGCATCCGTTTAAATTTAATGGAGCTTATCCACTTGCATTTATTACTCTACAGCGGAGCAGCATTGATTGAATTCAGTTATCGAGTTTGAAGTAGATTAAATAAGCGCCAATTCAAATAACATAAATATTCAGTAAGGATTTTGCAACACGCAATATTCCTCTCTCTTTTTTTCTGTTGTGACAAAAGTCACCAGCGACAGCTATTTAAAAAACGATCGGATTGTAAAAAAATGACAATCGTGTTAAAAACCGATACAAATAATCATCCGGCGCTTTTTAATGTAATTAAAATCAAATTTCCATTTTTGTATATATCTGAAACAATGTTGAGTTCTGTGAACACTTCCAATATGATGACTGTAATAAAGAATAACAAAAAAATTTGTTATACTATTATGTAAGAATATGCATGATTCAAAAATGACTAGACATATTTAGTACAGGACACCAATCAGAAGCCTTACGAAACAGTGACGTCACTTAATGTTTCCTAACCATTACCAACGAAAAGAAAAGATAAACGAAAACAATGACCTGGGATTTATCAAGGTAGATAACCTAATTTTTTCCAGAATCGATTCGTCGATGGTAACTGTAATTGAAATAATTTTTAAAAGAATACTAGAACATTTATAGTATTGAAATGAGTGAGTATTTCAGACAGACTAGACACGAAATGTGGTAGAATATTGATGAAATTCAAGTAAAAATACCAGCAATATAGCAGTTGACAAGACAATTAACCAGACCAGAAATTAAGACCAATTAGGAACTGTGAGAATGGTACTATTGAGTTCAAATGTCCCAAATTTGCTGAGATATCAAATTTGTATCGTTGGCTAACCTATTGAACAAATTTATGGTGATAATTTTAACAAACAGATGCAAATATTTTTGATAGGGCCACCAAAATGTTAATTTTATATAGATGGTAGTAATTGCAACACAAAAAGGTTTAAATTATATACATTTAATGATGAATTTTCGATTTCATGCCTTATTTTTCAGCAGCTCTGAAATGAAAAATTATATCCGCTATAGCACCAAATTACCTTGCAATATTTAGATGAAAAATATACACACATTGTAAGTTTATATTAATTTTATAAGAGCACATGTAACTGTAACATCATCAAGTACGTTACAAATTATCTGTTAAAACATGCTCTAACATATTAATTATATTCTGCTCTGAATTCTTAAACTAAATTTCTGCTTAGTTTCTGTTACTTTAGTTGACATCAGTGGCAATATTTAGGTAGATACATGGTCTATACATAAGTATTGTTTGAAAGGTTTGAAACATATAGTCTGTCATTACACATAACTACCAGGCTGTAAATATATGTTATGAGTTTCTTTTAGTCTGGTGAGGCATACTTCATCAAACTATTTGATTTGATAATAGTTGAATGTTACACATTTACACATACTAATAATAAAATACTATGTAGGTCACCATACCGAGCAAGTGATACCCCACAAATCTTTTATTGTATATTAATGTGTTAATTGCTATTTTTAAATAATATACTATAATAAATATAGGCATTACAATAGAACTTAAATAAAACCTCAAAACTAACGATGTATAACGATGTATTGCTATAAAAACAGTCAAAATATTTTACTATTTATCATTCCCAATTGTAATCTTTTTACCCTATTACATTAACAATCTTGAAAAATATCGTATCAAAATACTATAATATTAATATACAATATATTGTCATTTACAAGCAAACTACCAAAAAATCATAAAACTACATATATTACATATATATCTATGTAAGCATAAATTGGGTACATTTTTGCCAAGGTTGCGGCTAGGACGACAGAGCCAGAATGTTAAAAATCAGTCGAATGAAACAAGTAGAACCAAAAATAGTAACTAAAGATAGTATATAAACAAAACAGTCGGACCGAAAATAGTGACTGAAATAGTCACTGATAAAAAGTAGTAAAATCACTCGAACCAAAAATAGCGACTGAAACAGTCGATAGTAAAAAGTAGTCAATTACTGAACATTCGATAGTCAATTTCGGTCGATAGTTCCCAGTACTAGTAAATAGCAACAAAATCAGTTGGACCGGAAACAGCGACTGAAACAGTCGATAGTAAAAAGTAGTCAATTACTGAACAGTCGATAGTCAATTTCAGTCGATAGTTCCCAGTACTAGTAAATAGCAACAAAATCAGTTGGACCGGAAACAGCGACTGAAACAGTCGATAGTAAAAATTAGTCAATTACTGAACAGTCGATAGTCAATTTTAGTCGATAGTTCCCAGTACTATTAAATAGCAACAAAATCAGTTGGACCGGAAACAGCGACTGAAACAGTCGATAGTAAAAAGTAGTCAATTACTGAACAGTCGATAGTCAATTTCAGTCGATAGTTCCCAGTACTAGTAAATAGCAACAAAATCAGTTGGACAGGAAACAGCGACTGAAACAGTCGATAGTAAAAATTAGTCAATTATTAAACAGTCGATAGTCGATTTCGATCGATAGTTCCCAACACTAGTAATGACTTTCCAGTACACCTGGTATGCAGCTTTGAATTGTATTTACGTAAAACCATGATGGATGTTTACGTTAGTACAAGTAAACATATTTTCTTCGAGCTTTACATAAAATAACCAAAAATAATGTCCCCGATCAAAATAAATAATTTATAGGGGCAAATATCCGTGATATGAGAAACACAAGAAGAAATCCAAAAACAAAGAAACAATAGCTCAATTTTCTTTTAAAAATTCGAGCGGACACAGATTTAAACGAAGTGATTTGTATTCGCGAACACGTATTTAGGTAGATGACGGTAAATATTTTACCTGCCGTTTATATGTCATATCGATTGTAGTTTCGGAAATATTGCATTTTGTTCTAGACTACATCCGTACAAATTTAATGGAGCTCATCCACTTGCATTTATTGTTCCATTGGAGCGTGATATTGAGTGAATTGAATCTATAAAATAGCAGGATATATCTAGATAATAATTATGATAAACACTCATTACAAAATTAAATCTTTATTGCTATAATTTTGCCTTATCCTGACAAATATACTTTCAATAAAAATATATTATTTTGTACGCATTAATTATATTATCCTTAAAATAACATGTTACAAAACATATACAATTGTTATAAGAAAGGCAATAAAGCACTACGAATGAATACATCTTGAGGAGGACTATAAAGTGTTAACAGTAGTTTGAATAAAGTCAACTAAACAAAAAAAGCAGCTTACTGTCCACCTAAATATAACTTTAAAAAACAATATTGAAGAATAATTAACCACCTGGAAGGAGACTTTAATTCTAAACATATAAACTGGGGTTCAAGTTTAAACAAAACCAAAACAAAGAGCTAAGAAAAACGATTCAAGAATGGAGCTGTTTTTATCACTCAACAGCAAAGCCTACTTATTGACCTACTGTCATTGATAAAATTCCTGATATACTAGATTTTTTCATAACAAGGAACGTGTCTCCAAATTTTATAGAATTAGAAGACAACTTTGACCTCACCTATGATGATTGAGTCATTGTGTTAACCGTAAGCGAAAATATAATGAAATAGACATCAAGTGCCACCCTTACTGACAAAACCACTGATAAACCACCAGTCTTTCGCCTTAAAACATGAGATAAGTTTACTAAATCCTAGCAACGTGGAAGCAATACAGCTACTGGAGAGTAACTACCACAGAACAGTAGTACGTGTATTTTTCAAAAAACAAGAATCATATAAAACTGGAGCAAATATTCTAGAGTTTGATGTTCATTTTTAAAAAAGTGCCATTTGACAACTATGTTAAATCTCAGAAAAACAGAAACTAACACCAATATTGATAAACTATATTTCTTTTTTGACAATATTAAGCATATATTAAGCATACAAATCGACCTAAAATTCCGAACTTCTATGATAAAATGATGCATCTTTGCAGAAACATAAATTACACATTACTGGAGCAGATATTTCGTGGTCTAAAAATACCAAGATGGGCGGCAGAAATAATCACACTTGAATGATAGAGTAGGCTGTCATAAATAACAATTTTGAAAACGCGTCTAGCTTCAAATATTCATAAATATATAAGCTTGTTATTTATAAGATGCCAGTCATCTAACTAATTTTAATTTATGGCTAATTAAGAGATTACTTGGAAATATATAAACCGATTGTTAGACATACGAATGTAAAGAGAATGCAGTGATATCATTTATTGGTCGATTTTGATTGCCAAAAACACTAAATAATTTGATTTAAATTAGGATTATGAAATAATTTTAAGGGTGTAATTATTATTATGCATTAATTCCATAAATTTGGTTTGAATTTTTTTTTATTTGAAGCCTTATTGTAAAAAACAGTACCATGTATTTTATTCAAAATGTTATCCATATATTGCCGATACTTTTTCGCATCTTTCAGACAATTTACAGATTCCATCTCCAAAGAATAATGTATCTTTTGATAGATATAAGATGTGAAGCGCTGCTCAGACGGGTCACAATTTTTATGTCGGAAGATGTAGTCTGGAGAACACGGCAGGTAGGGTACCACTTCTTATTTTAATGGTTCCAAGTATGTTTTCAACTGTTCTGCAACATGTGGCCAAGTTATCATAACGGAGAATAATCTTGTTGTCTCTTTGCTTAGTAACATTTCTTGTTCACACTTCTTTACGCAAAATGGGATATACTAAAAAATGCTTATCAATGAGGCTTAGAAATGAAATTGGTTAAAAACCCGATGCAATTTAATGCACAGTAGCACCATCTGTTGTAAATCCTTTAATATTAATCTATGGGCATATGAAAAACATATAATTTTCTCAATATCAACCATCCAATCGGTGTAAGTGTTAGTAAAAGTTCAGATTTAGAACGGCTTTTGTTGAGAATAATTAGCACTATATATTGTTAATCAACAAATTTAATTTTCTACATTTCTTCCTATTTGACAGGTGGTAATCAGATGGTGGTATGTCTGAAGAGTACGCTAGATCCGGCAGAACTTCCCATAAGAGCTGCAACAATGTATCATTAGCAACTCTTGTTTTATTGCCATGCAAGAGGTTAACTAGACATTTAATTAGACGTATGTAGGAATAGCTTCATTCGAATTTAGAATGCTTGTAGCAGGACAAAACTTTATAGACCTCCCTTGGACTACCTAAGCTCGGGATTATGATAAAAGAAGAGAAATCTGTTCTTTTTTGTCTGGTAGAATAATAAACAGAGACATTTTCAGTCAACCCTTGTGGTAGCCATTTTTCCTTTTTTGGTCTAGGAATGATGTACATATTCAAATGGTAACTGCTTTTGATAAAAAAGTTTTTTTCCAAAAAAAAAGCGGTAATGACTGGTGCACCTGGTAATATTGACACAATTGTAACCCTCATAATTAATTCACGGCCTTTATATTATAGTAATATAGATTTTTGTTTCTATGTAGTACAAATAAAGTGAGAGCTTAATTGAGAAATATTGATTTTGTGCGGACTTTTGAAAGAAGATCGGGTTATATATCATGCCTCAATTTACGGAAATTTCTGCCTCAAAGATAAACAATTTAAGAAGTTTCTTGTGGTGGAAACTAATATAAAGTTATTGATCACGTGTCGTTCTCTGTTTTCTAATTATTAGATTATAGTTAGTCTACGTTCATCCAAGTGAGGTTAGCGTTGTCTCGGTAAACTGTAAATTAAATTGCTTAGGTAACTGAAGTCTTACATGTAACGCGATTATTTCAAATAACGATCGCATTTTGTAAGTGGTAAGGAGCGTAAGATTATTTTAAATGTCTTCGAACAACACGCGTTTTGCATATATGTTTTGGTCAATAATGTTATGCCAATCAGAATCTTTTAAAATGTTTAGTTTAATGAAACAAAAAAATGTACAGTTTTAGAAAGCTTCTAATTTTGTACAAATAACTGTATTATCATTATATTGTATACCTGTTTAAACTAGTGATCGCCCTGTGGTCCAAATTCGACTACAATTTATAAATTTAATCAAGTTTCTCTCATATTATATTAAAGAGAATAACTTTAAAATCAATTTTCATAGGATTGATTTTACTAAACCTTGTTTTGACAATATATTTGATTATATTATAAGATTAAAAATATATTTCATATATAAGATTAGTTACAGTAATAAATGCCTTTATATTAAAATATATGCTTTTTTATCTCAAGAACTAACACAAACTAACCATAAATGAATACGAATAAATGGCATTTAATTAAATGATCTTAAAACTATTTGAGAAACTAATATTTAAACCTGTTAAACATTTTGTAATAATACTAGATTTCCAGTTTGGTTTTCGAAATCGCCACTCAATAATCAATCAAGTATACAAACTAACAGCGGTTATTGAAAAGGCGTTTAAAGAAAAGAAGTACTGCCCTGAAATATTCCTCCATGTCTCACCAGCTTTTGATCGGGTTTAGCATTTGGGATTAATCTGTAAGTTAAGCAAATTGTTACCACGTAACTATTGTCAACAGCTCGAATCATATCTTTGTGGAAGAAAATATAGAGTCTCGCACGAAATAGCGTTGTCTATATTTAAAACTATATTGGCTGGAGGTCCACAAGGTAGCGTCTTAGGACCTCTCCTGTATCTGTACAACACAAGAAAACAAAAACAAAAGAAACCCTACTTGGAATCTAACTTGGAAACGACAAATCTCTGTCTAGGGCAGCAGAAAAGTACAAGTGGCAGTCAACAAAATCTACAAACGTACTAAAGATTGGAAAATTCAAATTAGTAGCTCCAAATCTGTTCATGTTAGTTTTGCATTGCGGCGAATAAAAATAATAAAAACCTAATTATATCACTCAATGGATACCTGATTCCTCAAGTAGAATCATCTAAGTACGTCGGCATCCGACTTGACGGAAGATTAATTTGGAAACATAATGTTAGACAAAAAGCATAACACATTAGAATCAATATAAAACAACTACACTGGTTAGTCTTAAGATACTCTCAACTTGATCTAAAAATCAAAGAGCTTGATTTATCAGACAATCTTAAAGCCAATTTGAACCTGTGGTGTGCAAATATAGGGTTGCACTAAAAATTCAAATCAACTACTCACCCAGCGCTACCAAAACAAAATTCTTCGATTAACTACCAATGCTTATCGCTACGTAACCAACGAAGAACTGTACGATGACCTGGAAATCTAATGGATTAGCGAAGTTATCTAAGATTTCACCTTGAAACACGAAAGAAAGTTACTAAATCATACTAACGTGGAAGCAATAACTACTGGACAACGCGCAGAACACCAGAATATTGAAGCCAACCAAACGAACTTATAGAAAGTGTATACAATTAGTGTAAACTATAGCTTAAGTTATTATAATTTGATAATTGAGGAATACATATTAATGTATTTATCTTGCACTCGACTTGCTTGTGAATTAATCCAAGTACAAATGAAATGTAATAAATTTGTAGGAATGTTCGTCTGGTCGGTCGGTCGGAATGTGTAGTTGTCGATGCGATTGTTTGTCCGAACACTCACTACTATTTGTGCAAGGAATTCGCACGGGAACTGAAAACACTAGATGAATAAAAACTTGTTTATTATGATACTGAATGATACATGTGGTCGACGGGAGAATGGACAGGATATTAGGTTAGGTAAAGGAAGTACGGTGGAAGTCGTACTGTTTCAAGGGGGGGTAGAGAAAAGAAAAAATAGCGACACGTCGTCGTGATGGTCTTTTATAGTCGCGAACAGAATGGTACCAATCCAACGGCGTTGCCAACCTTTGAACTTACTGTAGGTGAATGCGTGGTGACCTAAAGGATCGTAGCGGTCGCTACGAATTAATTTATAAGTAAGAATATACTAAGCATATCTAATAAAGATGTTATCAAAAAAATTAATTAAATTTATTTTCCATAAAGTTTTAATAATCAACAAATTATTAATAAGTTTAAATTAGTACATCGCTGTATATTATAACAAAAGTGTAATGAATAGTAAGTTCACAGTAACTTCACAGTATCAAATATAACTATATATGATTTTTATTTACTTTATAATTATGAAAATTAAATGATGTAATAGATATTATATTAGTTAACACAATAACGAACAGTTAGGCACTTGCAGTGTATTTATAACCATTAAATAAATTGACTGAAAGTAAATAAATAAAATAATTGTTAAAAGGTTCAAAGAATAAATTTTCGGTGTAAAATATTTACCAAATTACTAGTCAAAACAATTAGCCATTATAAACCTACCATTACGATCCATTCAAATTATGTAGTTAGTTTCATATTATCTATATATTTTTATTATTTCATTTATATATTAATATATTTTTATTTCTTTATTTTTTTATTATTTCTTTTGGACATATTTTCACATAATATATATATATATATATATATATATATATATATATATATATATATATATATATATATATATATATATATATATATATATATATACTGATAAACAATCAATTCAAGAAAAATAATTATTTGATAAAAAATAGTTTCTTTACCAACATTTTTAAATAAAATTGCATCGTTCTTTATTCCACTGTTCAATTCCTATTCATATTTGCCAGTAAATTTATTCATTTCAGACTATTATTTCATCTTCAATTTGTCTTCTATGGTTTTCGATAATCTACTGCTTTCTACCTTGCCTTGAGGTCTAAACACTCACCAACACTTATAGAAAGAGAAATTAAAACATCTGATGCAGAAATTAATGCATCTCCTACCTGTATATTTAGTTACGACTTTGTTACGAAATACACCTAATACTAACGAAGCCTAGAATGGATTATAAGTTAATACTAATAAAATTAACTATAACTATACTAATAAATTTTACAATCTATAATAATCCAATACAATGATATGCTATGTCAACCTTATCAATTACAACCCGTTCTTAAGCAAGAACAACTTTTCTTAGCTGTTCTGATTCTTGAAATTAAAAATTGATTAATTGATGTTTATACGATGCCTTCTAAACAGTACAGATGATTTTTCACACTCTTCTCGTATTCATATCGTTTCAAATACAAAGTGTAAGGACTCTACTCTGACAGGGTTTTCGGCACAGCGCAGGGTTTATGTCACAATGTAAAATTATACGTCCGTAGTCGATTTACGTACAACAAAAATGGCTAATAATCTACTACATTAAAATTGGAGTTGGCAAAATAGAGTAAAATAGACTAACTGGCGGCTAGTCCTAGTTGCTTGGTTTGGGCTTATTTAGATTTATTGGAATTTATTTATTTGCAGGGTATACACAAAAATGTTAAGCCCAAAAGTTCTTCCTACGTTTAGGCTTTAACCTTGTAACCTCTAGGTACTAGCAAAATTTTCGCTAAGTCGATTAATATATAGATTCTATCAATGACAATGTAAAACAAAATGATTAACAACTTTTAACACTACTGGACAGAAATAAGAAAACTAAGTTAATTTGCCGTTAATTCATTGCCATATATTTATGTATAAACCAACTGATTCAATGCATACTGATTTTTATTCAGTACATATATACAAAACAAACATATTTGTTACGTCGTTTTATTGGAGAAGACCAAAACAATAGCTCAATTTCTTTTAAAGACATCAAGGATAATACATTTAAACGAAGTGATTTGTATTCACGAACACGTATTAAGGTAACAGGCGATCAACATTTCCCTGCCATTTATTTGTCATATAGATTGTACAGCTTCGGAAAAATCGCATTTTATTCCAGAGTGCATCCGCATAAATTTAACGGCGCTCATACACTTGCATTTATTACTTTATAAAAGCAAACTATTTATTCCAACTCACACAATAATGGGAAGATGTATTTACATAACCTTAAATCCATTAATTTGCTTAAGTTTAATTAAACACTGTTTTATCATCATTCTTAAAGAAAAGCTTGTTCAGTACCAGTGTTATTCCACTTTCTTTCCAATATTTTTGTGTCTGAATTTCTTATGTCATCAAAATTATGACGTCACAAACTCGCAATGTTGCCGCATCAACTTTGATTTTAGTGTATATTGACTTTAACATAAAATTAAGTTAATGGTATCAAACATAATTTATTTTAGTGTTATAGTACATCTAATGCATATTTCACTACGTGACTTATAAAATAGAGTTCTAGGAGTATATATTTATGTAGTAGTATCCGCTGGAGACTTACTCCATTTAATTAACAATTCAAAGTAATGTATTTTATTTTCATTGTAGAGCATATTTCCTTGTCACATAATTTTGATCTTTTCTTTTATGACCAACGTACATTTAGCTTGCAAAATTCTACAGATTTCCTCTATACCTACTAATTTGTTACTACTAAATTGTTAATTTTTAATTAATTTCAACTTATTCTTCTGTGTGTTTGATGGAGTTTATCGCAGAAAATGTTTCCTTCAACATCTTTCCTCGACCAAAATTTCTATTATAATAATCTTAAAATAATCTGAAATTGTTCTGTCTCAAAGAGCTAGAGTTTTCTTAAAATATTTTCCAGATTAAGAGTTTCCTCTGAAATATTTGTATTGAGTTACAATTATGTAGATATCGAAAGAAATTACTTACTTTTTTCATTCATTGGATATATTTGATGACAAATAGAGCCAATATCAAGGTGATCTTGATTCGTCACCTGCCTGTAATTCAATTTCTGAGACCGTACTAATATTCACTAAAGCTGCAACATGCTAAAAATATCTCCAATAAAATCCCCAGTTTCCATACTTACATTTCGAATGCATTTTATTGTACATGTGGCTGATAATCTCACTATTTATTGACTTCGGCATTTTCAATCATATTATTGGCAAATATTAAGTAGCGATTTGGTAATTATCAAAACAAGTAAAACGCCAAAACAGCGTTGCCCATTTATAATCTCTGATTATTATCACTAATGTTTTCAAGAATTTTGCAGGCATTTGACAACCAGGTGAAATTTATAATCATCTTAACAGGTCAATTGAAAACTCTCTGGCCTGACACATAGATGGCGCTACTAGAATTAAATCCATATGGTTTTTAGATAGCCCTAACCCTCAAAAGATGCCTGTATAAATTTGCGAGATGTCGGACCATTAGTTTCTGAATTATAGCATTTTGCATAGCATGTAGCAGACAGTCTAAATATATCAGCTGAACGTGTATATCATTTCGTTCACGAATATTTGGGTACGAGAAAGCTCTGTGCAAAGTAGGTGCTGCGTGAGCTCACTTTTGACCAAAAACAACGACGAGTTGATAATTCGGATCAGTGTTTGAAGATGATCAAGCGTAATAAACCCGAAATTTTGAATCGACATGTAACAATGGATGAGACAGGCTCTATCATTTTACTCCGAAGTTCAATCGAGAGTCATCCGAGTGGACTGCACACGATGAACTCGCTCCAGAATGTTTTGAAAACGCAACAGTCGGCTGGCCTAAGGTTATGGCCTCTGTATTTTGGGATGCGCTTGGAATTATTTTCATTGACTACCCTAAAAAAGAAAGGACCATCAACAGCGACTATTACGTAGCATTATTGGACCGTTTGAAGGACGAAATCGCCGAATAACGGTCGCAATTGAAGAAAAAGCCAAGACAACGCACCGTGCCATAAGTCAGTGAAAATGATGGCAAAATCCGTGCTTTGGGCTTTGAATTGCTTCCTCATCCATCGTATTCTCCAGATCTGGCCCCCCAGCGACTATTTCCTATTCTCAGATCTCAAAAGAATGCTCGCTGGGAAGAAATTTTCGTCGAATGAAGAGGTGATCGCCAAAATTGAAGCCTATTTTGAAGCAAAGGACAAATCGTACTATAAAAATAGTGTCGAAACATTGGGGGGTCGCTATAAGCAGTGTATCACCCTTGAAGGGACTTATGTTGAACAAAAAAAAATAATTTTGCCAAAAAAAAGGTTAAAAATTACCTTCGTAAATTTAACATATACATTTACATTTAGTTGGCAAATTAATTTTCTTATACGTTAATTTATTTAACAATAAATATTAATTAAATAGATGCAGGATAAGGAAATAAAAAATTAGAAACCATTAAAATAATTTGGCCCCCGTAAAGCAACTAAAATAATTGATTCGAATTGAACAAAAACCGTGTTATACTTGCTGTGTAATTTTAACCAAGTTCACAGCACCATAATAACATAGTAACGTAGCTGAAAGCATTAATAGAGCCTCTATTAATTACAGTATTTGCCTTATCTCAGCAATAAAAGGATGGGCGTACAAAAATAATGTCTGTCCAATTTAGGTTAAATCGTTTAATTCCAAACCAGAAATTACAAAGAGCCGTATATACGCAAAACGTGTTTTCTTCCGAAACAGAGATTATATGGGTGGTTCTGTTCGGTCAGTATTGCTTGCACTGAAATTATGTTATAATTCAATTTAAAATCGTTCTCGATTTAATGGTATCAATGCTTAGTCTATGCTCGTATTTCAACTTCGCATGCCAACTAACAGTTCGCTGGCCAATAAGCCATCAAGGAATGGGTATCGTGATTGCATTATGTGTAAGAAGAACTGACGGGAGAAAATAAAAAGATTTCCCTACAATTTCCATGCTAGAGTTTATACCTTAGATTGTGTTTTGATAAAGGCGGTTTAATACTTTAAAGCAGATCTTGCGATGAGACAATTTTATGATTAAAAGGGTATTTTAGTCTACAAATTTAAAAACGTCGACTTTTTTTGTTCGCATCTTTAAAGTTTAACTCGCAAGAATATATTTTTAAGAGTATCGTTCAAAATTGAAATTATTTTCGGAGATATAGCTATTTTAGTAATGTGGAAAGTAACTTTAAATACGTTTTTTTCGAACTCGGGTACCATGTCAACTATCTCAAAAAAAAAAAATGTTTCGAGAAAAATGCGATTAATGATTAGTATTTAGATGCATTTATATTACTAAGGGCTTAAATTTTGATAGTATGAAGAAGAAATCGATTTTAAAGAAACTTCGCTAGAGAACAACTTATGTTAATTGATAACATTAATAAATCTCATTTTATTTTGAATACAAGAGAGATAGTTCAAATACCCCAAAGGATATTGAGCAAATAAAGGAGTTTTTCATTATTACATTAGGATTAGTTGCTTGTGTCCATAAATGTGAAAACGGGCTTTATCCAGAAACAAGATGGTTCTTTAACCTCTCAAACCTCTAAAAACCTCTAAGAAATATGAGCACAGCCATTATTATAAGGATTCTTTTATTTGAAGCAAAACTCCAAATTTTAAAAACTTAATCAACAAGAGAAACAAATTTGGGTAAGGAAATTGTAAACGGACAGAAAAATAAACAATAAATATTGATTAGTTTTCGAAATATCTGATTGTAATCAAGTAGTACTATTATTCGTACTATATTTTATGGAGTCTGATTATATTTTCAACAACTCTAAATCATATTCAGTCATAAATAATAGTTACTATGAAATTATGTTCTAGAATATCAAAATAGCACAACTAAAATAACAGTAAATGTAATAAGTATTAGATCATAAGATAAAATACAAATAATTATAGAAAATGTAATGGAAATATCATCAAATATTGAAGCAGAATCAACATATCTTTATAGTAACCTTGCGGTTGTAACTAAAGAAATTCTCGAATAACTTGGCCATCTGAATGTATAGAATGACAATAATAATAATAGTGTTGCTGATATTTTGTGAAAACTAATTATAGTTATTTAAAAATAATCGTTTCTCCAACAGTTCCTTTTCTATTTTTATTCGAAAAATGTCATCAAACTTCATCAAACAACAAAACTTCATTTGTGGCTTACTGCGGCTCTGTCCGAATAAAAACATGTTAAATTCTAAGTTAATATTAACAGGTGAAGTAAATCAATCTTTGCGGTTAACTGAAAAGTTGAGAACTAGACCATTTCGCAAGTTAGTTTAGAGTACGGTCTGCCAATTTCATTATGCACTTAAAGTTCCACTTTTCCATTTTTAAACTACATTTTGTCTTATTAAATAAAAATGTAATTAGTCGTTTGACTAATATTTAAAAAAATAGTAATTGTGTCTTATCTAGTACGTGATATTATGAAGTAAAACGTAAAACGACAACTTAAAATAAGGAAATAAAGGAAAAGGAAACGCTGAGGTCAATTTTACTTATCACCGAATGTTTAGTTACTTACCTTGGTGCTAGATCGACTTTTATTTCAGTGAAAACCAGTCATAGGAAAACAAATAGAAGTTATTTACCTTTAATTTGTTTATTCGCTCTAGTGGACATTGTATGAAAAATAAATACTAACATAACGTATTAAGATTCGAGCTAAATAAGGGTAGCCTATCTGTTAGTTTATTTTTAAAATACGAATTAATTTCAGTTCTTGAGTATCCACCAGCAATGTAACCCATGGAGTCAGAGTAAGTGAAAACTTTAATATCTAATAAAAGTTTGTCAGTCAGTACACCAAAATCAACAGCAAGCAATAAGTCAGCAATCAGATTAAAAAAGGGATCTCAGATATCAAGCCATGTAAAAGACTAGGTAAAGGTTTTAGCTAGTTTGGAGCAACCTTAGAAAAGTTTCTATGCTCGAGAAAGCTTGTTTTCATCTAGGATCATATTTCTGTTACTACATACTCAAAATTGTAGATAGAGCAGTTATGATTGCTCGACACACATATGCTTATTTATCATTTGTGTACCAAATGGACTAAATTTAGTACAGCGGCGAGAAAATAATCGATTTGTATGCTGTAAGTTTGGTAGCAATATTTCAACCGCCGGCTTGGTTGGTGCAATGGTAAAAGCCTGCTGGGGCATGATCGTAAATTTATGTTTGTGATTGTTTAACCTTTATGGTCGTCCTTAGACAAGAGTGCAAAATCCGACAAGGAAAATGATTCCAGTCACGCTAGTAACCAGGCTGGGTAAGACCGGATGTCTTCTGGGATGATCTCCAAAGTTGACCACTCGCTACTAAGTAGGCTTAATGCTACGGAGTGCGGTTCGGAGCCGACGTTAAATTATAAGTCCAGTCCAGATAAACCCTCGTTGGGAAATAGGAGAAATTTTAATCATTTTGGTGACATTTGTTCGCCTGTATTATACTAGTTTTATGGGAATTTATTAAAAAGTAATGTCGTACCTATAATACATAAAATATTGATACATTTAAAGAAAATATTCCATCCAGTTTCTTCTATTTTACAAAATCGCTTTAGCAACCAATCCAGTAAGGACTATTTTTAACTGAGACATTTTCTATAATAATCAGATTTAATTACTATTTCTTACGAGAATTCTTGTCATCCTCCTTTTAACTCATATAATATCAACTTCTTTAATAGAAATAGCTTTCTATGTGGTTTATTTATATTAAAATATACTAGAGAAACAGAGATAATCCCAATATTTCTTCATATTTTTTCAGATGTGAAACAAACATCTCTCCAAAAAAAGAAACTGTTTATCTGCTTCGTTTTGTGGAAAACGTAAATATCCGTGAGCAACTTACTGATTCATGAAAGGAATAAAATTGTTGATGTTTCTATAGGAAGCTGTATCCTGAAATCTTATGCAGGCATTTTCTGATCTATTATCTTGTATTTTACTGGACGCTTGCAATCCAATTAACCATCATATAATAAGTTAGAATCCAATAAATTTGATTTTTCAATTAATAATTGAGGTTATGATACACCACTGGTTGAAAGGAAACGCTGAGGTCAATTTTACTTGTCACCGAATGTTTATTTACTTACCTCGGTGCTAGATCGACTTTTATTTCAGTGAAAACCAGTCATAGGAAAACAAATAGAAGTTATTTACCTTTAATTTGTTTATTCGCTCTAGTGGACATTGTATGAAAAATAAATACTAACATAACGTATTAAGATTCGAGCTAAATAAGGGTAGCCTATCTGTTAGTTTATTTTTAAAATACGAATTAATTTCAGTTCTTGAGTATCCACCAGCAATGTAACCCATGGAGTCAGAGTAAGTGAAAACTTCAATATCTAATAAAAGTTTGTCAGTCAGTACACCAAAATCAACAGCAAACAATAAGTCAGCAATCAGATTAAAAAAGGGATCTCAGATATCAAGCCATGTAAAAGACTTGGTAAAGGTTTTAGCTAGTTTGGAGCAACTTTAGAAAAGTTTCTATGCTCGAGAAAGCTTGTTTTCGTCTAGGATCATATTTCTGTTACTACATACTCAAAATTGGAGATAGAGTAGTTATGATTGCTCGACACACATATGCTTATTTATCATTTGTGTACCAAATGGTGTTTAGTTATATCAAGGTTACTGTTCCAGCGCCGTGAAAATAATCGATTTGTATGCTGTAAGTTTGGTAGCAATATTTCAACCGCCGGCTTGGTTGGTGCAATGGTAAAGCCCTGCTGGGGCATGATCGTAAATTTATGTTTGTGATTATTTAACCTATATGGTCGTCCTTAGACAAGAGTGCAAAATCCGACAAGGAAAATGATTCCAGTCACGCTAGTAACCAGGCTGGGTAAGACCGGATGCCTTCTGGGATGATCTCCAAAGTTGACCACTCGCTACTAAGTAGGCTTAATGCTAAGGAGTGCGGTTCGGAGCCCACGTTAAATTATATGTCCAGTCCAGATAAACCCTCGTTGGGAAATAGGAGAAATTTCAATCATTTTGGTGACATTTGTTGGCCTGTATTATACTAGTTAAACTTATTAAAGGGGATTATTAAAAAGTAATGTCATACCAATAATACATAAAATATTCAAACATTTAAGGAAAATATCCATCCAGTTTCTTCCATGGCACAAAATCGCTTTAGCAACCAATCCAGTAAGGACTATCTTTAACTGAGTCATTTTCTATAAATAATCAGATTTACTTACTATTTCTTACAAGAATTCTTGTCATCCTCCTTTTAACTCATATAATATCAACTTCTTTAATAGAAATAGCTTTCTATGTGGTTTATTTATATTAAAATATACTAGAGAAACAGAGATAATCCCAATATTTTTTCATATTTTTTCAGATGTGAAACAAACATCTCTCCAGAAAAAGAAACTGTTTATCTGCTTCGTTTTGTGGAAAACTAAGTAAATATCCGTGAGCAACTTACTGATTCATGAAAGGAATAAAATTGTTGATGTTTCTATAGGAATCCGTATCCTGAAATCTTATACAGGCGTTTTCGGATGTATTATCTTGTATTTTACCGGACGCTTGCAATCCAATTAACCATTATATGATAAGTTCGAATCCAATAAATTTGATTTTTCAAGTAATAATTGAGGTTATGATACAGCACTGGTTGAAAGGAAACGCTGAGGTCAATTTTACTTGTCACCGAATGTTTATTTACTTACCTCGGTGCTAGATCGACTTTTATTTCAGTGAAAACCAGTCATAGGAAAACAAATAGAAGTTATTTACCTTTAATTTGTTTATTAGCTCTAGTGGGCATTGTATGAAAAATAAATACTAACATAACGTATTAATATTCGAGCTAAATAAGGGTAGCCTATCTGTTAGTTTATTTTTAAAAGACGAATTGATTTCAGTTCTTGAGTATCCACCAGCAATGTAACCCATGGAGTCATCTTATACAGGCATTTTCTGATGTATTATCTTGTATTTTACTGGACGCTTGCAATCCAATTAACCATTATATGATAAGTCCGAATCCAATAAATTTGATTTTTCAAGTAATAATTGAGGTTATGATACACCACTGGTTGAAAGGAAACGCTGAGGTCAATTTTACTTGTCACCGAATATTTATTTACTTACCTCGGTGCTAGATCCACTTTTATTTCAGTGAAAACCAGTCATAGGAAAACAAATAGAAGTGATTTACCTTTAATTTGTTTATTCGCTCTAGTGGACATTGTATGAAAAATAAATACTAACATAACGTATTAAGATTCGAGCTAAATAAGGGTAGCCTATCTGTTAGTTTATTTTTAAAAGACGAATTGATTTCAGTTCTTGAGTATCCACCAGCAATATAAGCCATGGAGTCAGAGTAAGTGAAAACCTCAATATCTAATAAAAGTTTGTCAGTCAGTACACCAAAATCAGCAATCAGATTAAAAAAGGGATCTCAGATATCAAGCCATGTAAAAGACTTGGTAAAGGTTTTAGCTGGTTTGGAGCAACTTTAGAAAAGTTTCTATGCTCGAGAAAGCTTGTTTTCATCTAGGATCATATTTCTGTTACTACATACTCAAAATTGGAGATAGAGTAGTTATGATTGCTCGACACACATATGCTTATTTATCATTTTTATACCAAATGGTGTTTAGTTATATCAAGGTGACTGTTCCAGCGGCGAGAAAATAATCGATTTGTATGCTGTAAGTTTGGTAGCAATATTTCAACCGCCGGCTTGGTTGATGCAATGGTAAAGGCCTGCTGGGGCATGATCGTAAATTTATGTTTGTGATTGTTTAACCTTTGTGGTCGTCCTTAGACAAGAGTGCAAAATCTGACAAGGAAAATGATTCCAGTCACGCTAGTAACCAGGCTGGGTAAGACCGGATGTCTTCTGGGATGATCTCCAAAGTTGACCACTCGCTACTAAGTAGGCTTAATGCTACGGAGTGCGGTTCGGAGCCCACGTTAAATTATAAGTCCAGTCCAGATAAACCCTCGTTGGGAAATAGGAGAAATTTCAATCATTTTGGTGACATTTGTTGGCCTGTATTATACTAGTTTTATGGGAACTTATTAAAAATTAATGTCGTACCAATAATACATAAAATATTGATACACTTAAGGAAAATATCCATCCAGTTTCTTCCATGGCATAAAATCGCTTTAGCAACCAATCCAGTAAGGACTGTCATTTAACTGAGACATTTTCTATAAATAATCAGATTTACTTACTATTTCTTACAAGAATTCTTGTCATCCTCATTTTAACTCATATAATATCAACTTCTTTAATAGAAATAGCTTTCTATGTGGTTTATTTATATTAAAATATACTAGAGAAACAGAGATAATCCCAATATTTTTTCATATTTTTTCAGATGTGAAACAAACATCTCTCCAGAAAAAGAAACTGTTTATCTGCTTCGTTTTGTGGAAAACTAAGTAAATATCCGTGAGCAACTTACTGATTCATAAAAGGAATAAAATTGTTGATGTTTCTATAGGAATCCGTATCCTGAAATCTTATACAGACGTTTTCGGATGTATTATCTTGTATTTTACTGGACGCTTGCAATCCAATTAACCATTATATGATAAGTTAGAATCCAATAAATTTGATTTTTTAAATAATAATTGAGGTAATGATACGCCACTGGTTGATAAATAGAATAAAATTGAAGAACGTCTATTGAAAACTGAATTCCTTATGGGACAGCACCTCACTTTGGGGTTTCTTATCTGAATTAAACCCTTTCCTCTTTAATTAAACCCTTGTTAAATTAATGCCCAACTTCCATTTTAAAATATTTTAAACAAGAAATTCCGAGATGCAATCATGTAAATTCGATTTCGAGGACTGCTGTTCTTTCACCTTCATTCATACTATTTTGAAAGAATTAATGAATATTTCATGAATTAATTAACACTTCAATTATACAAGGAAACAATGCATTTTTATATTCTTTTGATCTCGCTGTTTGTCCTCGCGAAAATGTGTTACTGATTATTATTTCAAACTCAACCAAGAACAAGAGTTTTACAAGATTTAGGGTCGTTATTGCAAGGCGTAACTAATAAAATAACAACTTTTAGACAAACATTTACTTTATTCAGCAAAGTGTTGTCATTTAAGAGTAACATAACATTCAGTCCAGTATTCCTTTTCAAACAGACTTCAACTTCTGTTAATGACTTTACCAAATTTCCATTTATTTGCCATGTAATAGTGAGTAATGCTATACCACACTTACTGTAGTAATTATTTTTTCATTTGAGCCAAATTCCTATCACTGAACCATTATTTTGAGGTTTGCACACATTCAGTAAGCAATGAAGACCAGCTCCGGTCAATACGATGGATAGCGAAGCAATTTGAAGTATAACTCGATCATTTTGGTCATTATTTTTTTTCTATTATCAATGGTTTTTTTCACTAAAACCACTGTGATTTTTAAACTAAAGGTCTGGTCGCCATATTACTTGACACATATCATACATATGTGAAAATTAAACAGTACCAACGCTAAAACACAATGTGACATTTTAGTGAACAGTTTCAGTAACATTCTATACATCATTTTAAATAAGAGAAGTAATGTTAAAATTAACAGAAATAACGAAATTGTTATCACATATGGATATTCTATGTAGAAATATAGATTATCATATATAGATGATTACATAAAGATTATATTCTCATATACAGATTATCATATATAGATTATAACATATAGAATCACAAGATGTATGTCTTACAATCATACATACATACATTAAAACTAAAACTAAAGTGGCAAGTTCCACGCTACAAAGATCATTTTTTAAATAACTATATTTTTAATATAAACTGTGATATGACTTGAGATAATATTTCCAACTTTGCAAAATAACATTTCATAGGTTAGTGATATCTATAAAAAATCTTTAAATGAATTTAAAGTATTGGTGATACTTCAATAAATAAAAGAACCTCATGTCGGTTTAATAAAATTGTTCTTTATTTAATAAAAAATTATCATAGAAATAACAGGAGACAATAGGAAAATGAGTATTTAAATTGATATTGATAAAGAATGTAAGGTATATATTATTATAGTAAAATATTATCCTTTTCTAACACTGAGTTGTTTATAAATTATTAATATCTTATATTTTCAAAGAAGCACCAAACTTTAAATATAGGTAATAAGTAATGATATTTTAGCTACGTTTTCTAAAGGTGCAATATCTGGTACATACAGTGGTTGGTAATTACAGTAGTTACAATTCAAGAGATTTTAAGAACGATTTTATAGTGTTTTTCAGTATAAGACCTTCTCATATATAATCATTTTATCCTAGATAATAACCTCTGTGTCATTGGTAATTAGCGGTGTGAAAGCTGCAAAAATCTTGAACATGTTCAATTAAATTTGAGCAAATTAGATTGGAATATACATGATTATTTTCATTTGTTTAACTATGGATTCATCTGGACTGGGCCTAAAGTTTAGCGTGGGCTCTGAACCACGGTCCTCAGCATTAAGCCTACCGACTAGCGAGTGACCAATTTTAGAAATCATCCCAGAAGACATCCGGTCTTACCCAGCCTGGTTACTGGCGTGACTGGGATCATTTTCCTTGTCGGATTTACACTCTTGCCTAGAACAAACACAAACATAAATTTACGCCCTTAACCTGCCACTGCGCTACTAAGCCGACTGTATACATTATTTTTGTAAAATATTTTCCACTTTCTAATACTTAGTTGTTTATAAATAATTAGTATTTTATATTGTCAAGCCGAACCACGCGTTTCGAACCGTACCGAACTTTATAAATAAGTTGTAAACAAAGGAATTTCATTTGTATTTTAAAAAAAGTTCATTGCGTCCTGGGAATTGAAAAAAAAACAACGTGGAAAATAGTTAAGAGAAAGTTAGGTTAAAGAGAATTAAACCTTTTTTTCGGTTAATGTTATTCAAATATATTTTAGAGGCGTAATAAATATATAGAAACAACAACCCAGTTTCGTAGTTATCTGGTCATAAATAAACTTACCCAGTTTCTTTGTAAATAATTTTCATTTCCATATTATAATCGGACAAATCCCACCTTGAAAGTTGGCCGACTTTCCAGATGGTCCCCATTTTTTCCCCCTCCATTCGAAAACTTTCCTTCAACTCTAATTAAAATTAGTTATCTAACTGAAAAAGGAGTGAAGTTTTTAGTTTTGATCTCTGGAGCCGTCTCTGCCGTCGCGAAATTAGCAAATCTAAAAGCTGCAAACTTCAAACCACACTTGTTAAAGAGCTGTCTTTTGTGACTTATTGTGTGCCTCGGTTCAAATAAAAACAAGAAACTCCGTTCGAACGTTCTCATGTTACATTCCACGTTAATATTAACAGGTGAAGTAAATGAATCTTTGCGGTTTACCGAAAAGTTGAAAACTGGAACCATTTGGCAACTCCGTTTAGAGTACGGTCTGTCAATTCCATTATGCACTTTGTATGTACTTACTATACAGCGCTTAATCTACTGTTAAGCCGTATATATTCTTAGGAAAGGAGTTGAAACTAAACTCGTTTTAGTCTGTGTAGGATTCAAACTTTTCCTGTTCAAATACCGTAGTTATATTATACAAATTTTGACTCCTTTTATTTTTCCTACTTTAATTAAAATTTTCATGTTTTAATATTTATGGTAGAATTTAAATTCCTTGTTCATAAGTACACATGTCTGTTCCTCTATATAGTACAGTTGTATATCAAGAATAATAAGGAATTAAATCATTTCAAAATGATGATTATTATGTTACAAACCTAAAACGTGTTGGAGAGTTAAATAAGCTTAAATGCAATAAATTAGAAGATTTATTAGACGAAACTTTCAGTCTGTTTACCGTGTGTTTATATTCAATGAAAAATATTGATAAAATCTTTTTAACAAAAAAATTTAACCGACTTAAAAATAATCAAACTTAGATTTCTATCTCGCAAAAAAGTTTTAAAATAAAATATGTACATAATAATCGTAACAACTAAATAAAGATAAACAAAATCTTTATTTAACCTGTCGACTACACCAATTTTATAATCGACTATATACACACAATTTAGCTTAATATCTACCTAAATCTATCTATTTACAATATTATTTTAACTACTTCCAACTGATTACTTTGAAGTCGTTACAAGCAACAAATTAGACTTGTTTTGTTCATAATATATTTTTTTATATATGTCACAAAATGATATTATTATTTTTGTATTTTTTGGGCTCGGCACCGACTTCAATCATCCTCTTTCATCACAATTCTGGACTAACACATTGCAAAAGTTGGGAAGGATACACTAACATACTAACATATTCAGCAGACCAGTGCCTTCTGATTGCCACTTGTTCAAATTCAGTTGGTAACATTCAGGCAAAAATTTAGTTAAAACATCAAGATATTCTCATTTAAGAGTGATATTAATGTTCACTTCTAGCAACACTTTTTCATTTGAACCAAATCTCTGTTACTGTACCATTATTTTGACATCTGCAAAGAATCTGTTATCACTGGAGACCAGCTCTGGTCTATACGGTGAATAACAAAGTGATTCAAATGTAATGTAATTCCATAATTTTGACCATTACTTTCAACTATTATCAATTTGTTCGTATTGAAAAAACCAATGTGATTTTTAAACCAAAATTCAGACCGTCATGGGATTTGACACTACCGCACAATGTAACATTTTAGATAACCTATAAATGACGCATGAGATCATTTGAAACCACTTCAATGTAGTTGAAGCCTACCGTCATATTTGAAGTAATCACTCTGTACTGTTCTGTGATAGTTAATCTGAAACATATATTTTATAATATGAAACAAATTTTAAATACATACTTATACTAAACGTACATTAAGTATGTAAAAAGTAACGTATATAAAAAGCGTATTATTAAGATGTATCAAAATAATTAATTTTTGCATTTATTAATTCAAGAGATATAGTGGTTTGATCCGGACTGTTGCATTGTTAGCAACAAAAATAATTAATTACACATAAAATTTACAATACAATAATACAATAATTACACATTACGAGGTGCTAAATCTAATATAACTGCTACTGAAGATATCTACTAACAATCTTACAATGTATGGCCACTAAATGAAATAGTATTTCAGTAAATAAGTATTACGATATTACTTATACACTGCATTGATATTAAACTTTATTTCACACAGTTTTTTTCCGGTGGTATCCCCGATAGACCTAACCCACCGAGTTTCCATTTATTTGTCCTGCGTAATACCATTTCATACTAACTCCTAATATTTCTGCAAAAAAAAATAGAAGCCATTGTTCTTCAGTTATACTTAGAAGATAAACAAAATAAAATCCAACGGATGCTACAAAACAATATACTTTTTTATAATAAATTACTGCATGGATTATATATATATATATATATATATATATATATATATATATATATATATATATATATATGTACATAATATGTACATAGTATTTTCATAATATGTACATAACAATCGTTGTAATAACTAAATAATATAAAAAAAAACTGTATATAACCTATCTACTACACTTTAAAGATATACAAACTTATACTATAACTGTATTTTTAAAATTCTGAAACATTCTGAACTAGTTTTGTCATAACTTGAGATAATAGTATTTCTAACTTTTCAAAATAATATTTAGTAACTTACTGATACTAGTGCCTCTATAAATAAAATGATATGATGCCAGAAAGGTTTGTAATATGTTTAAACACATTTGGAGCTCAAAACTACTTGTTACAGCATTTTTTCTGTATATCGCATGATAATTTCTTCACCATAATCATGTGCTTCAGCCAGAATTATTTAAATATCAATACCTACTATATTCTGCAGTATAATGCTTGATATATATCAAGGTTGCCAACAACGAAATGGCTGATAATGTACGATTACAATATTACCAACTAATAATCTAGAGGTACAATATGTAGCGCATATAGTGGTTAATATTACAGTGGTTGCAATTAAAGGGATTTTGAGTAATTTTTATGCTGTTTTTTTTTTCAGGACAAAATCATACCTTGTCATATATAACTTTATCGTAAGGAATAACCTTTTTCGTTATTGGTAATTAGCGCTGTTGAAGCCGTAACAAGTTATATTGTAATTTACATGAAGCTGTTTATTATTTTAGTTTCCAACAAGTTCTGGCATAAATATAAACCAATTTTTTATCGATTAATATACAGTTGTATGTGTGTGTGTGTGTGTTATAAATACTTTGGAAAAGTAAATATATTTTCATTATAAATTTTCTCCTATATAAAGCTGGTAATTTAGAAATGAGTGAATTATAAATTTAAAAGCGCAATTAAGGCTGTGGGCAAGTTGAGGTCAAATAATTAACTATTAATTTCGGTAACACCAAGACACTGAAAATATGTCCTTTAGCTTTATGAGACTTGGAGTTGAGATTATTTTATGAAATTTTAAATACAAAAGGGTACCCTTCATGGCTCCTTCAACTTTAATATTTGATTATTGGGGGTAACTTTATTATTTTACCCTTTGTTATTAGGAAATTTGTTTCAACATTATATTAAACTGTCATTGAAAATATTTCGCTTGGATTATTGAATTAATTAAAGCCGAGATTCGATAAAATAGAGAGATAAAACGTTGCAAAAAAAAGTATTTATTAAATACGATCAATAATATGTAAGAATTTCTTGTTTAATTTCGTGACCTTTTAGTAATTGTTCATTGAATTTGTTTTAATGCTACTCTAATTTTTTCCATTGAAAATATAGTCTATGATATGAGTGTCATTTTGAATAGTTATGTAACATATAACCACTATATATTGTGTAGATTATTGCATCGATTTTGATCGTAGATATCTATTTGTGAAAATGTGAAGTATTAATGTAAACAACTCTTAAACAATTTAACCTAACTGTTAAATTCAAAGTAATTGGCATTTCTCTGCAATAAATAGCTAATTTCCATAAAGTAGTATTGAGATATTCATTGTATATAGACGATAATCACAGAAAGGTCAAAACTGCATTTTCGACATTCATTACATTTGTTAATTAACTTGAAGAAATCTATAGCAGAAGCCCATCAAGCACTTTAAGAAACTTACATTGTTCCTGTTCTATTATATTCCAATTATCGGCTTACATTCCAATGCTTTACAGTGGCGATTCTAATGTCAATTACTAAGAGCAACGAGAAATTATTTAACGAAATCCTAGCTGAACCTCCTGAAGAAATTTCACAATGCTTAGCAAGTTATCAGTCACATATTTACATAAGCTGAAAAACATCAGAAAACAACAAAAGAAAAGAAAAGTGGTTAAAAATTGAATCAAAATGTTATCGAAGATGTCTGCCATCAATCAATTGAACAAACTAAACGAGATATTGTTGTAAAATGATCAAAAATAACTAGCAACACATGCAGATATTCTTTGGCATGACAACGTTCGGCCACATTTTACAAGAGTTACGAGAGATATATTGCTGCAGCTCAAATGAAGTGGTCTGCTGCACCTAGCATACTTACCAGACATAGCAACTGCTGATCATCACCTGTGCAGACGAATGCAGCATGGCTTGAATAGGTATCTGTTTCGAATTGCTGAAGAAGTGCTGAAATAGACCGATAATTGGATCACCACAAATCCAACATTGTTCTTTCGATATGTTATGAAAACATCTATTTATAATTAAGAAATTGGCCTATCTATCTCAATAAATTATTTTTTTCTAGCGAAAAATTGATCAAAATATATGCTCACTTATGTATCACTTAGTAAGTGGATAAATAAGTAAGATTTAATGTTAGTTAGTTAATATCTAACAAATTATATTTAAAATATACTTTTAGATACATTTTGAACTCTCTTTTTACTAATATTGTGATTTTATTTTATGTTTCAGGTAACATGAGAGAAAATATGAAGACTATAAAATGTAAAATACTTAAAGTAACAAAGTAGTAAGTAAACATTTTATTTTTTACCGAAGTGCCTTTGATAATAATAAAAACATACTTAACCACGTGTAGGTAATACTAAACGTCATTCTCACTTTTTTTAGTTAATGTAGTGAGGGCTAATGATTGTGAAAAAAAAATCGTGCTCAAGTTTATTGGATTTATTCGATGTTTTTGCAGAAAAGCAGTTACATGGAAATAAGGTTTTAACGTTAAGTCTATGAAAGACGAAAATAGTTTTCTGTTTTACAACTCTTTTATGTTAGTTAGTTCATTGAATAACGTTTAGGGCTCTTCCACATTCGTAGTACTTAAACAATGTAAGGCAACATAGTAGTTGATTTTATTATAAAAGTAATTATAATAGAATGAATTGATACAGATTGAATCATTTTTATGAAAATTAAGATGAAAATTCTGTTATCGCTGATAAACCAACTGATTGGAGCAAGTAATGGTCACAAAGAGCAATATGTAGATAATATGGTGGATTGGGTAGGACTTTCCATTTATACTACAATAGGTTTGAAAAGTAACGATCCATAAAATATTTCAGTTATAAAAGTAACGTCATTGTTTTATTTAGTGAGCAATTATTGGACTTTTTTCGATTTCCTCATATTTTCAGTTAATTACTTCCTATGGGAAAATACAGAGCTTGAGAAAAATGTGGTGCTTATGATAACGAGTAAAATAATTCTGAATGGCTGGATGCCAAAATATACATACAATAAAAATACTTGAGTTGCAAATGTATAAATAGTGATATATGTAATAGAACGAGTCTTTCTTTGTGACATTCTTACTGATAGGAGACGAAATGGAACACACATTGAAATGAATGAACATGAACAATAAAACTTGGACCATGTACAACAATAATGTATTTGGAAAAGCTGCCCAAATAATTGCAAAGCCCACATTGATATCAAGGAAGTATTTGGTGAGACTGGAAAGGCAACGTTCGAAACTGGTGAAATTATTTTGCCCATTTATTGTCAACAACTACAGTGATTGAAACTATGATTAAATAACCAATGACCAAAAAAGGCATTTTCTTCGATAACAACAATCGTATACCGCGTAGATCCTTAGTATAGCGGCAAAAATTGAGGGCTATTCGATGGGAAATTTTTAAATACATACACCATATAGCCTGGGCCTTATCCCATCCAACTGCCATTTGTTTCGACATATGCAAATCTCTGTAATATATATCTTTCACCATTTATGATTCAAATGTGCGCGTATTTTTATTAATTTTCATATTAAAAATAATTATCGTGCGTTTTGTAGTATTTCAGCTATTTCTCCTTGGCTACACGATTGAAAGACATTAAGTTTTTATGTAAGAAAGGCAATTTTCATGCTTGTTTATTATTTTGCAGCAGCTTTAGACGTTTGGTCTGTTGCACGAGTCTTCATGGAAATATTCCTCCGGTTTTTCAACACTATTTACTATCGATCACTCCTTATTTTACTGTGCAAATCAGAATAATCTCATATATATATATATATATATATATATATAATCTTATATACATCTTATACATAATCTCTTAATAATTAGTAAGCTAGATGGCTGTAATAAAGAATCACAAATATATTCAAAATCACAAATAAGGAATTTATTATGAAAGTAAATCGACATCATTAATATTTTATCAAAAATTAAAATACAACATTTCAAAATTCACCATGTTAAGTTAAAAATCAATCAGACGTGCTACGAAACATTGACGTCACTAAAACGCAAATAGACGCAAATAACCTAAATTCTGAATACTAGTCGAAAATAGTAGAACTTTTATAGAATAGAAATGAGTGCCAACTAACGTTTTCTAACACTTAAAACTAAAAAAATGTTCCTTCAAATCATAATGGATATTTGTAGAGGCAAATATCAAACAAAGATCGTTTAATTATGATTTTAAAATTAAACAAAATTAAATAAAAACGTTTTACTAATTTTATTGCGAATAAATTGTTGCAAATAAAATAGCGAAATGTCGATATCTAAACAAATATGTTTGGTTAGGAGGAAAGCGAAATAGTCAATTCCAACTATTAGGCATGTAAAGCGAAGCAAATAGAATAAGAGTAATGTGGTCTGCCTTAAATTTAATTTGAAACTGTAGCTAGATCGGTGAAAAAGCTCAATAGTCCTCGTGAATAAATGTTTCATTAATCGATTTCCTCGGGTGTTATTTTCTCGAAATCAATTGAAGATGGAATCGAACTCTTGTCCTGCTATGTGGAGGGGGGGTGGCGAGAGGAGCTGTAGGGGAAAAAAAGAAGAAAAATAACCGACCGGCCCGATCCGAATCGATTGCGGGTATATTGCGAAACAAATTTCTAGTAATAGAGTAAAAAATGTTTCATAAAAAATCGTCGCCCTCTAGTGGGATATCGCCGCAATCTATCTAGTGGGATTCGTTTTCCGAGGGTAATCTGACGGAAGTACTAAAACGACGTACAACCGGAACTTCCGGTCTCATGACGTACAGCACAGGATGTCAAATCTGCTAGTCTGTTTAACCCACTGACTTCTCGTCCTTACTTTAACACCCCTTCCACCCCATTTCTAAATACAATTAAAACTATTTTAATTCGGTCATTGAACGAATGGTGAAAGTTTGGCCATTGACCGAACGGTTATTATAAGTAAGATTTCTTCAAATATAACAATAAGGGTCATGAATATTAAAAACGCAGTTATTATTAGGGTCTGTCTACTCTGAATAACTCTACAATGCTCATTTATATTTTTGTTGGATCACCATCTGATAATTAACATATTTTGGCCAGATTTTTCTAAAAGAAGAAACATTACACTAGTATCGATTAATTAGTTCTACTCTTGAAACTAATATAGCGAAAAGTATTCAACTCGATATAACATAATTTACGTCATTTTAGTCATTCAAAATTAATTCACAGTCCCAATAAACTGCCATCCTCATTCTTAATCTTTCATGGTTTTGTTTTAGTCAGATTGTTACAATTTCTGTAAGAATTTATGCCAGGTTTTTTTCTGAAGTAAAGTTAACATTAAATCGCGTATATTATAACCGAAAATATAGCTGTTCTTGTGGAGTTTACCCATTTTTACCGGTTGATATAATACGTCAGAAAAAGGCCTCGTCACATATATATTTTAAAACAGCTTTGTCATACATCGTTAAATTCTTATCACTAAAATCCAGAGAGTATAAAATGTGAGAGTCCGCTGATGAATTTACATCGATCATTGTACCTTTAAATTCGCGGTTTGTTGAGTAAACTCTCGCTTAATTATAACCCCATCATTTTTAAATATCCATAAAATACGTTTATAACAATCGAGTGAAAATATCGCCAAAAATATTAGTATATAGGTCTTCGAAATGATTCAGTTTTTTAGCTTAAATATTCCTTTCTTTTAGCAGAAAAGTGGTAAAAGGTCGTCTAACAATGGAACACAATATATCATACATCATTTTCAGAAATTTATCTCAATAAAAATAGAAAAATACAGGCCCGAAATTAATTTTTAGGATCTACAAGAGATGGTGTTAATGTGTATTAAATAGCATCAAATAGAATTATTACCAACTTCATTCTGAAGCCTCACTTTTTAGTATGTGTCAATTTAATTTTTTTTCACTACGTTGAAAATGCCTGAGTTGGTACCCAGCAAATCGCATTACAGGAAGTTTTATTTCTTTGAAGAAATAGGCAGTTGAATGTCATCCAATGCTGTGTGAAGGTTATGGCAACTATGCTCTATCGATTTGAACATGTGAACACTAATTTCGACGTTTTCAATGTAGTGATTTTGATACCGAAAATAAACAGTATTCAGGGCAGTCAAAAGACGAGAATTTAAAGGCATTACTCAGTGAAACCATCAATAGGAATCGCTTTTGACTACAATTGAACTGAGCACTGTGCGAAAAGCGGCCAGAACAGAAACTAAGGAACAGCAGTGTTATTCTTCAGCATGCAGGTCGACAACATGTTACAAAACCGATGAAAACATACTTGAAAACTATAAAATATTCGTATATACTCCCGTCGTATTTGCCAGACCTTGCTCCTTTTAATTACTACTTGTTCCGCCATATCAGTTGCGACCTGCCCGAGCAGCGCGTCAGTTTTTATACAATTACCAAAAAATGGGTTGTTTCATGGATAGCCTCAAAAGATACATTGTTCTTTCGAGATATTTTGAATAAAATGTAGTGATTTTTCACAAAATAAAACTTAAAAATCCTTTAAAACCAATTTATAGGCCTAATAATTAATATTGCACATATTAAATTAATTGCAAATTGAAACTACGAAAAACCTACCAGTCTGGAACAAGCAATTAGTTAAAGTTAGCTTCTAGGAAGGAAATATTTATCTATTTCTAGAACAAAGGAAGATATTTGTTGAAAACAATGTTATTTTATTAGTCAGAGCCAACAAATATCACCCGATTTATTGTTGATAAGTGTTCGGTATATTCGAATACGTCACCGTAAAAAATGTCATTCAGAGTTGGAAATAAAAACGAAAAGGTATTAAGAGAACAATCGGCTAAATTAATTATTTCTACTGGAGCCCGTTAAATGAAACAAACGTTCAACTATGATATATGAGTCACCATTGATCAACCATTTTAATTCGCGAGATTTGAATAGACTATTTTAAAAAGGAAAATTGTTCATCTGGTATTTTAAATATTAAAATTCGTTACATATCGGTTCTTTTCAGCTCGAACAATTCTCTATTCCGAATAACTGTCATTTCAATACGAAGAATTTTCCACCACGCCATATATGAGTTTTAGTTTAGATTTGCATTATTGAAAAATCGCCGTTTTCGACAACGTTATTGTAAAACGATTTCCATTCGACCTTATTGAGTCTTAATTAAATCTCTTTTGTTAGATTTTTTTTATTGAATTTTCAATTTTACGTCATAAGGACCGTGAATTAATTTTCAAGGTTTTTTGATAAATAAGATTGTTGTATAACCTGAACGGTTTTCTTGCTAATTTTTACGGACTTTACTACAACTGTTTGATCATTATCATGTCCCAAAATCACCTAGTATATTCCTGGTTGTATAAACATGATATTTCTGCACTGAAACATAACAGATTCCATGATGGTTTCTTTCAGTTTCAGCATCAACTCTGTTAAAGGTCTAATTTTTCTCATTATAACATTATACATAAACCATACTTATTTTTAAGGTGAGGGGTTCAAATATATTTTTTAAATATCGATATCCTTGGCCGTGCTATCGATATTTTTATTAACCGATATTTTTTAAATTAAAAAAAAACTAAAGATATTTCAATATAGTAAAATTTGATATTTAATTTTAAAGGTTCATTTTGCTTTCATAGTGACTTTTAAGGGTTTATTAAAAATATCGCTACTAAAAATATTGATATATTTAAACAATTATTGATTATTTATTTTTTATTCGATAAATCTATATTTATATTTTTTATTTATTTTTTGTATTGTTTTATCGATATATTGAAACTGATAATAAATTAAATTCTGTTGCTATCAGTGAAGTTAAAACCTAAGACTTATAATATTACTTATAACGTTACGTATTAAAATAAAAATGTTATTTGCGGCCTAATAAAATAGCCAGCACACGTCTTCAATATTTATGACGTCAACACGTAGCAGTGTTGCCGCATCAAATCTGACTTTTTATTTAAAATGTTTACTGTTTTATAACCTCTAATTAATCTCACTAATGTTTTGATGAATTTTACAAACATTTGGCAAAATGGCCACCCTAAATCGAATTTTATAGATTGATTTGGTTACATGTCGCGACGCAGATAACATTCTATCTCTTTTCAACTAGGATAAAATTAGAAAGAAACATCTCCATGTTTGAAATGAATTTTACATTTTTACAAACTGCATTTAGCAGGCATGCATGACATGCATTGGCTGTTTTATTGAAAGACATATACAAATGTTTGAATGTCAATTTTTGAATTTTTGGCTTTTCTTACTACTACTTGCTAGTTTACGTACTATAAATTTTATGGATATTTCTCATATTACAATTTTCCGAAGAGAACGGTTTCTCTAAGGATTTTTCCCAATTATTTTTGTTTTATTACCGTAGACGTTGTTTATTTTATATTGGCAACTTTTATTGTTGCGTTGCGAGACCTGTAAAAGTTTTACTGAAAAAGCGTTTGCATCACAAAGGGTTTCATATATATATATATATATATATATATATATATATATATATATATATATATATATATATATATATATAGATATATATATATATATATACATATATATATATATACATTATATATATATATATATATATATATATATACATATATATATATATATATATATACATTATATATATATATATATATATATATATATATATATATATATATGTATATATATATATATATATATATATATATATATATATGTATATATATATATGTATGTATTGGCCTAAACTTAATTTAAGGAATGTCATATGATAAATTTACATGTAAAATACAATAAATTGTAGAAAATATATTAAAGTTTATATATTGTTTTAAATAGTATTAATGTACGTATTTTAACTTAACTTTTTTATATTAGTTATTACAGCTTGACCAAGATTATTCTCTCTAGGTCACTTCGAGGGATATCAGTTAGTTCTGCAGCATAATTCATATTAAACCTCCCTCAGTGGTCTTTATTTTATATTTGGATATGGCTTATGTCAAAAATGAGTACTTTCTTAAATTTTGGAACCAAAACCTGAAGATGGCAAATGAGATTTTGCAGAAACGTTGTTGTAAATCTATAGGTTCTTCTAAAGATCCAACCAATGCTATGATATTAAATAAATAGATCGTTTATATTCTTAAATTGTGTATTCAATTTATAACATGAAATAATTATGAAATAAATTTAAAAATTTTAATGCAATATAATAAATATAATTCCTCGACACGATGCATCAGCAGAAGTGTTGTGTATCGTTCTATTTGGCTTTACAAGGAACGAATAAATACCAAAACGAAATAAATACTGCTTGACATTTTTAATACTACATTTTTATTAGATAGCGAAAAAGGAGTGGAGACTTTCAACTTTAAATTACACTTATATATCACACAAAAACATCCCGAGTGCTTATTTGAAAGTATAATACAAAGTGAGTTTATTAGTTCGACGTCCAATAAATATAGCATTTTCACAAATAAATAGACTAAGTTTACTTACGATTTTGCTTTGTTTTTGAAATCACTAATGATTCTATAATATTTATATACATTTATATATATTTATCCATATTCACTGGAAAATACTTAGAGTAAATGCAATTTACATGAAATGTTTTGTAAGCTATATTTAGTATGTTATACGCTTTGTTCTGTAACAAAATGGTTTATGAGATCACCAATTATTCTCTTAACATTTATATATATTTATGAAATACACAAATGTGCATATGCTAATTACACAGTGTGACACAATTTTTCTAATATAAATAAGATTTTTTGACTCCTTTATTTCATTATTGAAAACACTGTCTAACATGTCACGTTCCTTAGTAATTGTGTGAATACTATTTACGCTTAATATATATATATGTTTATCAACATTCACTGGAAAATACTTAGAGGAAATGCAATTTACATGAAATGTTTTGTAAGCTATATTGAGTGTGTTATACGCTTTGTTCTGTAACAAAATGGTTTATGAGATCACCAATTATTCTCTTAACATTTATATATATTTATGAAATACACAAAAGAAGGCTTCAATGTACCAATATAATAGTACTAAATTAAATTCAATGAGTAAAAGAATTATTGGAAATTATTAACACATTTTTAAGAAAAAAGAAATTGTTCCATGTAATGGGAAACATTGACTATGAAATTCAAATCATTGGTAGCAACCGAGCATGTGATTCAGTGTATTCTCAACTTATAAAAGACTTTACATGACTACAAAAGTTATATGAGAAGAGGGAGAACCACTACCACAAAGTGAGTGAAAATGGTAAGTTTCGGTAATGTCTTGTTACAAAAATTTAAAAGGATGTCTTTGAAAATGTCTTTAAAAATAAATTTCTTGCATTCTTATTTAAATTTTTTCCCCTAATCTTGGAATGGTGAGTTACAAATAAAGTGAATGCTTTCATCAGGATATAAAACAGATAGAAGAGCATTGTAATAAATTCATTTGTAATTTGTAATGAAAGAGGATTCTACTGTTCACCGAGTTAAAAAAGGATTGTTTCTCATTATTTTCGCATCATTATCTTTATGAAATATTATTTATTTTCATATTATTTTTAAAAAAGTTATTATTTCGTCATTATCTTTTAGAGCATATGACCCATTTTTATGATTAACCACTTAAACTTAAGCTATTTTGATTTATTGTCTGTTTGTAAATATATATAATTATTTTTTTATAAAATAAAAAATATGAATAAATAAATAATATGGTTTAAAATTTTCGTTCTGTCTTTATTTATTTATAATAATTTAAATTATCATAACTTCAAAATAGTACGCGTTACAGAAAATCCGTTTAAGTTTTTGGGTTCAGCAGGTGAAATATCACAATAAAAGCGCTCGAATTAATTTTATAGAAGAAAAAAAAATATCACACAGTGTTATTTATCAATATTAAATGCTTCCTTGCTATGACTGGCATGTTGCTACCAACATACAAACATCCAAAAAGGTTCAGTCTCGGTTTGATAAGCTTCAACATATCATTAAACATCTTCCGTGGTCAGCAAGATCGTCAAGCCTCAATATAACTGAATAGTTGTGGTTAGTTTTAGAGTAGACGGTTGGGAGTAAATTCCATTCTCAAGACCATTGAAGCAACTGGCGCGGATATTTCGGTACAGGAGTGGCACAACATTCCTCTAGAAACTATCAGGGCATTCTACGAATCCCTCAAGATTTGCAGCTGTTTGAAAAGAAAATGATGGCTCAACAACTTATTAATAAATAAATATGCAGTATATCAAGCGTTCATATAATTTTGACCATCCCCTGTATACCTCAGTAACTCGATACATCCTATTCAAAAATGTTGACGATCATTTTTCTCAAACTTTAATAATTCCCACTCTTTTTTATTTACCTTGTTCGTTTTTATAACGTTTAATGTCCGCTATGAGTATAGGAAAATCACGTTGCGGAGATTTGTATTCATTTCTTATGCTATCCCGCAGAACAACAACAAAAAAATCCCCCTTAATAGGCTTTATCTAAATAATACAAGCGTCAAAGGAGCATGGCTTCCCAAAACCCTATCAGTACTATCTTTAGATTTACATAGCATTAACTCGAGAATATTTTTTTAAATCTCTCGGCTTTACGATATTTTGTTTGTCCTCGGGCTTTTCAAGGATCTATTTTTCGTTGGTTTATTCTCATTCTGCCAACATAAAAATTAAGAAACCGAAAGAAAAAATCAATACATCGGGAGCAGATTTCGCGATTTAAATAAAACGACCATATTCGAAATCACGATAAGATTTAGGGAGATTTATTATTATGATGTACTTTTTTTCTGTTCTTCCACTAATGTCATATCTTATAACGAGATAAAAAGGGCCTATAAGAGGCCAGAAAATGACATGGGATAATTGTTAATAAACTCCAACGTATTTCTATATAATTATATTATACTGATTATACTATTACTAGTGAGTTTGACCACAACTTATTAATATGTTTCTCTCGTTATATTAATCATATCATATCATGTATCTGAAACTTATTTTTACAGTATTTTCAATATAAGATCAGGAATGTATTTGATATATAACGTTAATTAAAATTATAAATGTCTATATATTAAAACATATTGAAATATATGCAAACTAACTTAAGAACTAACAGTCACTAAACGTTCTTAAATGGCATTTATTTAAATTTAATTTCCGTTTAGTTTCAATAATCAACGAAGTATTGACAAGTTTAATTTGCCACACCGCAGGACATTATAACAAAGTATCATAAGTAAGTTTATTTTCAAAACTGTAACATCGTCAAAGCATCAAATATAAATATACATAACAGGTCAAATGAAAAGTTCCCGGCCTACCATAGTAAAAACACTTTTTTTTTTGGCAAAATTATTTTTTTTTACTCAAATTTTCACTGTGTATTCAGTGTATTCAACCCTCCAATTTTTAGATACTATTTTTGTAGTACCATTTGTCCTTTGCTTCAAAATAGGCCTCAGTTTCGGCGATCACTTTTTCATTCGACGAAAATTTCCTCCCAGTGAGCGTTCTTTTGAGATCTGAGAACAGGAAATAGTCGATGGGGGACAAATCTGAAGAATACAGTGGGTGAGGAAGCAATTCGAAGGCCTATTGTGTGAGAGTGCATTGTCTTGGTGAAGTGGCACTTTCTTTTTCTTTAAACGCGGTCGGTTTTCGGCGATTTCGTCATTCAAACGGCCCAATAAAGCTATGTAATAATCCCTGTTAATGGTCCTTGCTTTTTCAAGGTAGCCAATGAAAATTATTCCATGCGCATCCCAAAATACAGACGCCATAACCTCGCCAGTTGACTGTTGCGTTTCCCACTTCCCACGCTTTGGCGCGGGCTCATCGTGTGCAGTTCACTCAGATGACTGTCGATTAGACTTCGGAGTGAAATGATGAAGCCATATTTCATCCATTGTAACATATTGACGCAAAAACTCGGCTTTATTACGCTTGATCATCTTCAAACACTGCTCCGAATCATTAACTCGTCGATGTTTTTGGCCAAAAGTGAGCTCGCGTGACACCTACTTTGCACAGAGTTTTTTCATACCCAAATATTCGTGAATGATATGATGTACATGTTCAGTTGATATTTTTACAGTATCTGCTATTTCACTCAATTTGAATTTACTCATTTTACCACGCCTAAACTTAGCATACCAGTCCTTGGTGGTTGATTTTCCTGCGGCAATGTCCGGAAACTCGGAATCAAGCTAAGTTTTTGCTTCAACTGTATTTTTTCCCTTCAAAAAGAAATATTTTATCAACACGCGAAATTCGTTTTTATTAATTTTTTCACAATAACAAAAGTTGCTTCACTCAAAATGCAAACTAGTGATCCGACAGCTGTCAAGTTTATGCACGCATCTTTTGAAGGTTTGGGCTAACTAAATATATGGATTTAATTCTAATAGCGCCATCTATGTCTCAGGTCTGGGACTTTCCAATTGACCTGTTATTTTGTGTCAGCGATTTATTGAAATTTACTTATTTGTAACGCCTATTACACAAAAATTATAGTACTAAAAATTCTTAGAAAGACAGACAAAATTTTTGAAAACTGATTAGTATATAGAATATTGATCTTAATCGTGATATGAACATGTTAGAACTAGAAGATAATGAACATGATTTTAACTGAAAGGAAAGCATATTGAATAATGAATTTCGTACATTCGAAATATTCGAATGGTCGATGTTAATTCGTTTAAAACATATGTAACTAAGATATGATTCGAATTTTAGCCAAAGTGGGGCGACTTAAATATTCGTTTTGTAAATTGGCCAAAGCGTAAGTTGGGCTTTATCTTATATTTACGGGGTTTAAAACCTTGAAACTGTGATTAAGTGCAAAACCGCACCAGGATTTGTGGATATGCCTTTATATGTTTCTCTACGTTAGTTAAAACGGCTTAATATAATCACCTGGTCAAATATTAGAGATAGAGATTATATATTACATAGGAAACTCTGTCTTAGGTGATTGAATTGTTACAACCCGAATATTCTATTACATTTGATTCGTGAACGTCCAATCCTATCATATTTTATATAAATCGTCATGTTATTTAAAGAAATAATTTTTAATTAATTAAGGAAATATTGTTAACATTAGAAAATATATAAAACAAAATGTCATAAATTATTATATATCTTAAATTTTAAACTTGATGATCATTGGCGTAGTATATTCAATATGTTATTATTCAGAAGCCTGTCTCAGAAGTTGTCAGCCTGTCATAAGAAATGTAGGTAATGTTCCGAACTTTTGTTCATCATAGAAAATGGTATAATTCATATTTTAAGGTAATGGGGACAATGCCAGGTGAATACTGCAGGTAGAGTATTATTTCATGATATAACCCATGGTTACTATTTTGCATTTTAACTTCACATTGTCTTATGTATGCACCAATAACCTTTTGGATTTATTCAATTGATCACTATCGATCGCTTACTCACTACTCTTCTCTAATATCAAGAACATCAATCAGATGATATATGTGCAGCAAACATGAATTATAATGAATCATGCCAAGGTAATTATGGTACTAATAGAATTCAAATAAAATCATAGAAATGATACAAAACAAAAAGTAGATAAAAATGGAGATATCTTAATTGAGAATATAATCAAAGGAAGTCAAAAAATGTCGCAAAGAAGGGGTCAATGTACCAATATAATAGTACTAAATTAAATTCAGTTAATAAAAGAATTATTGGAAATTATTAACACATTTTTAAGAAAAAAGAATATGTTCCATGTAATGGAAAACATTGACTATGAAATTCAAATAATTGGTAGCAACTAAGCATATGATTCAGTGTATTCTCAACTTACTAAAGACTTTACAAGACTACAAGAGTTGTTTGAGAAGAGGGAGTACCACTACCACAAGATAACAAATACGTAGGAGGAATTTGACTGTATTACAAAAAAAGAGTTCAATCTACTAATACAATAATTTCAAAATAAATTAAAATTTTAATGGAGTTATTGGGTGTTGTCAATACATCGTTAAAAAAAAGGAAATGTTCGATCTAATGGAAAACATCGACTGTTAACAGGTCAATTGAAAAGTCCCCTGCCTACCATAGTAAGACACATTTTTTTAGTTTATTTTATTCAACATAATTCTCTTCAGGGGTGATAAACTGATTTTAGCGACCCTCCAACTTTTCGATACCATTTTTGCAGTACAATTTGTCCTTTGCTTCAACATAGGTCTCAGTTTCGGCGATCACCTCTTCATTCGACGAAAATTTCTTCCCAGCGAGCATTCTTTTGAGATCTGAGAACAGGAAATCGTCGCTGAGTGCCAGATCTGGAGAATACGTTGGATGAGGAAGCAATTCGAGACCTAATTCATGGATTTTTGCCATCGTTTTCATTGACTTGTAACACGGTGCATTGTCTTGGTGAACCGGCACTTTCTTTTTCTTTAAATTAAATATATATATATATATATATATATATATATATATATATATATATATCTCAAGAACTGTTTGAATGTTTACTTTATAAAATAAATAATTTGATTAAATCCCCCGTATTTGGGATTACGAAATCGCTCAATACATTTTTTTTTGTTTCAAAATGCCTGGGAGAGAATTTGAGGTAAATTAAGGAGATTTTTTCGCTTTGAGGACAAATTGTAATGAATGCTCGTTAAAAGACCGTTTCCTTGTTTGTCGATGAAAGAAAGGAATCTTTTCTTAATAGACTTACGTAAATAAATTTAAACATCAGAACTGTAGAATTAATGGCTGGGGGCTATTTCTAAATTAATCAAAGACCCATCATACGCAACATTTTTAATACAGCTTTATTTTCGTTTTTAAGAATTCCTATATTTTTACTGTTTCTCATTAAGAAACCAATATTTTCTGTTTAATTTACGAAGTGATATTCTCTGATACTGTGTTATATTAAGGGCCTATACCTAGGATTTGTTATTTCTTCGAAATTCGACTGCTGTGCTGTTGATGGGATTGTCCATATCTTGTACAGCCTTTAGTTTTTAAGTTTTTGTATTTTTTCAAATGTTTGGATTCCTGTTTGTCGCATATCTCAAAATCTATAAATTCTAAAACAAAAATCTACCTAAAATTTTGTATACTTTCAACTCAAATTACAAATATATTTTTAACGTTACCTCAGAGATTTTTAAATAATCACTCTTATTCCATGGCAGTCGTAAAAATGTTGAGCTTTTGCGCCAATTCTCTTGCTGTCAATTCCATAAAAATAATCGCAGATTAATGAAAATTACAGAGATTATAAAGAATTTTACGCTAAAGTGAATGGTAGCAAGAATTTCATTAATAACAACTCTTGTATAATCTTTAATTTTTAAGTTTTACATTGAAAAATATAGTTCAAAAACATAACTAGTAATATTGATAGTAATTTTAATTAAATAGTGCTTAGCATTTTGAACCATAAAAAATAGAAGCCAATCTATGGTATTATAATATTTATTCTACCTTAACCTATTGCCATATTTATCTTCTTCTATTAATGTATAAAATTAAGAAGACAAAGTGTAATTTATGCTCATAGAAAGCAGAGCTTCTCCATTTGTCGATAAGGGCATGAAATATCTTCTTAATGCACTTAACTCAATAAATTTCACCATAAGTGCTAATAAAATTAACGATTCAGATATATTTCTCATTCTATGAATTGCTAGTTGAAGATTTAATTATTTGATATAGTTTTGAAGCTAATAGGATTTAAAATTACGTTTATTAAAGATCGAAACAACAGTGAAATAAGTAAAATTATAATTGGTAAAGTTAATTCGACGTAAACGTTTCATTGAATATATTTTTTCTTTAATAGTACCACAGTTTGTTATGGGAGGCTAAAGTAAATTAAGAAGATGTCTTTGCAAAGAAATTTGTAATGAATGCTCATTAAAAAACAGCCTCGATTTCCAGAGAACGAAGACAAAAAATTTAATATACTTTAAATAAATTTTAGCATAGAGCTAAAAAAATATTGTGACAGGGGGAGTTTAATTTTGGGGGAAAAAGCATGTTTTAAGGCAAGTAAGACAATACTGAAGGACTGTTATGCCATTAATTTGCATGCAAAGGGTTCGACTTGAGAATTGTTGATGTTTTAATTTCGTTGAATTTATTTTCGTGAAATATGCATAATTTCCCGAAATCATCCCTGGTTAATAGAAAATTAAATAGTGATTCGCGAAAATATGGATTATTTTTTTATATATCTTATTATACATTTTTATGGTTTTATATGATACGTTATGTATATATAGTTGTGAGTGAATATGTGGCATTTTGTGCCTTTATCATTTTTTTTTGCTGCCATTTCGCTCAAAATAATCGTAGCTTGATGAAATTTACAGAGAATATAAAGAATTATGCCGTAAATCCAATGATGGTATGATAAGTTTTATAAAGCTTTTAGGTTCTATGTTATACAATCAAAACTGTATTTTCAAAAAATAGGTCGAGTTGTGTTTATTCCAGATATCTCAAAAATTACAAATTCTAATGCAATTTAATATGAATTTTTGATTGTCACAGTTCAAAATATATATATATATATATATATATATATATATATATATATATATATATATATATATATATATATATATATATATATTATATAGAATATATATATATATATATATATATATATATATATATATATATATATATATATATATGTATATATATATATATAAATATATATAAATATATATTGAAATTATATAGTGAAAATTTGCGATTTTGTGACATTTTCTATGCATTTGGAGCTATTTCCTTTAAAACTGTCGCAAGTTAATAAAAATTGCAAATATTTTAGAGAATTTTGCGTTAAATCTAATGGTAGAAAGATAATCTTTAAAGAACTTTTACTTTTTGTGTTATACAATGAAAACTGTATTTTCGAAAAATGGGATGAGTTCTGTTTATTTCACATATCTCAAAGATTGCAAATTCTAAAACAATTTAATATAAATTTTAGATTTTTACGGCTCAAAATACATATATTTTGAGGATTTTATCTTTATCAGAAAGATGAAAAACTCTTGCACATTTTCCGTATATAGAGTCGTGAAAAGTTGGGATTTTGTAGCCTTTTCAATGTTTTTGATGCCATTTCTCTTAAAATAGTCGCAAGTTAATGAAAATTGCAGATATTGTGGATAGAATTTTGAGTGGAATCTAACGGTGGTATAATAAATTTTATACTGCCGTAAATTCTATGTTATAAAACGAAAACTGCATTTTCAAAAAATAGGTTGAGTCCTGTTCATCTCACATATCTCAAACACTGCATATTCTAAAGTAATTCAATATGTATTTTTGGTACTTTCAGCTCTAAATATATATATTTTGAGGATTTTATCTTTATAAGAAAGGTGAAAAAATCTTGCACTTTTTCCGTATATATAGTCGTGAAAAGTTGCGATTTTTTAGCCTTTTCAATGTTTTTGATGCCATATCTCTTAAAATAGTCGCAAGTTAATGAAAATTGCAGATATTGTCGAGAATTTTGAGTGGAATCTAACGGTTGTATAATAACTTTTATACATCCGTAAGTTCTATGTTATAAAACGAAAACTGCATTTTCAAAAAATAGGCTGAGTCCTGTTCATCTCACATATCTCAAACACTTCATATTCTAAAGTAATTCAATGTGGATTTTTAGTTCTTTCAGTTCAAAATACATATATTTTGAGGATTTTATCTTTATCGGAGAAGTAAAAAAATGTGGCACTTTTCCCGTATACATTTTTGTGACATTATAATTTTTTCTGCTACCTTTTAGGTTCAAATAATCGCGAACTAATGAAAATTATAGCAAGATATGTCGATATTCAGATTCTTCGTCACGCCCAACTAGAAAATGAAGAAAATGTGAAAGAAAAGAATATCGAATAAGCCAATAGTCAAGCCGTATAAGGCCGGATTTCTATTTCTGTTATTATGCCTGTTGTATTAATTTTCACGCGAAGGATTCGACCGGATAATTATCGAATCGTTGATAATCGTTGAATTTATTTTCCGAAATCATCCCCCTAAAAAAAAAACAAGGTTAATAGATAATTAAATAAAATGATTCGCGAAAATAAGCATTGTTTTGTAAAATTATAATCTAATAAATTTCCATTTAATAATGGATAAAAGGTTCGAATCAGCTAACCGATGAATGGAGTAAATTAAATCCAGCACACCAAGCAATTCTCTTAAAATACAAAACTAAACATCGGACGTCAACAAAGATTAAAAAAACAATCAATCGGCTTTCTGTTTATTAACGGTTTAGTAATTGAAGGGATCACGCTATGGCGGCGATTAATGGCAGTTCCTTCTATTCGATCTAAGTGGGACCCTGCCATTTTTTTATTTTTTATTTTGTTAGCTCCGAACGCTAGATTCGTTTAGCATATTTTTATTTTTGACTTGGAAATATTTCACTGTTTGCCATGTAAATCACGGATGAGAAAAAAACTCTATTGATTAGAAATAAGAGAAAAAAAAAAGAGAACGGCATCCCGGGGGTTTCCCGGCCTCTTTTAAACTTTTATTAGATTGAATTGATGAAAGCGAAAGAAGAAAAACAATTACCTGTTATTTATCTTCTATTGTTTCCCAAATCTGTATCAGATAACTCACACGCGCGCAGATACGGCGATATTAAAATGATTTTTTAATCATCATATTTTTCATTCACTTCGGTATGACGTGAAGGTATAGAATTCGGACTGATATATCGACTGCTAGAACGCTATTTTATACTGTCCATGTTTCTCCTATCATAAAATTCCTAAAGCTTAACGGATTTGTTATCCAATAATAAAAAATCACAATATTATACTTTAATATAGTCTAGCACAAGACACATATTAAATTATATTGTTTTTAAATTAGTTATTAATATATTGTTAATAGTCTCTACGGAGATTTAAAACTGGATACTTATCTAGAAAGATCAACTTAGTCTCTAATAAAATATAATACACTAAATTATATTACAATAAACCATAAAGAAGAAAAACAAAACAATTAATGAAAACAGGGATTGCCGACATGTCCAAATTATTTAAAATACTTCTGTTGAAAAGGATATAACCAATCATTGAAGAAAAGCATCTGATTCCAGATCACCAATTTCGTTTCAGGAAACAATATTCCATTAACAATGTTCACATAATTATCAATGTCATAGTAAAATCACTAAAGAAAATAAAATTAGTTTTGGATGTTGCACAAGCTTTCAATAAAATTTTCCATCAGGCCTTAAAGCATAAGATCAAAATTCTTCCCACTGACCAATATTTGAAAAAAATTTAGAACATATATCACTGACCGACACTGCAGAGTCAAACAAGAAGATGCTTATTCTACTCTACTAACTTGAAAATATTAACAGGAGTGCTACAGGGAACTGTATTGGAATCAGTACTTTATCTGCGATACACTCGGGCTTTACCTACATTCAATGAAAATCTTGCTACAATGGCAAATTGCAATACAATCCCAGCCATTGGATAACAACACTGACTCAACCAAAAGGCTACATACAGCCATTACCGAAAAACACAGAAAATGGCGCATCAAAATAAATCAGTGTATACTGATTTAACCAACAAAATCAAGGCCAGTATATAAAAACCAATGAGTAGTCTCGTATGAAAATACTGACAAATATATTGACTCAGATGGAAGCCACAAGTTATAAATATAAGTGAAGTGCTCATGCTAGTACAAAGTACAAGAATGTTCTGAATGTTAAGTAGATATTCAGGGTAGATATTTAATCAGTGTGTAATAAGTTTTTGCTTTACCAGCAAGTCTTGAAACCAGTGTACACTTACGGTGTTCAATGCAGTGTTGTACCAGCTAAAGCAATAGAAATATTATACAGAGCTTCCTAAACAAGATACTGCGAGAAATTATTGATGCTTTATGGTTCATTTGTAAGAACGTTATCAAAGACTATGCCCAAAGGCATGAACAGGGGCTCCATTAGCACAATTAAAATAGTTAGCATGAAACATTAAGACATAGCATGAACTAAAGTGAGTTAAGAATATGAAATAATTTTTTTATCAATAACTGAAAAAGATTCTTAGTCTAACTTTGCGCTAATCAAGCTAATGGGATGTTAGGTGAGGAACTATTGAATTTCAATCAGGACATGATAGTTTTTATTTTATATTTGTGACCGTATATATGCAAGAATATGAAATTCGATAAGACACGACCATCATAGTTTCGTCAATTATGCACCAAAAAAAATGTCGATTTATAAATATAATTATTAAGCTACGAATTAATTATTGGCCTTTAAGTGTATTCTTTCAATTGACCAATATATAAAGTCCAGGTAAAATCTAGTTTATAAAATTGAGATAACATTTTTTTTATTTTCTTAAAATATTTAATTTAATATCGCCGAAGTGAACCTAAAATATTACATTTAGTTAGACTGACGCTAGAAAAATCATGGATTAAAATGAAATAAAACTGTAATATTTTATAGGGATCATTTCTATAATGGCAGTATATATTTTTAAAACTATGTAGACAAAAATTCGTTCTTTTTTTGTAACCCTTCATACTGAATATTCCTCATAAAGGAAATGGCCACCATAAAATATCGTTGGTTTGGGAATTATTTTGCTCAGTTCAGTTTTTTTTCACTTTCACAGTGATTAATTAAGGCAAGGAGAGATCATTTTTCAACATATTTAATGGAAAACCTGTTAGATTTAGACACGAAACATGCAAGACGTTATAACAGGAACAAAGAGGTTATAATGCAATATACAACTGTAATAAATAATTCTTACTGATATCATATTAACGCCTAATTTTTACTGAATCATAAACATTGTATAATTAGACAAAATTAAAATTGTTGCCTCTTAAATTAATTAGATTTATTACATTTATTGCTTTGGTTTCAAATTTTTACAGGGTAGCCGTTGATTTTTTTTTACTCTTAGTGCTCCCACAGTCTGCCCTATAGGCAATAAATATTTCTTATGTCTATATTATATTTACATGGCATGCAGAAAATCACTCCATTAAGCGATCTTCTGCATAAAATATTATCTTAATTAATTAGTCTTATTCTAAAGCTTATTCTAAAGTCTACATATGTCCAGTAATCAGATCAGGTGGTGTTAAACGTTTTAGTCTACGCACTGCACTATCACGTCGCATATTTAGCTGATTAGCGAGTACATTGGGGTGCACTGACACTCTTTCGAAGTATTTCACACAAACACGTTGAACTACACTCGTTATTGGTTCTAGAGGAATATCGCGTTGTATCACTTTATTTGAAATATAGTACGGAGCATCATCAATGGCACGCAACACTTTATTTTGGAACCGTTGAATGATGGATATATTAGATTTGTTAGCGGTGCCGCATAATTTGATTCCATATGACCAAATAGGTTTGAGTATTGACTCACACAGCAACATCTTGTTATCTAATGATAACTTGGATTTCCGCCCGATGAGCCAATACGTTTGATATAATTTCAGTCGAAGTTGTTTTCGGTTAGAGAGTATGTGCTTTTTCCAGGTTTGGCGTCGATCTAAGTGCATACCAATATTTTAAACTTGCTCTGCTTGGGGGAGTTGACGATGATTGATATTCACTAGTGGACATGTTCTTCTACGCAGGGTAAACGTTACATGGGTGGATTTTGATTCATTGACTTTAATGCGCCATGTCTTCAACCATAATTGTATTTGATCCAGGTGGGTTTGTAGGCTTATTCATGCTGTGACTGGATCTTCATAGGATGCCAAGATTGCTGTGTCGTCTGCGTATGTCGCCACAGTAGTTATTTTTGTGGTCGGCAGATCGACCGTATAGAGAAGATACAGTACTGGACCCAGTACACTACCTTGCGGAACTCCTGAATATATGGGATTTAATTCGGTATGTTTATCGCCTTGATTTTCAATAATGAAGAAAGCTGAGGGAAAAGTTTCTTTAGTTTAACCTGCAAGCCCGTTTGCCATACTTTGTCAAAAGCCTGAGATATGTCTAGAAAAGCAGCCGAACAATATCTTTTTGCATTTAGGTCAGTGTTTATTTTGTTTACAAGTCTATGCACTTGTTCTATAGTCCCATGCTTATTGCGAAAGTCAAACTGATGTTCTGGAATAAGAAAAAAGGTTCTGGAATCTTTTTTCTATTATATAGTTTAGCTTCTTTATGTATAATTTCTCGAAAACTTTCGAGATTATCGGTAATAAACTTATAGGTCGGTAGGAGTTCACATCTTCTGTGACGCCTAATTGTTACTGAATCATAAACATTGTGCAATTAGACCGAATTAAAATTGTTGCCTCTTAAATTAATTAGATTTATTGCATTTATTGCTTTGGTTTCAAATTTTTACAGTGTAGCCGTTGATATATTTCATATTTTAATGGATGTTTAGTTACTAGGCTACGTCCAGAGTCCAACTCTTTGGTGTTCGCCGAATTAAAATTGAAGAAATTCTGTAACCGATTACCAATTGAAACAACTGGAAAAGAGTTGATATGTTTAATTATCGTGATTTTCATTAGCCTTATTTTATGATATTTCACCAAATAAGAACGAGATATTGTTTTTAGTGTCTATTTTCCCAGTTAATTTAAAGAAAAGTGTATCTAAATGCATTTAAAGGCTTTGACCCGTCTGTAGAAAAGCCATCAGGAAAGACTACTATCAATTGAAGCATTTCATCGAAATATTTAAAGAAAAACTATTATTATTCAATTATAAATATATATCTAGTTAAAAATCAATGAAGTTCTGCATTGAAATGCTTAAATGGGAACTACTATCCTGCGCCCTGCATTTACCAGACTTGGTATTCTTCGATTATAACTTGTTTCAATTTGTGTCACATTATTTGAGTCACCAGTATTTAATTCAAATATTATTATATAAATTATAGTTATAATTATTTAATATTTAATTGAATAATTATAACTATTATTAATTATTTCATTGAGTCAACTTTATAATGACTTTGAGAATTAGTTTAGAAGCCTTTATAAAAATTAAACTAACAAATAATAGCTTAGAGATTAAATTCGAGATAAAGTATAGTTAAGGACACAGTAAAACTGACAATATCTCCAGATAATCCAGAATGTCGTTGCAAATAAAGAATCTCTTTATCATCTTTGTTTTATGACCACTAAGATAGAGCCAATAAAATGAGGATATATTATCGTATAAAAAAAATTGTCCTTAAAAATAATCCCTATTTTTCTTTCCACTTTTCTACGTTTCCACCTTGAATGAGGATATTTTTATTATTCCAGAAAATGAATGTCCTCTTGACGTAGTAATAAAAGCCCAATGTTTAGATAATTTTAACTTCTGTAACAGTCTCTTCAGCAATATATCAGGCACATATCAGACGTGTTCTTGTTTTTTCTAATCAATCAAAGGGACCTTTTTTTAATAAAATATTCCAACTCGCCTTTCTTCGGGACAATTCGTTCTTTTTTTTTTGGCAAGGTGTAACACGGCCAGAAAATGGGTCTTAAACAGTTTTTGATTTTAAAAATGTTTCCTACTGGATGGATTATTTATGAACTGTTGTAGATTCCGAAAACGGCAATCATTTGAATTTACTTAACGTATTCGTTAGAGCTTTTTCATTTTCCTGTACGCACCCATGTAATTCATCTTTTATTCATATACGACGGTAGAATTTCAAAATTAAATTTGGCTTGCCTATATTTGCCTAAATAAAAATTCTACCATTCTTAATGAGGGATAACGAAGGAAATATAATTGCGTTATTACAGATAAACCAAGTTTAATGGCTCTATTAAAATGTGTTATTTTTATTTCATATCAGTATCATATCTTGTATTTATTTATTTTTTTCGGTGGTTAACAAGTTCTAAATTCTATAGGAACTAAATTAATATTTATGATAACTATGTGTGCATAATATTTGCGTAAATTGTGAAAATTACTGTTTGTTCATGCGGGTTGATTCAGCTCAGTTGAGACTCTTATACTGTCTTAAGTAAAAATAGTTGGGATAGACATTCGGTTAGGTACGGCATGAGCGCCTTTTTCTTAAGGTACAGAGAATTTTATTGAGAAGATACACTGAGTGCAGCACAGTGAATTCTTGCTGTCGGAGACAATAGCCAAGAAGCCACACGAAAGTTAACAATAGCAAGTGACAATATAAATAATTGGGCCCAAACCTGGAAAATAAAAATTAACAAAAGTAAATATGGGCATGCGCAGTTAATGTATAATCGTACCACACAAGCGGAATCAATAACAGTAAATAATTCTAACATTCCATATAGCAATAACGTTAACTATCTCGGAATAAATCTTATTATAAAACTTCGCTGGAAGGAAGATGTATGAAAGTAAAGGAAAGTACTCGATTTAAAATATAGAAAAGTGTGTTGGTTAATTGGAAGAAAATCACAGTTATCAGTACATATAAAAACAAAATAGTGTTTCAGAGCAAATTCCTCTTACAAAATCGTATTGCAAAGTCAAAAAAGTACTGTAGTTTCACCGATATACTACAAGACTGACTATAGAGTAGTATTTGAGCGTAGAGTAGTGCTTTTAATAGAAAAACAACAGTGTTAATACATTAACATTATTACACCAGATACTAAGATAGCATCGGTCGTCATATTTTTAATTTAGTGTAAAGGCAAATTGTAGGTTAATCGCAAACGGCTTGTAACAATGTACTAAATATATTTCAAAGAAAAAAACATTTGGCTAGTTCGGCAAACGTTACTAAGCTTTCGTAACTACATCCAAAATATATAATTTATGATTAGGTTTCACACGTGAACAATTATTGACATTAGTCAGCAACCTCACCTTCAAATATTATCGATTTTGTATCAAAATTATATTATCTTTTTTCTATTCGAATTTTTAGTTGAGAAAGTATCAGTTGCTTCAGAATTTGCTACTTTAATATCACCCATTACTCTTAGAAACATATAGTGTTGTTGATTTTGATAAAATAAGCTATTGTGGATGAGTTTCTAGGTTTTCAGAATTGCAAATTTGGTGAAAGAGCCAAAAAATATAGTGGAAGAGCTAAGGGTTGGGATACAAGGAAATAAACGCTCAGTCAGAAATAAAACATGAGATATCTTTACAAATCAAAATTACTATAATTTAGTTACATCTCGCACTAATACAACAATTAGTTCAACTAAAAAATGGTTGAACAGCCATTTAAACAAAGTAACAATATATTTTGGAATACCTAAAAATACGTGTTTGTTTCCCCAATATTTTAACGCAAATATTATACAAGCGTACCTTTGCCTAGCACAACATTTGAAACCTACAGGCTGTATAAAGTGAATGTGTTAGCTCTACGGTAAGGTTATTAAAATGCTTTGTTTCACAATTTACCGTTAATTGAAATAATGCATATGAGTTTCTTGGATAGAACACAAACTAGACGAAGAACAATTATGTCGTACGAACAGTATATTCAAACACTTCACGTTATTCTTTTTTTTTTTTCGTTTTGTTGCCGTGTCCCAGTAATTAATATTATTACGCTAGCAACTACCGTCATAAATTATGAGCAAAATTATTTTTTAATGCGTGTTCTAGGATATTTAGGATATAATTCCATTCCAAATAATTGTTAGGCGTCATAAAATAAAATAACGCTTTTACAAAACGGATTTCGGCCAACAACAAGAACGTCAAAAATAGAATTCGTAATTAATATTTAATATTCATTTCGTTTTTAACAAATATGTTCAATAATTAGTAAAAAAATCAACGTTAATGTATTTTGTTGTTCGGCTTTATATTTGTAGTTAATTTACCTTCCATTATGATGTTAATAAATAAGGTTTTTTTTTGGATTTAAATTATATTAAAGGTTTTAACTACAAAATATATATGAATGATTTATAAGAAAATATAAACTATGTACAGGAGCTGAAGAGCCAACTGTACATCTAATTAATTTGAAGTACTTCAAACATGTAATTGAAAAAATTAACAATATTAGTACCAGAAGTATTTATTTATTATTATTTCAACACTGAAGTAACAATATCAAATATATTTATACAAACCACATATGAATGAGGTCTGAATTCTTCCCTGGTAACCTAACATTTTGACCTAGTTACTTCCATGTATTCTACATACTCCAAGAACTTATGTTCAATGTTATCTATATCTTAATAAATGTACATATTTACGCATCTTTATGCAATATAGATATAGTATTGATATTTGTATATACAAATCTAATATCAAAATATATTAAATAACAGCTTATTTCTTACTTTCCCTGCAATTTTATGGGTTCTGCAAATTAACTTATGTAGGTGATTGGGTTTATATTGTCATTCAACATCTAGAACGCTCTTTATTTTAATATGTACTAGTAGGGTTAATTACAATATTTATTGGCTCTCCTTTAAATATTTAGATTTATGTATTTTTTATTGATTATTCAGGATTATATTTTTATATTTAAGGTTTCTGCTTCTGCTTCAATTCTGCTTCAGTTAATAAAATTAAACCAAATTACTGTTAACCGATTTGACAAATTTGTTCTCAGTTTAATTTTCATTTCTTCTTACACTTAATATCTATAATCTAGATATTGGCACCAAAAAGTCAAAACTGGGTAAATTAAATGCACAGTAACTTGCAAATAGCCCAGCGATTATGAGAGAATAAGACTATAGTGCTGCCAGTAATAGGTGCACTTGGAGGCACTCCAACAAGCCTCCAGATAAATTTGGAAATAATTACCACAAAAGATTTAAAATAGCAATACTCGTATTTGCTTATATAGTACGCCGATTTGGTTACAAACTTCCCTAAAAACTTAAACAAGAGATTAACTAAAAATTGAATCAAAGCAGTGAACAATATAAATAAAAAAGATATCAGTAAAAAAGAAAGTTAGTTAATTTTAAACTAAAAATAAATGGTTTAAAGAAACGAATTCAATGCCAGTTTGAGAAGAGTTCATCGGAATATTCAGGGATATGAATAAAAAAGGAAAAAATTTAATCTAAATTGTCTATTTTCGCAATAGGAATAATCGTATTTGCTATTATTATATGCCGATTTTGTTACAAATTCCTAAAAAACTTGTATAAGTGATTAACTAAAGATTTAACCAAAACAGTGAACAATATAAATAAAAAAAGATATCAGTCAAAAATAAAGTTAGTTAATTTTAAACTAAAAAGAAATCGTTTAAAGTAACTCTGAAAGAAACGAATTCAATGCCAGTTTGGGAACAGTTCGTCAGAACATTCAGGGCCATGAATAAAAAGAAAGAAATTTAATCTAAATTATCTTTTTTTTTCGGTTATATGTTTAAACGCTTACTTTCGACTCCTGTAAAGAAAATATTTTTATTGGCTTTATGCGCGACAAGTACCCTTTAAAATATGGGGAAAGTCAGCAGATTCTCATGAAATCGCAATTTAAAAAGTTTCAATTGCAAAAAAAGACAAAGCCCTGGGAATGAGACAGCTGTTTCGAGGGCGAGCAGACGAATAAAATTTATTTCATATGCGATAAACATACATGTGTGGTCGTATTTATTTACAGGGCTTGATATATAACATTTTCTCTACATCTTCTCGTTTTTCTTAAGCCTATATGGATTTCTCATTATCTGTACAAAAGAAATTATAGTTTCAATATATTCACGTTTGTTTACGTTTAGTGAAGTAATTTTGAGGGATTTCTGAGTCTCATCAAGTATCAACATTCTCATTCTATCGTCAATTATTTCTTCTCTAACTACATCACGTTTTTTCAATTGTTATGTGTCAACCTTGAATTATTTCTTTTACAATATAAGCTTAATTATTATATTAAATAAAATACAAATAAAATTATTTAAAAGTTAATGTAACATGCGGCCACAGTACGTAGTTACATTTACTTTTTAGATTAGATAGATAAACTACAATTTCACGCTGTTTAATTAGGTCTCCATTGAGTAAATGAGATATTTTTCTGGTTTTGCTTAGATTTCTGATTTTGCTAAATTTTCAATAGATAACAATCTTTTCATCTACTTACAAAAAAAATACTGTTATATAATCAGAAACCTGATAATAATTCTACAACAATATGACTACACTTAACCAAAGTAACACTAGTGTCACTTTACTGTTAACAAAAACTTGTGATAATGATTATAACAAATATGTTGTTGTAATTTTTATTCATACTGATTGATTAATATTTCTATTCGTCGAATTTTGAATCGTAAATCTTTTTACCTTCTTACACAAAAAAAACTAAGCCTGCCCAGAATTGGAATAAACGTTAAACAACTAATTTGTTTACAGACCCATTCCACAATTACAAAATTACAATGTAATTTAGACAGATGGTTTTTGCGGCCACCCAAAAATATTTTTAATTTCAATTTTAATCCCCTCGAGTAATAAGCTTATTTACAAAAGCTGGACGTAATAAACCTCTGGAAGCTTTAGCTGGATACAAATAAAATTATTTAAAAGTTAATGTAACATGCGGCCACGGTACGTAGTTATATTTACTTTTTAGATTAGATAGATAAACTACAATTTCACGCTGTTTAATTAGGTCTCCATTGGGGGGTGTCTAATAAATGAGATATTTTTATGGTTTTGCTTAGATTAGTTTAATATTCATCATTCGGTTAGATACTTTTAACAATTATCAAAACTTTTTTTCGGTATCTGTTTTATAAACTTCAATACAGTACTTAATACAATCTTAGATCAAGAAATTATTATAATTCACTTTTTTTGGAAATAAATAAAGTGATGTTATTGAAAATTTATAATTTTTTGCTCTCACTTTTGTTCAAATAATCGTGTCAATGAAAATAACAGAGATTATAAAGAGTTTTATGCTGAATCGGACGGTAGTATACTCATTTTTACAGAACTTTTAGTTTCCATAATATACAACGAAAACTATATCTTCGAAATATCTGTAGATTTTAGTAAATGTTACATATCTTTAAAACTATAAATCCTAAGCCAATATAGCCCAGATTTTCGTTTACTCTACTGCAAAATACATATATATTGAGTGTTTTACCTTTATCCCAAAGGTAACATATTTTACCACTTTTTCCATATATATAGCAGTGAAAATTTGCGCTTTTTGGTTATTTTCGAGATTTTTGCTGTCATTTCCATTCAAATAATCGCGAGTTGATGAAAATAACGGAGATTATAAATAATTTTATACTGAATCGAACAGTAGTATACTCATTTTTATATCAACTTTAATTTCTATGGTATACAATCAGAAGTATATTTTCAAAAAATCAGTATATTTCAGATAATGTTATATATCTCAAAAATTATAAACCCTAAGGCAATTTAATATAAATTTTACTTTCTATCACCCCAAAATGCATGTATTTTATGAATTTTATTTTTACCCGAGAGATAAAAGATGTTTTAACACTTTTTGCATATATATAGCCGTGAAATTTTGCGATATCTTGTCATTTTCTAGTTTTTGCTGTCACTTTCGTTGAAACAATCGCAGGTGGATGAACATAACAAAGATTATAAAGAATTTTGTGCTGAACTAATTGATGAACTAACGAAAAACTCAAACTAAAAAACCTTAACTTTCTGTTATTTTGTATTATCAATATTGTTGTAAACAATTTCTTGTACCAATTTTCCCAACAGTTATATATATAATATTTAGACGTTGAATCAAAAGTCTAATAAAATTTTAACAAAAAATGGGTCATGTCATAAGCATATAGCCCCTGATTTTGAAGGTTCCGTAAGCTTTTAATTGGATTCTTAATTATTTCGATACAAATCCGATGACAGGGCCTAATTAATGAATTTCAAAAGAAACGTTATTTGCCCCAATAAGAAAAAAATACTTTGCAATTTTCGCTTAAAAACTACATCGTCGTTGCTGTGTATTCGTTTATTATAAAAAGAAAATTTATGTTAGATATATGACATCTTATTAATGTTTTACTTTTTGTTATTTTTAAGCCACCAGAATGCTTTGGCATTATTTAAACTGGATCTATTATTGAACATGAAAATGATCCAAGCTTATCCATCTGTCTTACCGACCTGATATTATTACTCGTTAGCAATGCATCATATCGTGTATCATAAATGTTGTAAATATGTAAAGAAATAATTATCGTGAAGGAATTTTATTTATTTCCTAAAATAACTATCAAAGTTTTTGTCATATTGAAAACTTTTTAGTCATTAAAAATATAACCAATTAATCAAAACCATTTGGTAACATAATTGTAATATATCATAAGGTAATCCTCAAAATATAAAAATTATTAGAATGCGCGTTAAAATATTAATTAAGGCTTGATTGCCTAGCTTAGTACAAATATTATTTCATTGAGGCCATTCGAAAAAAAGCAGCAAAAACTGGTATTAAGCTAGCGAATAATTAAAAATTTGAACAATAAATTTCCAAACTAAGAACTTTTCCAATAAATTTACGACATAACTGTGCCCCGTTTTCATTTTATTGATTAAAAACTTTTTATTGGAATCAGAAACTTTATTTTAATAATTGACTTGATTATATCTTGCAGGAATCAAACGTAAAAACCGTGAAAAAGCTTTAATTAAGCGAAATTTTCAATAAACGATTTACTAATTGATAAAGGAAAGTTCTAGCATAACACAGTACAATATATAGCAAAAGTATAGCAAAAATTAAAAAAAAAACAACATAAATGCTTTATGTAAATTGATTTGAATCCATTTGAAAAGTTATAAATTCAGTCGAATAAACAAAATCAAAATAATGAAATATTATTTATTTTATATTAATTATTCTACACAATTAAATTGCAGAATATAATTATAACAAAGAATAATCTTTAAAATGTCTTATTTTAACTTATACTCAACATAAAGAAAAAAAAATTGACTATATTTCTATTGTATATTACAAAAACAGTTTAGGATTTCATACCGAACTGACAAATGATGAGACATCCTAGAAAAGAATAAAAGCCATTAGGCACGCTTTGTCAATAACGAAAAAATTAAACAACATGACTATTTGTCTGTTTGTTATACATTGACATTTTAGTTTCGTTTAGTTTTTTATCTAGCAAAAAATGTCCAGTAGGATGATAATATAATACTGCTTATATTCGTAACTAGTCAATTTTGACATTTTAACCAGATTAGATGAAAATACAATCGTTTATTTCGTAACAATGTTAAAGATACATTATATTTTGTTAGATTCATTCTGTATATCCTTTCAGAGATTGAACCGAGATTCAATCCTCCATTGATATGTTAGGGCTATATTTTATACTCCTACCTATCTATAAATAAACCCTCAAAATGATATAGATTTATCAATCACGGCGTAAATGTTTTCGATATAATGAGATTTTGTTTATTTTGGTAATGTAACCAGAAGTTTTGTAAATTATTACCTTTTTTTGTGTGAAATATTTCTCTTCACTACAGTGATTTTAGAAATTCGTTCCATCAATAACATATTGACGTAAATTTAAAGGTTATTTATTATTCTTCATTGTTGAATTTGTCGTGTATATCTCATCATCATCAATCTATAACCGAATCCTTTCAGCTTCGCTGTCTTTCTAGGTTGGACCCAGAAATGTCATGAAGTTCTGTTGCCTAAATATTGTAATTTATTTAAAATAATCTGATAAAATTATTATTATTTTATATCGAAACACATAGAACTGTTATTTTTGTTTGATATCATTAAAAAAACATAATAAGTAGAAACCAAGAAAAGTTATATTATGATCAACTCAATATCAACAAAGTTATGTTAATTTAAAAACTGCTGTTACGTTAAAGTATAAAACAAAGTGAAAAACAGCCCGACGATAGGCAAAATGTCTTTTAACTTTCCTTGAACTTTTTATTTGAAAAAAAAAATCTGATATTTTACAGTCATTTTTTTTCGGTGTTTTCCGCTGTTCTCACGCTATTAATGAACAAAAAAATAATTATGAAACTCTTTTCAGTGCGGAAGACCTTCAGGATTCGTTTTGTTTACTTGATTCTATCGATTTGTTAATTTTCGGGAATAATAAAATCGGTCTAGAGTTTTGCTTTTATATAAATATAAAAAAAATATCTGTAGTAATGACGCCTTCTCAAAACAAGCATCAATCAATGTTGCGAGTGTATTCAACTTATGTGCTATTAAAGTATCTATACCGTGCTGTTTACTTCCTATATTTACATGATAAAATAACGATGGTTTTTGATCCCCTTTGTTTTCTGACAGATCCCTTATCTAGATGAATTGCCTCATTGCATTTAAGGGATAAAACTTTCCTTGCTATAGTATTTCTAACTTTACTGGTTTCTTCGATAATGTAATACGTTTAGTATCTATTCATATGACATAAAATTTATTTTCATAATTTAAGATGATATGTCTAGCATTTTGTCTATTTTGAAATTATAACTGTCTGATAACACATATATCTGTTATAAATATATTCAATATAAATAAATATTATTACATAAATAATTATAAATAAATGTTTTTCGGTTAGTACGTATTATAAATACAAAATATGTTTTCTTAATTTAGGGTGATATGAACAGCATTTCGTTTTTTTATTCATGAATATATTTGAATATCATGTTAAAAATGTTAATCAAAAAGTGTAACTTGTAATACAGCATAGCCAGATAATATAAATCATACAATCATTCCTTTTGATTTAATTTATTGTATTAAAATTCAATGTGCAAGGTATTTGAAGTTTTGTGTTGCTATTGCTGGATCTTCCTGAGATGTTAAAACTATCATATCATGAGCACTTATTGCTCATGAGCTGATATCTGTTATAAATATAGTTATATTCATACTAATAGATATTTCAAAAATAGTGTAATGATTAATCAAAAATGATTATGCCAAAAGTGTGATGTTATACGAATTCCAGCTAGTAATTGCATGTGTTGTATGTTGTCCAGATGAAAACCATGCAATAAAAACGAATTTAAAAGGTAATTTGTTAGGTTTCAGCCATACATTGTCGGATAGAGTTTTTCGTATTTGCACTGTCGGAATTTTAACTAGGCAAATGTAATCAGAAAGCAAGGGTGTCACAGAAATGCCTAGCTGTAACTATTTCAAAATTATCACGGTTCACGCTGGAATAATAGCATGGTAAACATTTGAATAATGTCCAGCGAAACAGGCAAATAGCAAGCACCGCATAATACTTTAATGTTGGCTCAAAAGGAAATTTGTTGCAAAAAGATAGGTATCTAAACTTCTGGCAAATTTTCCTTTCGAATGCCCAACTTTATAAAATACGAATACGTATAAAGGAAGCATCCGTCATTTATTTGAATACTTTACTTAATAGTACGAGTGTTTATTTAAAAGTTTTCTTTTATATAGATACATTCTCATTAACGAATTAATTAAGATTCCAATTTTACTCTGAAACTAGTGCAACATTAGAAATGCGGTTGCTGAAGACAAGAGTTTGAGTGTTTTAGTTTATTTATTTTGGATGATATGATTGCTACAAACTACCAGTGACAATCAACAAACGAAGACAGCAAAGGAAGAGTTGAAAGTACTTGGATTTGGATTACTATTTATCAGGCTTGGTGCGTTCTGGTTGTCGAAATATAATGAGTTTATGGGCCACTGATTGCACTGGAGTTAACATTTTTCGAGATACAATGAGTAGAAGCAGATTTTCTTTGTTGTTGAACAACTTAAGATTAGATAGTGTAGGTACAAGAAGCAACAGAATAAAAAATGATCGTTTAGCTCTCGTGAGAAACATTTTTAAAATTTTTATAAAAATTATTAAGATGCTTATATTCCGTATGAAAGCCTTACAATCGATAATGAACTAGTTACTTTTAGAGGACGACATACTGCCAGGACATTCCTTCAAAACCGACAAAGTACGGTATTAAAATTTAGGTTTTGATGGATAGCAAGATGCTTTACATGCTAAATATGGAAATATATTGTAGGAAACAGCCCGAAAATAGTCCTTTCGGTGAAAGCAACAAGCCTTATGATCTTGTGGATCGAGTAGTACAACGAGTATCACATGCAATACTTGATCATGCAGAAATATAATTTAATACAATTATTTCAGTTGAAACTATTAGTCTAGATAGTATCCAGAGAAAGCTTAAAGATATGCTCTTCGAGTGGTTTGGAACATCCGTTCATACAGTGCTGGATAATAGAAGTTCTAAATGGTATAAAGAGAACCCACGAAGAGGTATAATGGAACTTCCAGACATTGTTTTTAAAAGAATAACATTTTTGAATAATAAAATCAAGGAAGAATTATTACTTTAATTTGTGTATTTATATGAAGCATGAATATTTCAGAATTATAATAAAAATAATGTTAAGATAACAAAAGTTAATGGAAACAGGTAAACATTTGAAATTTTGGTTTCATCAACGAGAACTTACTAACCCTCACCTCATCTAACCGTCAAAAGATGCGAGTATACATTTGACAAAAGGGGTTGTTACCGACGAAAACATTTAAAAAATCGACAAAATAATTTTGAATGACCGTAAATTGAAACTGAATGAAATAGCAGACACTCTGAAGATATCAACCGAATGTGTACATCATATCATTTACTATATTGGGTATGAGAAAGCTCTGCAAAGTGGGTGCCGCGCGAGCTCACTTTTGACCAAAAACAACGATAAGTTGATGATTCGGAGCAGTGTTTGAAGACGATAAAGCGTAATAAACCCGAGTTTTTGATGAAACATGGCTCCATGATTTCACTCCGAAGTCCAATCGACAGTCATTCGAGTGGACTGGACGTGATAAAACTGCTCCAAAGTGTGGGCAAACGTAATAGCCGACTGGCAAGGTTATGGCGTCTCTATATTTGGATGCGCATGGAATAATTTTCATTAACTACCCTGAAAAAGGAGGACCATCAGCAATGACTATTACATTGCGTTATTGGATTGTTTAAAGGACGAAATCGCGGAAAAACGGCCGCATTTAAAGAAAAAGATGGTGCTGCTTCATCAAGACAATGCACCATGTCAAAAATCTATTAATTGGGCTTCGAATTAGTTCCTCATCCACCGTATTCGCCAGATCTGGCCCCAGCGACTATTTCTTGTTCTCATATCTCAAAAGAATGCTGGCTGGGAAGACATTTTCGTCGAGTGAGAAGGTGATCGACGATACTGAGACCTATTTTGAAGCAAAGGACAAATCGTACTACAAAAATGGTATCGAAAAGTTGGAGGGTCGCTGTAATCAGTGTATCACCCTTGAAGGGAATTATGTTGAATAAAAAAAATTTTGCCAAAAAAATTATTTTACTATGGTAGACCGGGGACTTATAGTGCTAAAAATAAATAAATAAACTCGAGGCATGAGGCCAAAGAGGGTCGGATTAAAAAAGCATCAATTAACGATTAGGAAGTTTCTTATTAAGCGTCTGTCTTATAATGGTATAGAGCCGATAGGGCCCTCTCTAATGCGTTGATGTCAAACACATAAGCAATCACCTAGGATATATAGGATTGTAGGCAAACTAATGAATTACGCCAGCCAGCACCCTATATCCATTTAAAATCAAGCGCGAACGTTTAACACTGGTTTTATTATCATCATTCGTTTTTCAGCTTTCAAAATAGACAAATATCTATGTCTAAATTAGAAGCAGATGTCCTCGTGAATATGACGCATTTTATTTATAAAATTTTATGTTAATTATTACGTTAAATATGGTTTTTTACTTCAATTGATTAAAAAATAATTGGGTTTCATGGTTCTTGAAACGGGTTGCATCAATAAATGAATTAAGCACATAACCTAAAAAAGTATCTAAGGAATTATAAAAGCTCGCGTTCACGCAAAGTATTATATATTTTTATTAAAAATATACTGAGGGAGTAACTTCTCACTGATCCTTTTTTCACTCATGCTGATGGCCCCAAGAAACAAGACCATAGTGCATTCAATTAAACAGTGAACTCACTGCATCTAAATTGAAGAAGGGTTGTATTTTAGGCGAGGTTTTTATGTAGTGGTATGCTCTGGAAGCCTATATCACCTAATTAACAATTGTATATCCTGGTATTGCCTTTTAATTTCATTAAAAATCATATTTACCTCTCATGATTAGTTCTTGTTTGCTTCGGTGCAGTGTTTCCTTAGTAAGGTCATTTTTTCACTATATTTCTCCATCATCATCACTCATAGTTTGTTCTGTTACTACTTGTATACGTCTTTCTAGATAAAACTAGATTTAATTACTGCATTCTCCCTAATATATTTGCTACATCTGCATAACAGTTGTCATTATTTCTCTCCTTGTACATTTTAACCAAATGCTCATATATATTGTGAACAATTACACTCACATCTATGCACACAAATATTATCGTATATTAATTATATACTTACATTAAGTTGTTTCCACTCTCATCACCCTGTATTGGTAATTGTGACGATTGAATGATAATCCCACATTCAGAAAGTTTCATTCAATCACCGTCACTTTTGGAATCGCTATTATCACAAATGAATAACGAAACTATTAATTTCCAATCTACGTAACACTTTTTCACGATTCCACCAATTTCTTCTTCGATGTGACAAGATATTATTGTAGCCAATGCTTCTTTCGACATATACAGAGAGTTCTCTCTTGTAAATTGTCGGAAATATGAATCTCTATCAACAATCTGAACTATCATGTATCTTTTTCAGGCCCATTTCTAAAAAAGTAAATAGCATAAAATACAATTCAATATTTCATTTATATTTAGGGAATAATAATTTGAAATGGTTCAGTCTTTAACATGGTTTATTCAGAACAAAATTTATGTACAGCAAGTCATTTTTTAATTGCCGCTTTTGTCGATGTAATTTTTGTGATCTTCTCCATCATACTATGGTTATTTTGCATAACAATAACTGATGATTCCTGCAAGTTTTGCTATTCGAGCTGATTTTAATCCATAGCAAAATCACGTTATGATTCATATCACCATAGTAGTCACTTTTGGCCGGACGCTTCGTATTATTGATAAAATAAAATTATATTGTTTTTCATTTCTGGCTGTTTAGTAACATTTTCGAACATAATAGACAGCATTGTATCTCTTTCTAACTATAATAAAATGAAAAGGAAAATCTTTTTAAAGTCTGATTTTAAAACGACCTTACAAATTGCAGCAGGCAATACATTAAACATTTTGATGACGTGAGTTCACCGTTATTTTGAATAGACTTATTGGTGTTATTTAGAATGCAACTTTAATTTACTCGCTGTCCTCAAAGACGAATGCTTTTTGCAAATATTATATTGTTCTCGTCCTCACCATCCATTGATTTTTTAAAACTGGAGTCAGTCAATTGAAGAAACTGCTTCCACTGTTGGTTTGGTTGCAGTGAGTAAGTTGACCAATGGGCTGATGCGGACATTTTGAAACAAATATCTGAAATGGCACATCGGTGGTTCTTTCGTATCAATTGCTGAGGCAACATTTTAACATTAAGGACAACAGAGTAAAGGTTCCAGTTTTAAAAAATAATCTACTTTTTTATCCAGTCTTTTCTTCCATCAAGCCAACAGTGGACGACAGCTTATAAAACATCAACATAATCAGGGCTTAATTCTTTTGATATTCCTTAAGTAACATATTCGGTTAGCCTTTAATTACCTAATCGTTAGTAAAGTTAGTAATTTCCTGTCAAGTAGTTAAGTTTGAGACAAGTGCATTCTAACGAGGCAACACTATACATCATCTTTCCATTAACAAAAGTCCCACTTAATGTATTCTCAATGTGAACTTTATACGCATCCATGATTGTTTGTTGGTAATATGCCACGTAGAACTAAATTTGACCAAAAATAAATATTGAACAGACAAATATTTTCTATGTCAGTAAGTCGTGAAATTTTATTTTGTTTAACTAACAGTACGGTATACTTTATGATACTTCCATTAAGATACTTTTACTGTAACATGCTACAAACACTAAATAAAAGGTAATAACCCCGCTATGTTTTTATAAATGAATTTTTTGTGAATATACATTTTTGTTCTATATATAGAACACAGTAAATTGAATATTAGCAGTTCTATATTACGATATATGTTACAGTATTTTTCCATTTTTTTGTTTTCAGACCTTTTCTGATATTATTTATTTCGTCGTATGTACATTCTTAATATACGATCCAGAAGTAATCAAGACAAATGGTTCAATGATGAATAGGTGAATAAGTTTAACACGATTTATATGTTATAGTTGTTCGTTGAAAAAGGGAAGTTTAAGTAATGTTAGAGTGATATTAATGTTAATAACGGAATGATACATTACTAACAATGAAGATTCGTGTTAAACGCAAACAAGCAGAAAGTTTGCGCAATTAAATTAGTCTTTCACTGCACGCAATTTCAAAATCATAAATCGAAATAAAAAACTTTACCATATAAACTAGACCGTAAAGAAAATAAGTTCGTTAGGATTTATCGCCACTAAAAGTTTTCTAACATACCTGTGCATACTCTATCAAGCTAATAATGTATATTACTGACTTATCCAGTTCTTAGAATACTACGTGTAGCTGTGTTTGTTATTTAGGTTATTATTTTTACAAATTTTGTTTAATTTAAACTAGGAGCCCTGTCAAATAATATCCTGAAAATCACTCAGTATACTTAAATAATAAAAGCTCCAATGAGTAACCATATTTTCCTGGATAATCTAAAAGAACTCTGGCATTCAGATTTCTAAAATACCTCCAGAATGAAATACCTAATATATATATATATATATATATATATATATATATATATATATATATATATATATATATATATGTATATATATATATATATATATATATATATATATATATATACAGTGTGTTCAAAATTCCTTGAAAGCTAGCAATTAATAAATTTATAAGTGAAAATAGTAAATTTTTTAATAGAAACCCTGTAGATAGGCTTCATAATTTATTTATATATAATATTTCATTAACAACTTAATCCCTCTAATAAGTAATAGTATATTTTATAGGGGTAGATATATTCTAGCTTAAGCCACAAAAAATCGTTAAAATAAATGTTATTCTAGAGGAAATTCTACAGGTTTTCCATTAACCCTTCTGTCTTTTACTACTTCAGGATGACTTTACAACTGAGGGTTTCCTTGTGGACTGATATTCATCCAGTTGAACTGAGTAATTTACATATCTCTTCATTCAAAAGCAGACTTCTTCACAGACATATATCCAATTCAACTTGTTTTGACTGAATATTCAACTGCCTGCCCAATAATAGAACCAGACCGCAAAAAAGTTATTTTTTCTGCAGATTATTCTAATGTCTCATTATATTATATCTGATATCAGTGAATGGTAATATATCAAGAGAAAATATAATATATACCACATTTTTATTTCCTGAAAGATTTCTCATTTATTTATCAGCTTTTTCTGCATCAAAAAATTATGACACACTTTATTCCAAACTACTAGCATTACCAATAGTATTGTTTTATGACTATCCTCAAGCCAGCCAAACTCTTAACATACTTGAGCAATGACTATGTAACATATTTTGACAGATAATGTTTATATGTTTTATCTAGGGATTTTAAACAATTTTTGGAATTTTATAATATGAATTAAATTACAATTTCAGTATCCAATTTCTTAATTAAAAATAGAAGATTCTAAGTTTTGAATAATGTAAAAAAGAATAATACAAAATCTTTTTATGTGGTAGTATAACCAGTTACAGATTCAATGCATTATACTTTTGAAGGAGTATTTCATTGCAGAATTGTTTAATTAGTATAAGCTCTATATTTCAGACCTTTAGTTTTCCAAAAATCAGTCAACAAATTTAAAATATTCAACAAATCAGAAAAAAAACAAATTGTTTTGTGTTATTTTGTAAACCAAAAGAAAGCTTCATGATATTCATCAAAATAATTGTTGATTTCTAGGATTGGTAAGTAGTTATGGTTTTTGTTAAGCTGACGGGACTAAACGTGGTTTATTTAATAAAATTCGATCGAAAAAGGAACAAGATATATCGTCTTAGATACCCGAACAATATTTCACCAAAAAAATACTATTACATTCAATATTACTAGCAGCCAATTTTGAGATTAACTCAATAAATTTCATTAACAAAAAACCAATCGACTTGATAAATTAATGGTATACATAACTAATATTTCATTATAAACCTATAGTAAATCATTTGGGCACCCTAGAGCGTTAGCTAATATTAAAATTGCTTTCCAAGGTGAATAGAACGTACTTACATAGTTATACCTTTAGATTTAAACCATTTTGTTTAGAATTAAATACCGGTGGTTTATATTATTGGATATAGTCATCCTATGTGAATCATTGCTTTAAAAATAAAGACAGATTTACATCGAATTGTTAAATGTAAATAAAATTGTACTGTTTTAGTAAAATAAACGAAAAACTATCACTCATTACTATCATTCATTATACCTGCTTCATTACAACACTTGACTAGATATTATTATAAGATCAATTAATAACAATTTTAACCTGGCTTCATTAATGATTCACCAATATTTTGTTAAAAAATAAGGAGTATCATATATTGATAAATTATGTTCTATATTTTACCACTTGTATGTCCTAATATTAAATTACAAAAAATAGAGTATAATATATAATAAATATATTAGTCTAGGGTTTCTCTTTCTATCTGGTATAGCCACAAAAAAGGGTTTGAAATGATTTAAAAGAAAATAATCCATCACAATCTCGTAAAATATGGGACTCATTGATTGATGCCATATTGACAGAAAAAAAGGTCGCAAAATTAAAAGGGAACAATGTTCTAAACGTGCATCAACTTGTTGCGACATAAAAAAAGGTACCGCGATCAATTTCGAGGGCATTTCAATAACAAACAGGCCCTCATCTCTTCTTACAAGTCATAAAAAGCTGTGAAGCGTCCTTATTTGAGCGTATTTCGTTCATAAAAATATATGGTATAATACATAAATCGAGGGTTTCGATCCCCAGTTTTGAATCCCGCCTATTTATGGTTTTAGGCATGTTTTTTTACGAACAGCGGTTACATGAACAAACAGATAAATAAAAAAATTCAACTAGCTTAACACACAATACGGAACTTTCGTAGTCATGCAGACCAAAATTTTCATTTTAAGCCATTTCGCTTTGTGTCCCGTTCCGTTTTTAGCCCACACCCTTTACAAAAGAGGTGAGGGATTGAATAGGAGAAGGGATAAGCATTTATGTCTTCTTAGATGTTCAGATTCTTTCTCGGCACAGTTTTAGCCTAACTCTTTGCGCCATTTTTCATGGTGACAGAACCGGATTCGCTCTCACAATTTTGCTAAGGGTATTTTTATTGCCTCTCGTTAAGCTCTTTTAATTTTTGATTAAGAAAATAAGATTGAAGAATGATAAAGAACATTTTATTTCAAAAATTAAGTACCAGAGAGGGACTATTTTAAATAAAGAATGTTTATGTACATCTACAACTATCTATAGTATATTCAAAGTTATTTTGTACATACGTTATCTAAATTTGTTACGTTAAAACACTGCAATGTTGTCGCATTACGTTTTAGTTCAGTTGGACTTTGATATACATTAATATTACAGTACATCTGACAACTGGATGTATTTGATAGGCTTATTCGTTCTCGTACTCGAACTAACTAACTCTTTTAGCGTAACTTTTTTTTAACTAGAATTAAATGAGAAGGAAAATATTGTCTGATTCTGAAACGGATTTACAAATAGTGGTAAGCAATATATTAAATATCTTGATGATGTATGTACAAAAAAAAATTAATAGACTATATGTACATGTTATTATTTTTCAACATATCATTCTTTACTTACTACTTGTAACGTACCAATTTTAACGATACTCAAAATTTTGAAAATACCTTCATGTAGTGGAAATGCTGCCCAGTTATACTATCTGGTATAGATGGGACTAATATTTCTCTTTTAATCATATAATATCATATGATAATATACTGTATAGCACCAGTACATAAAACTCCCTTTATTAACGAGAATTCTTGCAACTGTTACATTTACCATCTACTATGTACGTGAGTTCATCCACTATATTTCCCACAAGCTGCTTGTCATTATCTCAGACTCTAGGAGATTCTCAGAGTCATAATTATGTCCCCTTCTTGCATGAATACATATTGAGAAGCTCGTCCTGATGAGCCATCATCATCATATATTAAACTAGAAATTAAATAACCTAACCGTCTATATACAAAGAGAGATAAAGAGATAATAAAACATAAGGGGGTGAATGATTAAGCAATTCAAGCAGCTTAATCAGTAGAAACATCATTGCATAAAGCAAACCAAGCGGTATTAGAAGTACATTGCACTCCAGATATAACTAACATCTCAGAGAGGAAGTTTTCGATCTAGATCAGCCTGACAACCGACTCACGATTGCTATACAAGTAAGTATTGGCATTGGAATGTTATTTTGAATGTTAAAACAACAATCAAGAAGAGTATAGACCGATAAGATTCTCAGAAATATTAAGATGTGACTATTCATTTAGTGTCACTGTTATCCTGGTAACTTAAAAATTGCTGTTAATGAGTTTCTACTTAAAGAGCGACCCTCTCTGATCTACACAGAATTCTAAAACTAACTACACAACTAAATATATATATATATATATATATATATATATATATATATATATATATATATATATATATATATATATATATATATATATATATATATATATATATATATATATATATATATATATGATCGGTTTTACTCTTGTATGATAATTTTGCTTATGTTTTTTTCCAACACACATCTCAAAACTAACAATCTCTGATGATAACCAAAAACCATCATAAAAATATTCCAGTACGAATGGAATTTGTTCTCTGTTAGACACCAACAGCACTCGATGATTTACAACATGTCTCTTCTTTAAAGAAATAGTGTTTTATTGAATTGATCATTTTCGAGAGTGAAGAATAATACTGTTTACATTTTACTATAATAAATTTACAGTATTAATATACCATAATATTATGTTATTAAATAATTATTATTCAAATAACAATCACGGTAAAGAGAAATTAATAATAGCAACCGAAATATTAATAATAGTTCTGACTACAGACCTGCTTCGCTTAGACAAAATCCTGAAATTGTATCCTATTGTTCTGGGTTGAAGTTGGGCTCGTTAGTCAGTAGAAAACGAATTTCTTGTCGTTTTATTATAAAGGCAATAGCACCATGTTGAACGCTTAGTTCTGATTAAGAAGCGTCAGTCACTCTAGCCTGAGCGTTGTATATTTTTATATGTTAATGACGTAATGACTTACAACCCTCGCCATTTATAAATGAAATATTATTGATATATCTTTTACGAAGGAATTATTTTGTTTCTCTGAACCGATAATAAATTCATTAATAATAGATTAAAATCCTTTTAGCATATCTTTCTTTATATCGGTCGTCTTGCTATAGTTCATCTGTAAAAATGTATACACTGAAATCGAATATCGATTATATTATGCTTATATATCCACTGTTTGCCCAGCTTTATATATTTAATACTCTGGGGTTTTACGAACAAAATGCTCTCGTATTTTTTCAAATTCTATTAGGTTGGTAATACAACTGTTGATGGTATCAGTATTCAGTAATTTTAAACTAGTAGAATGCTTACTTTATAATAAAAATAGGAATAAATGTAAGAAAACTTTAGAAGTAGTACAATTTTATTATCCTTAGTAGTTCATCAAAACTTCCAATAGAACAAGAAGGGTTTTTTATGATTATTTTATAATATTATTAGGTCATAATGTGTATTCTGACGATTTCTATCACATTAAAAGTTATTTATTGATGAAAACTGGTAGAATGTATAAGAATTAAAATATTTGCCATTATTTCCCACCATACTGAAGGAACGATGATGGTTTGGTACGTATCAAATAATCGAATTATTGCACTTTTCGAACTTGACGATATCTTCAGTTACATATGCCTGAGAAAAACCTTTTATTTTTTTCTGGAAATTAATGTAATTGCTTTGTTGGAACATCTGCAAGGTAATTATATTATACATGCTAGTTAAATAAAGTTATTTTGCATGTCCGTGTATATCTGCATGTTCGATTGATATCCGTCGAATTAGAAGACATGATTAAAGTCGTTAACATCATTAACAACCAAAAATTTGTAAGCAGAGCACCAACAGCTAAGAATATTCGTTTACATGTAATTACAGAACAATCCTTGCTATCACCGACCATGTATTCTGTGTCTTATAAAACATATAAATAAGATTATAATTAGAAAAAAAATATATATATATATAATATTATCAATAAAATAACGGTAAACAACAAATGGTTACTTATGATACGTGTAGTGAAGAATAAGAAAAGTTTGAACGAAAACATTTCTACAAATAAACCTGGGACTTAAGGGAAGAAATGCCGTAGCTTTTGAAATAACAAAATAGATACTGTAAACATTTGTCGAGCAAAGTAGTAGCCGTCGCCCTTATAAATAGTAGTTGATTTTGCAGGAAAAGAGACGTAAAAATTTACTGGCCCCTTTATATGGTGCTCTGTTTATATACTGAATTATTTCTATTTTGATTTGCTCCCTTTCAGTCCCGCATCTTCTGCAAAACCTTAATTGGCTTTTCAATATTTATTTATCCCTTGAATGAGGATAAAATAGGTTTAACTAAAGATTATCGTATTTATACTACCAATGTATAAGTTATACTTGATTTATATCCTTGCCGTCTCTTGTTAAAACCTTATTTTTTTCATTAATTGTTCGTTATTTAATAAGACTGGGATAAAACGAAACGGATTACTAAATATTTATTAGAATATTACACAAAAAGTAAACCATTTAATTTGGAAATATAACAGGTCAATTGAAAAGTCCCCGGCAAAATTACTTTTTTTTATTCAACATAATTCCCTTCAAGGGTAATACACTGATTATAGCGACCCTCCAACTTTTCGATACCATTTTTATAGTACAATTTGTTCTTTGCTTCAAAATAGGCCTCAGTTTCGGCGATAGCCTCTTCATTCGACGAAAATTTCTTCCCAGCGAAAATCCTTTTGAGATCTGGGGGCCAGATCTGGAGAATACGGTGGATGGAGAATACACAATAACCAAAACTGCTTCACCCAAAATGCTATAATTCAGAAACTAATGATCCGACAGCTGTCAAATGTATACATGCATCTTTTGGAGGTTAGGACTAACTAAAAAATATATGGATTTAATTGTAGTAGCGCCATCTATGTGCCAGGCTGAGGACTTTTCAGTTGATCTGTTACAACAATTATTTAGATATAAGTGAAATATTAATATGACTACAATTATCATTATTATTTTATCATATTTTTGCTCGGAACTAAAATTAGAGACAAATTGAGTATTTTTTGTTATAGCATATAAAGTAATACAAAAAATATACGATTTAGGTTTATTTTAGTAGTATTATAATCATCAACATTATTGAAAATAAAAATATGTTTGTAATAAATGATTTGCTACTAACGAAAACGTAAGCTTCACTAATATTGTGATGAATTTGCATAGTAGCCAGATTTAACTTTTCTCCGGTAATTTACTGAAATAAAATTACTCCATAAGATTGGAATCAAGGAAATGGGTTATTAAGAATTTGTTACATTATAATCAGGATGTCAGTTAAATATGTTATATGAAATTTTATTGTCAGAATAGTTAGTATATCTCATGACTTTACTATTAGAATTAAAAATACATTTTGAAATTTGTGAATTTAGTATGTTAATATATTTAGCCTTTAGACATACATATAATACATGCACATTTATAATATTTACTATGTTTAAACAAAAAATAAAAATTTTGATTTTAAAATGTAATATTAATGTTATACATTGATAACATAATCTTCTAAAAATTCTCTAAATAACTATAAAATCAGTAGCTACATTAGCTAATCTGTATGATCAAATAGTGATAATAACTAAAATGTTAATGATCTTAAAGTTGTCCTCTCATTTTATGTCTCTGCGTGCTCTGCTAGATCTAAAAATACATTTGTATTTCCTCGGAATAGCCACTATTCCACATAAGCATGTTTCTATTCGTCACTTAATAAGACGGAGTTCTAAAACCAAACGACTTTGTTGACGCGAAGGTGATCAGAAGGCAAATATCTCCAACGTATCCTCAATTCGTCCATTATCCCCCGATGTGTTATATCACACCGTCTCCAAATTAAGTTTTTTTCCTCGCATCAGCCTCATTCTTTTGAAGTAACAACTGTCTGTCGTATCTCAATCCTTTTCCTAAACGATGCCCCTATAATACGAAATTTATTATACATATTACGGTGATATATATTTATCTATATATATTTAGACGATATCTGGCGAAAATTTATTTTAAATTGATATGTTATTTAATCCTATAGATAGCAGAATCGAAAATAAGAGATTTCTATTACATAATTGAATATAGTTGAAGTTATTAATTATTATTTGTATGGATACATTTGTATGGGAGTAGTAACAAAATATGTTTTATTAGTTAAAAAATAACAGCAATATCGTAACAAGTAATTATCATAAAATACTCAAGGTAGAGCTTTAGAAAAACTGCAGATAAGGGTCCACACAAGATCCGCAAACGTACAACTTAGTTCCAATTATGTCCATGTCAATTTTTTGTATTACAGAGAAAAGATAGAAAACTACTTATATCATTTGAGGGATACCTCAAGCAGAATCACCATAATACTTCGCCAATTATCTCGATTAAATTGGAAACATCATCTTAGATACATAATGCTGAGCATATCAGACTCAAAATAAAACAATTATGGTGGATAATCGAGAGATACCCCCAATATGACTTCAGACCAAAGACATTGACAACAATATATATCCCATTTGAGCTTATAGAGTCATTAAACCATCCAGTAGTTCAGAGCTACCATATTTACCTCACATTCATCTTGTTTGTGAAAAAAATTATGCAAAATTAAGATTGTACTAATTATATCTATTTAAAGATTTCTTCTTTCCTTCCTTCTTTCTATCTGATTTTCTTTGCACTTTTTTTAGTTTAGAATCCCAGCATTTGCAATAGTAACTGAATCACAATGCATCAAAATTGTTCAATTTTCCCAAGTTTCAGATTTTTCCTTATAAAGCAACCCATTTATCACAGTAGAATGTCTTTAAAACTAAATTCAAGTTATTCATTATATTGTTTATTTGCTTTAAAATATAGCGATAATTTATTAGGGCCCTAAATGAGCAAAAGTTTCAGAAATATTTTAAGAAAGGTCATTAGAAGACAAAGAACGACTACTATCAAACACTTAAAAAAATCATTTTTACTATAAACCTAAAAGTCTCCAGAATAATAAAGAATGATAGGGAAAGAATAATAATCAAAATATCTTTAAAACTAAATTGAAAGTATTAATCATATTGATTATTTCGTTAAAAATTAAATAACGATAATTTATTAGTGCCCTAACTTAGCAACCATTTCCAAAGGTCTACTGTAAGACATAGAATGACGACTCAGACAGCCAACAGCTGAAGAATCCTGTCTAACTGTTGAAAAATTATCTAAATCGTTGACCAAAAAGTTTCTAGATAATAAAGAATAAGGAAGGAATTTGCCACTTGCTTATGATTATCGTCATTGATGAATTATTTTGAATACATTTGTTACAGCACTATCAAGCTAGAAAATCATGGGTAAGCCCTAGTGAATCATCAACCTCAATTACATATGTAATCTGTGAATTTAGTGGTCATACACACCGCTAGGAACTATTTCCAACTGCCAATAGTACACTATATAAATACACTTATAAGACAGAATAAATAATTGTAAATCTGAAACATTTTAGTATATATTTTTATCTACATGTAGATCTATAAATCTTCCTCTAGATATATTTTCTCTGCAAAAATATGTCGAATATTAAATATCGATCCTAGCGTATTTATATATTTTCCGTTTGCTTTACTTTACACTTTTAATATTCAAGGGTTTTCGATTTAAATGTTGTCCTTGTTTCTTTTTTAAACAGTTAAAAGTCGATGCAGCCAATCGTAATTATATCCACAAAAAAATATCTTTCGAAGCAAAGAACTGTTGTAAATATCTTCATGAAGGTCTAAATTAATTACGCTTTAATTGCGGAACAGAAATTAATACGAAAGAACTGTCATGTTACTGTCTGTTCCTTTTTGGCAAAGCTCTGAGAGGTTTCGGTTTACCACAAACCGCATTAGTGACGTAAATATATCAAAATCTCACAGTTCCAACGAAAAAAAAACACCATTATTATATAGTTATTTTTAGATTAATTAAAAATTAAAACAATAATCTTAATTTAATCGAGTTCCTCTGTCCTTTTATATAGATTTTATTCCGGTATACATCATCATTAATATATTTGAAAACATCTGGAGCTAAAAATCGCCGAAAAAAGTATTAAAAATAAAAACGATTTATGGACAACTTTGCGAGATGAATGGCAGAACATTCCTACACCAGTAAGTTATTTGATTTATATCGGAAGATGCCATAACAGCCCTTAGGGGGGTATTTTTATCTTTTTGTGCCTTTTTTTTAATGACAAAATTCATTTTTATCAAGTGTCTTCGTTTAAATGACCCAGTTATAATTTAGTAGGTGTTCAAAAATGTATAATAACACAAACGGGATATTTATAGTATCACAGTTATAATAAAATTAGATATTGTGACATAGAAATCGATTTTCCTTGAACAAAGCATTTTTGAATTAATGACAACTAAAATAATGAAAAAGATGGCTGACCTAAAAAGACCTGTTGGGGTTAATTACGAACAATTATTATATAATAAATCTCTACGTACTGTTTTGTACACCTTTTATTTTATTATATATATTAAATAAGAATCTACGGCAGATATAGTTTTAGTGTTTTAATCTTTTATTCTGTAGTTTAAAGCTTCTGTTTTATATCTGCTTAGGTTGTTTACGATATATGTTTTTACAACACAAAACGGTTTTACGAGTTTTACCCTATTTAATCTCGATAGAAAAAATACTTTGTCAGCGATAAAACTGCGAACTTAAATTTCAATAAGTGTCGACATAGTGACACATATTTTGTACTCTTAGGACACGCCTTTTTAAGAATTCGACTCACATCTTGTGTGATCTAGTTTATTTGGTAACATTTAAAACCGATATATATATATATATATATATAATAAATTATTTACAAAATTACATTATACAGGGTTTATAATACTTAAAAAAATAGATATTATGTAATAGCGATATATATTCTATTATATAACTTAACTATTGAATTTGACAATGCCCTTGACAGTCATTCATTGTATATAGGCACTAACTATGGTACACTCTATACATCTTCCACATCTTTCAGGCAATTTATGGATATCATCCTAATAAAAGCTGCTTATCCTTTGAGTAAAAGTATTTATCGAGCCATTTTCTAACTTCTTCAAAATTGGCGAAGTGCTGTTCCAAGCAAGTGCTGTGCAGGCTCGGGTCCTATTGATACGAAAAGTTGATAGTCGGACGGAGCTAGGTCTGGAGAGTTTGGCGGGTGCGATAATATGTCCCATCCGAATGCTTTCAACGCTTCCATGACCAGTTTTGCTTTATGAAGGGATGAGTTATCGTGCTGTGAAATCACTTTACAGGTCCAATCTGGAGGTTTTTCAATCAATACATGATTCAAATTGATCTGGGTTGTCTTGGGCTCAAAACGATTTGGCCTTGGAGTCTATCGGCCGGTTTCGCCAGGTGATAACCATGCTTTATTACACTTCAATATTTTAAGATAAATACACTCTACATCACCCGTCACTATTCGATGCAGAAATGACTTCTGATCATACCTCTGAAGTTGCATTTCACAGGTGTTAATTCGATTTTTTATCTGCTTATTATTCAATTGATATGGCACCCATCTTTCCATCTTTTGGATTTTCTGCATTGCTCATAATCCGTTGCCAAACCTTTTTTTAGGCCATACTTATACTCTAATTATTTTTGAGTTTGGGTAGGGTCTTCATCCAATAACTCTTGCAAATTCGCCTCTTTTTTCAAACTTTTTCGGTCTATCAGATCATTCTTTGTCTTGTACATCACCACTTTTGCAATTTTGAAACCAGACCTAATATATTTTTAAGGGTAGAACATGTACTTTCAGCGGCTTTTTCAATCACGAAAATTGACATGCTCAAAGAGTATGAATGTATGACAGTGTTACATTGCATACTACAGCCTAGCGACAATTTCAGGCAGCTTAACAATTGAAGAATGAACTGTTTCCAAATATTCGTAGGCTCAATGATTGAATTTCCATGTGGTCAGAAATATAGGAAAATGTTATAAAAAATTATCGGAATTCATCTCATGGTTGTCTTCTTGGTACTGCTATTAAATAATATTAGGGAAGGGCCCAATTTTAGGTAAGATAGAGGTATTGTTGTAATGAATAACCCAAAAATTATCATCAACACCACAGTACACCTTATTAAATTTCTATTTTTTAATATTTCAAAGTCTCCTTTTAACAACTAGGGGTTTATCTGGACTAGACCTAAAGTTTAACGTGGGTTCTGAAGCATGGTCCTCGGCATTAAGCCTACCGAATGGCGAGTGACCAACTTCTAAATCATCCCAAAAAACATCCGGTCTTACCCAGCCTGGTTATTGGCGTGACTGGGATCATTTTACTTGTCGGATTTTGCACTCTTGTCTAGTACAATCACAAATATTAAACAATTACGAACATAAATTTACGACCATGGCCCAACAGGATTCGAACCCGCGACTATCGCAACAGCAGGTGGACTGTCCTGTCGCCTTTACCGCCGCGCCACCAAGCCGGCAATTTCTTCTTTTTTTTTTTTGTTTTATTTATCATTCACTTTTGATCTTGTATGGCATTTCAGAAATTCAACACATGAATTGTAAATCACAAAATTTAATAGGAGTTCTTGATATTTTTAACAATTTTTATATCGCAAAAATCGCAGGTTATCCAAGAATATGATATTTTGTAATAACAAAAAGGAAAAAAGTTACTGAAGAGATTTGCAAAACTTCAGTATCAAAATGGCATCAAGCCATGAGCTAATAAGTGGTCAAATACTTAATACTCAATAGATAATATTATGAATTACTACCAGTGATATTTGGACTGTTCCACATGCGGTTTAACAAACTTACAAAAAAAGCGGAATTCAAAAATAATTATAAATGACAAGAGAATTAAGCGTTCAAGAAAGTAAAATAATATTTGCCTTTTCATAAAAGTTCGTACTATCCATAAGATTATTGTTATTATATCTTCCACGGCATCAAAAGATTTTGAACAAATTACTATATTCAGTTATCAAGGAAAAAAAAGTCGAAAGCCTTCCTTTTTGAACACAAACACTCTCTATGCCTTTATCTTTTGAAATGGAAACAAAAATTATGTTTCTTACTTCAGTGGATTTCTCATAAAGTTCCATATACACAGAAATCTTTTAAAAGGTTTTAGCAATGCTCTAAGCTTAGATATGTCAATTTTCTTTATTTAGGTGACATATTTCTTTTAAAATCGCTATGTTGTACGTAATGTGTGTTATATATGTTTTTCCTCAGCCTTAATTATAACTCCATCATTCAACGTGAAATGTATAAAGCCTGTTTGAAGTTGCAATACATCAAATGAACGGGGAAAATAAAAATTCCCTTACTGTTCTCTAAAATAACTACCGAAGTATATAATAACTGTACTGAATGTGAATTGATAAAGTATTTAAAGAAACATTTTCTGATCACAGCACAATAACTCATAGATAAACGAGCTCAATAAATCTTAATTTATTTAATGAAACAAATAAAAATAGTCAAGCAGAGCCTGTGTAATTGGAAAGTCGTGTAGTCAGTTAGGGTAAATATAGTATACCTTTCATCAATTTTATTGATAAAAAGAAACTAAAAAACATTCACTGTATTAAGGGATATAAAGGAAATAAAACCGTATTATCACATTCCGGTATTTGTCGGGGTATGCAAATAGGAGATACGAATAGTAATATTACGTCCTTGAATATATTTTGATCAACGATGTTAATTGATGAGAGTATTTATCAACAAATATGGAATTTGATGTTTTTGACATTCCTCTACATAATATAACTGTTTATTTAGTATTATTGGGTTGCCTCAAAATAATATTTGTTAGTTGATTGAGGAAATCTGCTGAACTCCATCAAACACTTCATATTTCAATTTCTGGATTTGGTTTAAATCATTTAGAGTTGATGATTCTGCCAATAACAAATAATGGCTCAGAGAACCAAAAAAGGTTGACAATAATGAATTGCAGGACTTATTGGAGGAAATCGTATTGCAAACTCCCAAAAAACTTCTTAGAACTTATCAGACATAACATCTTCTGAGTATTACTTGTTCAAATCAATGGCAAAGCATGACTTTGCTGACTTACGCTTTCGAAATGCTCTAGAGGTGCAAAAATTGAATAAATGATTAGATCGCTACCAAACCAACATTATTTTTTCAACACGGTAGAGCTAGATTGTAAGAAAATTGATGTAAAATAGTTTAATTAATATATTTTATATCAATTTTTCCCAATAAATGCCTTTTTAATGTGAAAAAATCATCAGAATATATGCAAGCACCTAACGCAATAAACGATAAAAATTATGGAGAATTTTAGGAAATGTTTTGGAAACTTATATGAAAATAATGTACAACGTTATCTAATAATCCTCTAATTCTCTAATATAATCATAAAAACATTTCAAATTTGCTTAACCAAGTACTTAGACTAACCGAAACAAATAAGAAATCAACATATTATTCACTAGACTTGAAGACTGTGTAACAAAATCTGAAGCCATAGCAATTGCAGTCAAATATCAATATTGATTGATATAACAAATTCATCATGAATATGGGTAATTAGAAAAATGTCTTTAAAAAAACTAAAGTTATTTCTGAGATCATGATTCCCATTTGTATTTATATAGCATCTAATCGAAAATTCATCATATGCTTTTTCTAAACTCTCTGTCAAAACTTTGCGTATTTTATCTTTCAGAAGTTGAAATAAAAGCAAAGTGCAAAAAAGCGCTCTATGGAAAATTGTTTTTTCCTATTCTGTCACGTTTTGTTATATGATATGATTTTTTTGGACCGGTACGCTACGAATATTTATATATTTCACAATCAAGAAAAAAAAACTTATAAATAATTTTGCGTTGTATAAATCGCCACAGCAGGAAAATTTGACGTATTATGTGGGAATTCCGCGAGGTGAACTTTAACTGAATATAATTTCAGTTTATTTTAAAACATTCTGGTCGGCGTTTTTGGCCTCCATAAAATCTCATAAAATAAGTGTTAATCACGGAATGTTTTATGTTAAAGTAGTGTGAGCGTGATAAGAATAAGAGAACTAAGCAGGTGTTTTCATTCCCGCGTTTATAATGCGAAATAAGTATGGGAGAGCCGAACGTTCCTGCAAAAATTCCATAATAAATTTTCACAATTAGAAAAATTACTAAAGAAGAGTGAAAATGTTTGAATATATATTATACTACAGCTTTTATTGTTTTTAAAACGGTTTTTTAATGCTAATAATGATCAATAATATATATGCAGTGTTGATCTATAAACGTTTACAAGTTTTCTGGTAAAATCATCTTCCCATCATTATAGAGCTTCTGAGACTTCTGACAAATTAAAGCAAGTTATTTTCCCAAGACTCTTTTGAAACCAGCTCTTCGCATCTAAGAGAATTTTCCATAATTCGGAACAAATGATAGTGGAGCAATTTTTGTACTATACGGTCGATGCGTCAAAACTTTATAACCAATCTTGGCATTTCCAATAAAAAAAACTTCTCTTTCAATTCCTTCAAATACTTGTAAATAAAAATGACTAATAAATGTAGGTAGGATGAAGATTGGAATAATTACTTAGATGGATTTGAAGAAAAAGATGGTAGAAATTAGAACGAAGGGAGATGAGGTAGGAAGAAAAAGAAATTCGCATACGCAAAAAGAATGCTACTAAACAAAATTCTAACACAGGAACAAAAGAGCAGGAAAATAGACTGCCACATGGACCGCTAAACATCTACTAAAATAACAGTGAAGAAAGAAAATTTTTTAAACTGAACCGAGATAAAAGCAATAATAAATATTTCACCAGAAAGTCTGGAAAAATTAAAATAAGATTAAAAATCCAATGGTGTAAATAATTAATGCAAGATTCCGGCATCTATGAAGAGAAAGAAAAAAATCAAAATCAAATAGCAGAAAAGGAAGTAAATAATAAAAGCGAAAAAACAATAAAAGTAAATTAAGTTGAAGACAATCCTGGAAACAGAGAAAAGTAAGATACATCTCTTAATTGGAGAGCTAGTAGACAGCGCTGCAGAGAATAAATTGGAAAAGAAGAGGAAGAACTAATAAAAGAGCATTTACAATAATGTATAAATAATACCAAAATAAATGGGAGAAAAGAGAAATGATGAAAATTATTAAAGATTAGGAAGAGTTATGTGAAACCTTGAAAAAAAACATAGATTAACAAAGAAATGCTGAAGTTAGGAATAGTAAAAGAAAAAATAACGAAGAAAACAAAAATGTAACAATATATTAAATTATTAATTTATAAAATATCTATACATGGAAAGTTTGTTTTATTAATATTTTTATTACATTCTTCGAGTCTTTTATTGATTACTACTATATTGTCTAAAAAAAGATTTAAGATCCATTGAATGCTCAATTATAGTGTAAATTAATTTTAACGGATTTTTTTTAGTTTTCACGCAGTTTTCTTTAATGTATTTCTAATATATTGCTACTTTTCATTTGTATTTGGATAAATTCAATCAAATATTTGCCCAAATTAAGCTTAAATTTGACCAAAATTAATAGAAATTCTTTATACTTTATTAGTATGACTTATTTCGCTTTAATCTTCTTATTTCCTAAATTTTGTCAAGTGGTTGTATTGTTTCCACGTGACTGTGTTCTAGCAATCATATTTCATATTTTAATGTCTAATCTTATTGAATCCATTTGATTTTGTTGTCTTTATGGTGCAGTTCTTTGATTAAGCAGCGATCAATATTAGAGATAAATAAGTATATTAAGTCCAAATAAGTTTTATGATAAACTAATCAATTTTTAACAAACAAATACGTTAAAATCTATATTGAAATACCATATTAATACTCGTTAAGTAACAATTTATGCGTATATTAATTAGAAAATGACATATTTACGAACTGATACCTCGAACAAAATAGAGAATATATCATTGAGCCCACAGAAGTGCATTTAATATATTAAAATACCCGTTAATTTTAAGTTTAAATCACACGACTTCCAACATTCAGTTAGCTTAGGGCGGGCTCTATACTCACTCGTAATTATATACCTTGTTAACTGGAATGGCCAGAAAGTTTGGGTAATCCATCAAAGTATGTCCAGAAGGCTAATCAGCACATTTGCATATAAAATACTGCAATGGTTTATAGATCCCTTTCGTCTATAAATTAACTAGATTTTAGATAAATCCCTTTTAGCATAGTTATATGCTTATAACACAGAATCGATTATCTGATGTTGAAGAATATACCGGAAAAAGTTATGTGTCGAGAACTGATGATGATGTTATGATTGATGAGCACTATATTTTATATATGTCATTAATGTGATCCTTAAAATAACATCAACAGCTTAATAAGTAAATTATTTGATACCGAGAAATACCACGTGTTACAAACAAAGAAACAAGTTATAAGGTACAATACATGTAGTACGTCAAATATGTTCGAATATTCCTCCTGAATATAAGTAAATACCTTGTCAATCATCGAAACGTAAAATATCGAACTGAAAAATCTCCTGCTGCAAAATAGTTATTTCGTCACTTCAACATTTCTATATCAATTTTATGCAGAGTTCACGTTATGTTTGATCCTAAACTCTGCGACATTTCCTTCAGATATTAAAATCAATGATGTCTCAGTGCTGTATATTATAATAGTATATATATATATATATATATATATATATATATATATACTATTATATATATATATAGTCTGATGTTATGTCTTATATAACAATATTTTTTATATTTTAACTTTTTGAGGAGAAAAGGAAACTCTTTTCTGGAAATCCACCAACTTGAAGATGTATAACAAAAACCCCTATAATAATTAACCTAACAATTTTGTTTTCATACACTTTACATGACATGCCCTCCTATTTTCATCTACAACAGTGTAGTACTACAACTATATTTTTGTACTTTTGTTCAAGTATCTTGTACTTGAACTTGTATCTTGTATTTTGTACTCCTAAGCCTGTATATGTCCTATTCAAGCACCACCATTTCAGTGTTTGTACCTTTGCCACTTAACCAGGTGTAATTGGTGCAATTTTACGCTACTAGTCTAGGTTTAGACTTGTTGTAATATGCATATATTATGAATTCATAAGTCCTTCTTTTACACTTAACTCGTATACCACTCTTTGTATCATCCCTAGTGTAGTGGGGTCAGACTTGACCTCAAAGTAAAACTGACATATAAAAAATAACTATTTTTCCATCAGAAAATACATTTAAAAAAATTATTTATTTTAACTAACAAAAAATATAAAATGTTCTATGTAACTTCTTAACAAAGATAACGTTCTTAGGATTTTTCTTTATACTTGTTGCTTGTACTTTATGCTTGTTATGGTATGTTGCGTTTCTTCAGCTGTTCATTTAACAGGGTAAAAAAACTGGAGAAAGCACCTCAAACAACTTCATCACCAGATAAAGGGTAGCTCAAATCATCTCGTAATTAGTCTTTATCTAACTGATTATTTCGTTTCGTATGCTGTACCTGAAATTTTTATCGTCTGATTATTTTCGGACATTTCTAAATATATAGAAACTCTTTTCTCAAGTTCCTTATTAGGTACAAAGATGAAAAAGAAAGGAAAGGACTACCACATCAATTCAATAAAAATGTGAACCCATTTCAACATCACACGCTCGGCAAAATTAAATAATTTCTATAGTGCATTGTGATTGGTGATGAAAAGTGAATCTACTACGATAATTTCATATGCAAGAAATCATGGGTTAGTCTAGGAGGGCCATATTGTTGCAAAAAAGAGCATCAGAGAGAGTGCAAGAGTTTTAAATTGTGCACTGTTGGAGATCAAATTGAATTTTCTGCTGTACTCACCAGATATAGCACCTTCTAATTGCCACGTGTACAAATCAATACAGCATAACTAAACGTACCTATTTTTGTAATATATTTGATGATAATTATAACATTAATTTCTAATTTCAAATAGATTCAACAAAACCTAAGACATAAATAAACTATAAAAAGGAAAAGAAAATTTCAGTACCAGTAAACTAAAATAAGTTTAACCTTTTTGCCAATGGCAAAAACAGATCTATCACACTATTTCATTCCACTAATCTAATTGTAATTAACCAGAGAAATATACTAGTACTAAAGACTAATTAAAAGTTACTTTATCTCTCACTCGGATGAAGTTTATTGTGATCGAATTTTACTTTATTGTTTTATGATTACATCAAATTCCCATTCTGTATTATTTTATTACCCGAAAATGGCTAAATCCAGGCGTTTGATTCCAGTTTTTTTTCCTTTTTTTATGTTCTGGAATAAAAAAAAATTGTTCATGTCTTTTGCGAATGTGAGTGAAAATCTATAATACCCTACGTGAAGTGTAGAATTTTGATTCCAGATAATTAAAAGCGTATGATATTTATTATTTACTACAACTCATAAAAGTTTGTTATTCAACATTAAATAAATCTTAAAACAATATTCTCCATTGTAATGACAACGGTCTGGGATTTTCTACGGTCATTGATTATTAAAACATTTTTTCTTTCGAATTTATTGTTATTATCAGTTGAATTTAGTCGAAACAAATGTTTTAATATTTCTGAGGTTCTCGTAACAAAAGAGAGAAAAAAACCAATGCAAATAAAAGAGAAGTTAAACGACTAGCCTTTGTGTTAAGTTCTTTTAATTATACTTAACAGCTGGTCTTGTAACTTCGCAAAATTAAAGCTGTAGAATAGTAAAGTTTTGAAATTCCTATACAACACCAACACAAAATGGCAAATTTCAAAGATGGAGCAAGTCGATAAACAAGAAATGTAATTAATTTTAAGTTCGAAAATCGCAAAGAATGAACCAAAAGCTGTGTCAAGCGCAAAATACAAGCCATTTAATGTTTCGCGAAATAAAATAATGTAGTCTGTCTTACGGTTTTCTCTCACTGAAAATGTGCTCAGTTATTATTTCGCATTTTCTATTAAACGAAAGTTGTTCATGTCAACTCCAATAACAAAAATACCAGTTTACATAAATAATGTCGAGATTCATTATGCAAACTCGGCAAAATATCTTAGCATCACATTAAATGCGAGACTTCGCTATTGGGTTTATGTTAAAAAGAATTAATAGAACTTAATGTAAAACTCAAGAAGAAGAATATGGTGATGAGACACTTCAGAGTTTTTCATATATAAACTACTAAAAATAGTATATCAATTACTTTCTTCTTATACCAAGATACATATAACTGACCGCACATAATTTCTAGTTACTTAGAGAGAACTGAAGAAAAATATACTAATATTTAGCAGTTCGGAAAAACCTCGTTTTATTTATTACTAAGTCTCCTTCGTGTGAGCTGCCATTACACTGTGAAGTACAAGACATTAAGGCTAATACAACTTTTATATATTGGTAATAGCAATATTACAAGATTCTTTATTATCACTTATTAATTCATTCACCGTTATTAATCATTAGCTCGCTCAATGCTTTCACCACAATGTGAATACAGATAAACCTAAGTATAACTTTATGACACACCACCTTAATTTTACACAGTCAAGGAATTTTTATTGTAAGACCTTAGGCCTTTAATTATTTTCATAAATCCATATATATATATATATATATATATATATATATATATATATATATATATATATATATATATATATATAAATAAATAAATATATATATATATATATATATATATATATATAAATAAATATATATATATATATATATATATATATATAAATAAATATATATATATATATATATATATAAATAAATATATATATATATATATATATATAAATAAATATATATATATATATATATATATATATATATATATATATATAAATAAATAAATGAATAATAAAATAAGTAAGTTTGGTTTTCATAAAAAGTTTATTTGATTTTTAATATTTTGTGGTTATAATTGAAAAATTATATCGGCGAAATGGTGACCGCGATTCGCTATACAATTTTCGGTTTTTTAAGGCATTTTTCATGACATCCTGCAACATCTGAGGCTGAATTTCTTCAATTTCGTGACGAATATTGTCTTTAAGATGTTGAATCATTTGGGGCTTATTCACATAAACTTTTCGATTCGTGGAAAATTATCATTCAATAATTGAATTGTTGAACGAGCTGTGTGTGCTGTGGCCCTATCTTGCTGAAACCACATGTCTTCTAGTACTTGCTCTTCCATTTCAGGTACAAGAAAATTTGGAATCATGTCTTCGTACCGTTCAGCACTAACAGTAACTGCAACACCTTGGTCATTTAAAAAAAAATAGGGGCCAATGATATTTCCAGCATGGATACCACACCATACAGTTGTTTATAGTGGATGCAATGATGTTTCATGAATTAATTGGGGATTGTCATCCCCAAAACCGACTGTTCTGTTTATTGACATGGCTACTGATCAGAAAATGGGCTTTATCGCTCATTATCAATTTCCAACAACATTAGGACTGCATTTCTGTACTCAACTGGTTGATCAGGAACTTTCGGTAGCACTTTTTGAACTAATTTAATTTTTTTTTCTTTTTTAACATTTTCAATCATTTCAAAATTCGCCTTAATTGCTTGAAGAGATGTGTAACTGGGAACCACGTCTCCGAACTGATGTTTCTGGAGACCCTGCAACACTATCGCGCACCAGAGCCACATTTTCAGCATTACGACACGTCCGTTGTCTTCCAGAAGGAGGCCTTGTGTGCTGTCGTACCATACTGTCGAAAATTCACATGTAAACGGCAAATTGTGGTTTTGTGAGGCACTGGACCATTAGGATATTTTTGACGCAATTTCCGCTGAGTGGCAATAATGCAACGATTATTTTCAATAAATATTGTCACTATTTCTGCTCGTTCTTGTGGCGTATATTCAACCATAATAAAATTTGGACGTCTACACGACACAATGCTTAAAGCGAAACTGAGCTAAAGGTCACATAACCAAGTAACACCTGTTAGAATTTTGGCGTTGAGTTTAAATTACATTATTTAAAACAATTTTGTTCTTCCAAACCGTTATATTCAGTAAAATGCAATGACAATCATTTCAATTATATAAAACTTGTGTTAAAATGAAAATAATAATATTATATGCAATATTACATATTTCCTCCTTATATCGGATTACAGAAAACACATGTCTAGAAAGAAAAGTTTGTATATTTTTCAGAATGCAGTGGTAATCCCAAGCGAAATCAACTGGGCAAATTTACTTCCTTAAATATGTATTAACACTATGCGAACTAGAAATCTGGTATGTAAATTGGATAGTCTACAAAAATAGTTTATAAAAATGCTATATTGCCTTGAAATCTATTTGATGACATATATTATGCATATATTCTACATCTGATTGTTATTTATTTTATAATTTACTACAAATATATTTTCACCAACTTGTTTCATAAAAGAAAGACAAAATGTAAATTAATTTTATTAAAAATTAATAAAGTATTTACATCCAACCCATCTTCCCTAGTTGTAATCATAATATATGCTTCTTAGGCACTAGATAGCACGTAAGGGGTAAAAAACCGTAACTGCTATAAGGAAGATGTTAGAAAAAAAGAAATTCTTTAAAATTATACATAAAAATAGAAAGAAATATGTCGGTTCTTGCTTTTATATCTAGGGCAATTTTGGTAGATATGAAGCACTTCCAAGAACATGGTTATGATTTATCTTATATATGTTTCCTGGTGATTTTCCAATGTAATATATAGGATTTTTTTAAAATTTATTTATTATCAAGACCAAGATCTCTTAGATCAACCGTTGCTACAATAACTGCTAACAATTATCGTTATAATCTACACACTATAGTCTATCCAGAGACAATCTGTAGTTCTTTTCTCGTTCTAAAGCGCCTCAGAGTTTTCATAGAGATGCAACTATGTAGCCATATCAGTTTGAACACATGATTGTAGCCAATCTTCAAACCTTGTTCATATTTTAATTTGATCATCCTTCCCATTTTAATTTGACATGTGATGTCATGCTTAAATATTTAGCATTATTTACGTAGGTTTTATAGAACCATTCAATTTCAAGTCTGGTGAGTTCTTTAGCCTCGTGATTGTAAAATTAATAGGAACTGACTTTAGCTGATTTAATTTTATTCTCTATTGTTTGACTCAGTATATTAGTTTATCGCTAGCTGTCTGTAGTCTCGGAATGTTTCTTGATTTTTGCCTACTGCTAACAATGACATACAATCTGCGAATGTAGCTATCATAATTTCCTTGAGTTTTGGTATGTCACTGGTACAGAGCAAATAAACATAGGTCCCAGGACACTGCCTTGCGTCACTCCTGCCTGTATGCCTTCTAGTTCAGAATAGCCATTCTCCTTGTTTAATTCTGAAGAGCCTAGAGAAGACTGGAGATATATGATGTTAATATCTCTACAAATTACTTTGGCAGCATTGTATTTAATTTATATATCTAGCTCTGTTAGCAAACTTTATCGAAGCCTTGTGCTATGTCTAGGAAAACTGCAAAACCTATTTGTTTTCCTTCCAAACAACCCTTACTGATATCCGTTATTCCAAGGGCCTGGTTAATTGTTGAGTGGTTTTGTTAGAATCCAAACTGGTAGTCCGGAATAAGGTTGCTTTGTTTTATTAATAGACTTATTCTAAAGAATAAGACATATTTAAAATATATTTTAAATTCCAAATTCTGTAAAAAAACACAATTAATCATAGTTTAAAAAATAATCTTGTTAAATTTGCAGAAAAATCTTCAAAATTAATTCATATTCTATCTAATATTAATTTAATGGATGCTGGCGATGAAAATATTAAATAAAAATCTATTAATGCTTAACAAGAGATAAAGAGTTTAGGATGATGTAAAAACTGGCAATTTAAAAATCGTTTCAAGTGACCTACATACACAAATCATTTTCTAAGATTGACGATATGATGCAATGCCAGATAGGAGAATGTAATTTTGAAAACGAACATTATTTAAAAGGGGTCAGGGAAAAAATTCAATCGATATTGTCATCGAATTGCGCTGAATCAATCGCCATACCGTTTAAAACGAATTTATGTTTTCTCACGTGAACGTTCCGTCAATATAGAGTGAGAGGAGAGAGTTTGACGTAGGTTATTCGGGATCACCTTTACACCCAATTACACTTGAACAAAGTAAAACATCAATTACTTTTTCCATGGCAACCTCTCGAATTCGATGCAACTAACGAAACAAAATAACACGGAAACTTTTTCGAGTTTTTGTTACCTTCAAATGAATCCAAATAAAATGCTTTTTTTTAACGTCATTTTTACTGATTTTTATTTTGTTTGAGGATTTAATAAAATTTTAGATCTCGACAAACAGTTGTCTGTTAAGTGCTTGTGATAGCTTTAAAAGCCACCATTAAGATCCAATCTACTCTATTATGATATAATTACTTTAGTTAATGCTAATTCTCACAGGAATGTGGTTCCGACAGCTTTTTGTTTATTAATAACACTGATACTAGTTACGTTATCAATTAACCCACAGTTTGTTTTTACAATAATTTAGAACTAAATTTACATATAGGGTCTTTTTTGTTCTGGCCTAAAAACCAGGCGGTGGAATGCATGACGCATACCTGGTCGCGGAGACTTGCCCTGGAGTGACAAGTTGGACCGGGTTATGTGGGACTGCCTGTGGGCTTACCAATACACTAAACCGAAACCGCCTGTGGGTCGCTACTGCTACTGCATTAAATTTGGGGATATGGCACCCGCTGATCGGGCAGTCGTTATTGGGCACGAGGGCCCGGCGATTCTATTGATTCGCGAACCTGAGTTAACACACTACTGGATACTGTTGTATGGGGGCAAAAGTTATGACTGTAGCGACGGATGAGGTCGTTTCAGCCTGGAAAAGGGGGGGAGCTTGGCGGTGACGCGGTGCTAAGCTCCCAGCATGTCGACCAGCTCGCGAACAAGCGCGTTTTCAGAAGAACTTGAGCTGAGTTGTTGTTTGTGGAATGACTGAGATATGAAGTGCTTGATTTCTGGAGTGTCAGTTTCCCTGTGAATTTGATTATTTCTGACAAACCATGGAGCGTTTAATATTCTCCTGGGGAGCTTATTTTGGAAAACTTGAAGCCCTTTAACCTGGTTGGGTGTAACAAACTTGAAGTAGACATTAGATCCGTAGAGGAGTATGTACCGAATTAACATCTTGTAAAATAAACATTTGATGGAGATGGGAAGTCTGCTAGAAGGGCAGATCAGAGAAGATAGCAGGTTTGCTATCCCCGAACCTTTTTGGATTGCTTTCTGCATTTGGGAATGCCAACCGAACCGCCGGTCGAAGTGAAGACCTAGGTACGTGACGTTATCCAGCCATGGAATTATTGCGGTGTCGATTTTAAGTTGCGAGACGCGCAGTGCGTAACGCTCCTTATGGAAAATGATGGTCTGGGTTTCCAGGGGGTTGATTTGCAACCGCCACAATTTGAACCACTTGATCGCAGGATCGATTTTGCATATAGGGTTTCGCTTGTCACCTTTGTCCGCTAATTTTCATCTCAAAATCTTCTGAATTGCACTGTTTTTATTCAAATTTCCATGATATCACCACATGGATTGGTTTTCCGACTTTTGGTGTCTTCCAATTCCAATAATCCACAACTAAATGGCAACTGGGCTACTGCAATCCACACTTGGTGGCCGCACAATATAAACTATAAGCTTGAATCCAAATTCTTGTAGATAATGTTAGTTCACATGAACCTCAGTCCGGCTTCCTGACATTTTGAACTGCTATGTTTATGCTAGGAGTTTACGAACTAGACTGTATTTAAAAGCATGTTATATAATTATATTATAATCTATTCAATATTTGAGCAGGCTTCCTCTCTAATCATTCTAGCTTATATATTATAACTGTTCAGTGTATGGATCTTCTGAAGCTTGGAGATGAATATACATCCTTACAATATTGACCAATTTTCCTTTCCTCATTTGTAACTAATTTGTTGGAACTATAAAGTATTTTCAGATCTTAGTGGAATGTTGCTCGTGCCTATACACCTTGCCCATATTTACATAAATATTTAAAAACCAAAATTCACCAAATCGGTCTAACAGTTCTCGAGTTTCAGTGAGACTAACATGCAGACATTCATTTTTATATACATAGAATATTTAATATTTATTTGAAAATAATAAAATACGCATTGGTTTCCAGTGAAACCAAGTTAATATTATTTTTAGAGAGACGTTTCTCAGTTAATTAAAGAAATATCTCCCCCTTCTGGCAGGAAAAAAAGCAATAGACAGTAAAAGGCAAAAATCCATCCCCTGATATTTTCTAGTAGATTAGGACCGAATATAACATTTTCGTTCTTTTAATTTCTGAGGGTTTTCCGGCAGATTTAATAAGCCTTTGCCTTCGAGGCAACAGATTGGTCGTTGGTAAGGCATGTGACCGCTTTAAAAAGTTTCACTAGGACCCACAGGACCATAAACTTCTAAATCTTACCAGTCGCAATTCTATTATGATATAATTATGATTTAATAGAATATGGGTTACTAGGAAATGTACATTTACACCTAATATAAATCGGCATTAAAATAACGTAAAATTCATTTTAAGCTCTCCTAGTTTTGCTTTAATTAAATCTAAGTGTAGACCGTTACTAAAGTAGTTTTAAGGAAAGATAATTGCTCCTTCCGGATAGAAAACTGCGCCTCTACTATAAAATTCAACGGATATAATTGTAATTAGTATGGTACTAATTGGAGTTTTTAGTAAGTTTGTAAATACCTATATTATTATATTATTATTAAAGACAAGACAAAATCCCCAATAAATTAACTAAAACACTTGATAAATTATTTTTTAAATACTTAAACCACTTGACCTTAAAATAAGGTGGTGTAGTTGAAAAAAGTCCTTTTATAGCTCGCTGGACCTTTTGAATCATCACCGAGAAAATCGAATCCAATATATAGCAGCGTTTTAAAGGAAATGCTTTTAAAAACGCATTTTCTGACATTTGGATCTTTTATTACGAAAGGTATTTCCAACTAAATCTAGATCTTTTTTCCCTTTTGGTATGGATTAATCTTCGTTTAGTTAAAATAAAATCGGGTAAAACTCGAATATACGTGGAAATATTTATGTTGTTTTTTTTTTAATTTTATGAATAAAAGTTTGTAGATATTTTATCTTATATATCAGGTTATATCAGCATTTTTAATAATCAATAAATGGTTTAATAATATTGCTAACTAGATGATAAATTTTATTCGAACTGTACCTTTACATTTATTATATATATTGTACCGATTATTACATGGTACCATTTATATCAGGTATAACATATTAGTAATGATCATAACAAGTATTATTACTCATCAGTTATTACATTATTTTACGAGTTTGGTAGTACAGTAGTCACGTTAACAACCACGCTGAATAAGGTCTAATAAGGTCTGGAGTTGTCTCTAAGTTGATCATTTGCTAGTCAGAAAGCTAATACCAAAGATCAGTCAGAAGCTTTGAAGTTGTTAGTTTATTTATATACATTTCAAACAGTCATTTCTGGGCTAAAAATATATAGCAGCCCTTTAAAGGAAATGCTTTTAAAAACGCACTTTTTGACATTTGGATCTTTTATTACAAAAGGTATTTCCAACTAAATCTAGATCTTTTTTCCCTTTTGGTATGGATTAATCTTCGTTTAGTTAAAATAAAATCGGGTAAAACTCGAATATACGTGGAAATATTTATGTTGTTTTTTTTTAATTTTATGAATAAAAGTTTGTAGATATTTTATCTTATATATCAGGTTATATCAGCATTGTTAATAATCAATAAATGGTTTAATAATATTGCTAACTAGATGATAAATTTTATTCGAACTGTACCTTTACATTTATTATATATATTGTACCGATTATTACATGGTACCATTTATATCAGGTATAACATATTAGTAATGATCATAACAAGTATTATTGCTCATCAGTTATTACATTATTTTACGAGTTTGGTAGTACAGTAGTCACGTTAACAACCACGCTCAATAAGGTCTAATAAGGTCTGGAGTTGTCTCTAAGTTGATCATTTGCTAGTCAGAAAGCTAATACCAAAGATCAGTCAGAAGCTTTGAAGTTGTTAGTTTATTTATATACATTTCAAACAGTCATTTCTCGGCTAAAAATATATAGCAGCCCTTTAAAGGAAATGCTTTTAAAAACGCACTTTCTGACATTTGGATCTTTTATTACAAAAGGTATTTCCAACTAAATCTAGATCTTTTTTCCCTTTTGGTATGGATTAATCTTCGTTTAGTTAAAATAAAATCGGGTAAAACTCGAATATACGTGGAAATATTTATGTTGTTTTTTTTTAATTTTATGAATAAAAGTTTGTAGATATTTTATCTTATATATCAGGTTATATCAGCATTGTTAATAATCAATAAATGGTTTAATAATATTGCTAACTAGATGATAAATTTTATTCGAACTGTACCTTTACATTTATTATATATATTGTACCGATTATTACATGGTACCATTTATATCAGGTATAACATATTAGTAATGATCATAACAAGTATTATTGCTCATCAGTTATTACATTATTTTACGAGTTTGGTAGTACAGTAGTCACGTTAACAACCACGCTGAATAAGGTCTAATAAGGTCTGGAGTTGTCTCTAAGTTGATCATTTGCTAGTCAGAAAGCTAATACCAAAGATCAGTCAGAAGCTTTGAAGTTGTTAGTTTATTTATATACATTTCAAACAGTCATTTCTGGGCTAAAAATATATAGCAGCCCTTTAAAGGAAATGCTTTTAAAAACGCACTTTCTGACATTTGGATCTTTTATTACGAAAGGTATTTCCAACTAAATCTAGATCTTTTTTTCCCTTTTGGTATGGATTAATCTTCGTTTAGTTAAAATAAAATCGGGTAAAACTCGAATATACGTGGAAATATTTATGTTGTTTTTTTTTAATTTTATGAATAAGAGTTTGTAGATATTTTATCTTATATATCAGGTTATATCAGCATTGTTAATAATCAATAAATGGTTTAATAATATTGCTAACTAGATGATAAATTTTATTCGAACTGTACCTTTATATTTATTATATATATTGTACCGATTATTACATGGTACCATTTATATCAGGTATAACATATTAGTATTGATCATAACAAGTATTATTACTCATCAGTTATTACATTATTTTACGAGTTTGGTAGTACAGTAGTCACGTTAACAACCACGCTCAATAAGGTCTAATAAGGTCTGGAGTTGTCTCTAAGTTGATCATTTGCTAGTCAGAAAGCTAATACCAAAGATCAGTCAGAAGCTTTGAAGTTGTTAGTTTATTTATATACATTTCAAACAGTCATTTCTGGGCTAAAAATATATAGCAGCCCTTTAAAGGAAATGCTTTTAAAAACGCACTTTCTGACATTTGGATCTTTTATTACGAAAGGTATTTCCAACTAAATCTAGATCTTTTTTCCCTTTTGGTATAGATTAATCTTCGTTTAGTTAAAATAAAATCGGATAAAACTCGAATATACGTGGAAATATTTATGTTGTTTTTTTTTGGTTTTATGAATAAAAATTTGTAGATATTTTATCTTATATATCAGGTTATATCAGCATTTTTAATAATCAATAATTGGTTTAATAATGTTGCTAACTAGATGATAAATTTTCTTCGAACTGTACCTTTACATTTCTTATATATATTGTACCGATTATTACATGGTACCATTTATATCAGGTATAACATATTAGTAATGATCATAACAAGTATTATTACTCATCAGTTATTACATTATTTTACGAGTTTGGTAGTGCAGTAGTCACATTAACAACGACGCTGAATAAGGTCTAATAAGGTCTGGAGTTGTCTCTAAGTTGATCATTTGCTAGTCAGAAAGCTAATACCAAAGATCAATCAGAAGCTTTAAAGTTGTTAGTTTATTTATATACATTTCAAACAGTCATTTCTGGGCTAAAAATATATAGCAGCCCTTTAAAGGAAATGCTTTTAAAAACGCACTTTCTGACATTTGGATCTTTTATTACGAAAGGTATTTCCAACTAAATCTAGATCTTTTTTTCCCTTTTGGTATGGATTAATCTTCGTTTAGTTAAAATAAAATCGGGTAAAACTCGAATATACGTGGAAATATTTATGTTGTTTTTTTTTAGTTTTATGAATAAAAGTTTGTAGATATTTTATCTTATATATCAGGTTATATCAGCATTTTTAATAATCGATAATTGGTTTAATAATGTTGCTAACTAGATGATAAATTTTCTTCGAACTGTACCTTTACATTTCTTATATATATTGTACCGATTATTACATGGTACCATTTATATCAGGTATAACATATTAGTAATGATCATAACAAGTATTATTACTCATCAGTTATTACATTATTTTACGAGTTTGGTAGTACAGTAGTCACATTAACAACCACGCTGAATAAGGTCTAATAAGGTCTGGAGTTGTCTCTAAGTTGATCATTTGCTAGTCAGAAAGCTAATACCAAAGATCAGTCAGAAGCTTTGAAGTTGTTAGTTTATTTATATACATTTCAAACAGTCATTTCTGGGCTAAAAATATATAGCAGCCCTTTAAAGGAAATGCTTTTAAAAACGCACTTTCTGACATTTGGATCTTTTATTACGAAAGGTATTTCCAACTAAATCTAGATCTTTTTTTCCCTTTTGGTATGGATTAATCTTCGTTTAGTTAAAATAAAATCGGGTAAAACTCGAATATACGTGGAAATATTTATATTGTTTTTTTTTTAATTTTATGAATAAAAGTTTGTAGATATTTTATCTTATATATCAGGTTATATCAGCATTTTTAATAATCAATAAATGGTTTAATAATATTGCCAACTAGATGATAAATTTTATTCGACCTGTACCTTTACATTTATTATATATATTGTACCGATTATTACATGGTACCATTTATATCAGGTATAACATATTAGTAATGATCATAACAAGCATTATTACTTATCAGCTATTACATTATTTTACGAGTTTGGTAGTACAGTAGTCACGTTAGCAACCACGCTGAATAAGGTCTAATAAGGTCTGGAGTTGTCTCTAAGTTATTCATTTGCTAGTCAGAAAGCTACTACCAAAGATCAGTCAGAAGTTTAGTTTATTTATATACATTTCAAACAGTCATTTCTGGGCTAAAACCTGAACAAAATGTCCCACAGGATTTTTTTAAAGTCAGCTTGACAACTATATTTTTTTCGTAAAAATGAGAACGTCAGAGAGTTTTGTAAAAATCTAAACAAATGATAGTCGCGCAGGACAAGATCCAGTCTAAATGGTGGATGCACCAAGACTTCTCAGCCAATCACCATGAATACTTGCCGAGTAATTATATATATATATATATATATATATATATATATATATATATATATATATATATATGTGTGTGTGTGTGTGTGTGTGTGTGTGTGTGTGCTGTACCGTTTAAGACGTTCTGCCATTTTTTAGAGTTCATATACTGACTCATGAGCTCACGATAAACAATTGATTTCCAATCACTCATTCAATATCGAGCTTCTTCTGTTATCCGATTTTATGTAAAATATTCAAAAATATTCAAAAAAATACATTTAAAAAAAAACATTCAATTATGATCAATGTTTAATTCTGTGGTAACTTTGCGAGTTAGTTATCACACAGTTTTCGTTGAATCTGAGATGCATTTTTCATATTTCCGAGTATAAAAAAGCAAATTATGATGAAAATTAAATTGTGAAATCTGTATTTGTAAAACCCAATAGATTTTTCAAAAATCAACAACAAACCGAAATTATGTTTTCGTCAATTTAATATAATTTTTAACCTAAAACATAACGAGAAAAGAAAATAAAAAATTAATAAGTATGTAATGATTAATTAATATAATTAAAACTAAATACACTTTAGAGTGTCGTATATTATTTAATCTAATTATATAGTAAATAATGCTTAGAACTATTGTGCTGTAATCTCAGTTGACATATATATTCAATGTAGCAAGCTATTTGTCTAACATTCTTGATCATTATTCAAACTCACCTGACAGTGTGTAATAATAAGTCACCTCCCATATGGTTTGTATTCTCTGTGTTTTAATTATACCTGCAATATGAATAGCGTGCTTATGAGTCATCCTTTATAAAGCGCATATTGTATTGAATAATTGCAAAGCAAGAAAAGTAGAAAAATTAAATTTATACCCAGCATTCCTGCTATAGCGCTTTGTAATTTTTTGTTCGTTGTTTTCTCTATTTTCTTTTTGTGAAATTACCAAACGCCAAATGTTGTAATAAGCGAAGCGATATATATAAGCGATATATATATATATATATATATATATATATATATATATATATTTATATATATATATATATATATATATATATATATTTATATATATATATATATATATATATATATATATATATATATATATATATATATATATTTATATATATATATATATATATATATATATATATATATATATATATATATATATATTTATATATATATATATATATATATATATATATATATATATATATATATATAATTATATAAGGCACCGGCTTAAGTAATCAGTTCAGTAATCAGTTGGTAGTTGTCAAAATAATACTGTAGATCAATAAATAGGTTTAGGTATGTGTTAAGCTAAATTGTGTGTATATAGTAGAATATAAAATACGTGTAGTATATAGGTTACATAAGGTTTTTTATATTTATTTAGTTATTGCAACGATTATTCTATACATATTTTATTTTAAAATGTTTTTATTGTGTTAAAAATCTAAGTTTGATTGTTGAATTCGTAATTTATTTTATGAAGTCGAATTAATTTTTTGTTACAAATATTTTAAAAATCATAAACGACCAAAAATAAGTACCATAAATATTCGCAACGATTTATGATTTCCTTGAATGATACTTGTATTTGTGTTTTAGGAAAAATATCAAGAATATATGAACATGTAAATCTTGCTTTTATACATATTTTAAAGTCTCCTTTTACCAACTATGGGTTGATCTGGACTGTAACTACTATTTAACGTGGGCTCTGAACCACGGTCATCGGCCTTAAGCCGAATGGCGAGTGACCGACTTAGAAATCATCTCAGAAGACATCCGGTCTTACCCAGCCTGGTTACAGGTGTGACTGGGATTATTTTCCTTATCGGATTTTCCATTCGTGTCTACGACAATCACAAACATAAATTTACGACCATGCCCCAGCAGGATTCGAACCCGCGGCTATCGTAACAGTAGGAGGACCATCCTGTTGCCTTTACCACTGCGCCACCAAGCCGCCAAATCTTACTTTTATATGTTGAAGTTTAAAAGAGGAAAAAAACTGGAATTTAATTACTTGTAGTTAAAATACCATTCGGTTTGACCCATGCATTTTTCCCCTTTTATTTGTAGCTGTTAGTTTGTAAATACGGAGTTGTGCAACAAAAGAAGACAAACATTTATCGAAACATTGCTTTTAATTTCGATGCTCTAGGAAAGTCTCTTTGTGTAAACGCAACGAATCTAGAACAATGCATTTCGGCGCGTTCTAGTAAATATTTACTGAGAATGCAAAAATTTTAATCGTCGCTCTTATACCTGCCGTTCTCTCTGCGGAGACACAGATAAAAACGAACCCAGCTTGCAAATCACACATTACACAAAAGGTAACCCGTAGTTGCACAATCGGCAAAATGAGATTAAACAATTTCCAGAGTTAGTAAAATATATATTTTTAAATGGTTACTATTACAGTGCGTTTACATTATGCAAAAGGCCAGCGAAATGCTGCATTGAACGAACAAAATAGAGAATTATCATAACATTAACTGCACAGTTGATTTTAATATTTAATAACAAAAAAAACAAATTAACATACGATCATTATACCAATAATATAGGGTGCGTAAATAAACTTTGTGTATGGCGTTATGGCGTCGAAATAGCGATGGTGTTTTGACTGGCAATCAGATATGCATTTCAAACAGCAGTCAGTGATTTCTGTTTAAAAACTCAACAAAATGTTCCACAAACTTCTTTTGAAGTCAGCTATATACCAGCAAGAGAGTTTTGTAGCAACCCGAACAATGAGTCGGGTGGAACAAGGTTTGGTCTATATGGTGAAAGTGGTAGCCTTATCGTTATGAGTGGAGTTCTCGCAATTTTTTCAAATCTCCAATTATAAAATTCCAAACTTAAAATTAATAGTTTAGACAAGTTTGAACTAATGAGCTCATGATGAACAATTCCTTTGCAATTAAACCAAACTGGTGGCAAAATAAGGATGCTGGTTTGACAGCGATCCATTTTCATATTCCTATTTTCGCCATTTCGAAACCGTAGGGAACCCTAGCTATGCTGCATTGATCTGAATAAATGGTAGTCAGATGGTGCTATGTCTGGCGAGTATGCTGGACGCGGCAGAACTTCATTCGAGTTCCAAGAGTACACCCTTCACGATTTTTTCAACGTATGGCCAAGCATTTTCATACAAAAGGATGATCTTTCCGTGTTGGTCTTTCATCACATTTAAATGTCTAGAAACGTTTGATTCATCAATTGCTAAGATTTTTGAAAATGTCTGAACAGAGCTGTTTTTATTCGTTGGATTCGATCTCTTGAAAAGTACCGAAGTTTACCGAACACCAGTTCTGATTATCCAGAAAAATCCATTACTCCACAAACATATGAAAAGCGAATTTTGTATTTAAATATTATACGTCGTTTTCTTGAAGCTTTTCGTCTAGTTTCGCCAGAAACTAGAATTGTTGGCCGATAATATTAATAATTGAATTCCACAACAATTCATTATTTTATTCTTCACAATATCTTTAATAAAAACTCAACTCAAACCATTTCCAAACCGTCATATTCACCTGATTTAACTTCGTCGGAGATCTGGCTATTTTCTATACGCACAAAACCTTTTTGAATCAATTGATATAAAAACCGAATATGAAAGATTTAAAAATTAATAATAAAAACAGTAATTCACTTAAAATTTAATCTATAAATTGAGCGTATTTGTGGACCCAGAAATAAGTTTCTTCCCATCGGAATATTATTATATTAAAATAAATATATTGTGCCATTTGTAATTATAGTATACTGAATTAATATATAGATATCGTTGATCATAATACGTATTGAAAACTTGGGCAATAAAATAGTTTGTGAACTATTTTTATCGAAGAATTTGGAGTCACTTATTTTATGAAATACCAAAAACCAATAAATCTGTGACCACTACTGTTTCCAACAGAAAATATAAATAAATCATATTCTATACAGCTTCCGTTAAGTTTTCCTCTAAAAGCTTTGTACGATACAGTATCTAGTTGTTTCCGAAAAATGCGCTTTTCATTTTTTTTTTCGTTTTCACTTTAATGCAGCTCCCATAAGAACTGAACGGCGAAACTCCACTTCAAGTATTCAAAAGCGGGTATTAAAAAAGTTCCGAAGTTATTATAATGCGGTATAAAGTTTCCTTAACTTGCCAGTCAAATAAACAGTTTAAATCGAACGTATAGCAAGTAGATGGTGATTGTTTACGTATCGATATCGAACATTCTTTAACGTGATATACGACTGATCCAATTCATCTTCATTTAAATGGAATATAGGGCAGCGCAAGACGCCATAAGAATAATACATTGATGATCTAGATACTATATCATAAAGTTAGAAAATCCCGATCAAATATATCGCTGCTGTTTGCCTTTCATACGAATGTTGTTCCAATTTTTAAATGTTTTACTTTATTTGTTAAGGATAGTCAAAATTGGATAGGCTTTAACTATAACAGGGTTTCAATTACTGGGTCGGGGAAATAGTTCGTAGCGTTTAGCTTTTTGCAATATTAAGGGTTTGTATGTATATTTATCAGCAATATATATCAATAAATATGCGAAGTATCACTAATTCGACAGTGTGGTCATTTCCAGATATAAGATAATAGTTTTTCATTTAATATTATTGAGTTAGTCATTATTATACATTGAACATTCAATGCTTGTGTTGCTTAGATCGTCAAGCACTTTTAAATATAGATAATTTCAATGACTTAAAAGTGGTAATTTTAACGTCAATGACAAAGAATTGAAGAAAGAATTTAATTTCAAGGCGAGATCCTAGCTGACAATCTTATTGAACTTTCAGACAGAGACTCATAATAAACTGCTTATAGATATTTTCATGCGATGGAAAAGGACAATGGTTACCACATGAATTGAAGATGCCATCTGGAATCATTTCACAAAGATACACTGTTGCAGCTCGAACTACACCCTACATATTCACTTTCTTGCCTTTCATACGAATGTTGTTCCAATTTTAAAATTTTTTACTTTATTTGTCAAGGATAGTCAAAATTAGATAGGCTTTAGGTATAACAGTGTTTCAATTACTGGGTCGGAGAAATAGTTCGTAGCGTTTAGCTTTTTTCAATATTAAGGGTTTATATGTATATTTATCAACATTATATATCAATGAATATGTGAAGTATCACTAATTCGGTGGTGTGGTCATTTCCAGATATAAGATAATAGTTTTTCATTTAATATTATTGAGTTACTCATTATTATACATTGAACATTCAATGCTTGTGTTGCTTAGATCGTCAAACACTTTTAAATATAGATATTTTCAATGATTTAAAAGTGGTAATTTTAACGTCAATGGCAAGGAATTGAAGAATCAATTTAATTTCATGGAGAGATCCTAGCTGACAATCTTATGGAACTTTCAGACAGAGTCTCATAATAAACTGCTTATAGATATTTTCATGCGATTGAAAAGGACAATGGTTACCACATGAATTAAAGATGCCATCTGGAACCACTTCACAAAGATACACTATTGCAGCTCGAACTAGACCCTGCATATTCACCAGGCATCGAACCTTCAGATTGTTACTCTTATTCAGATCGATTCAACATGGTTTGGCTGTCTCACGGTTTCGAAATTCTAAATTCATCTCCATTTAAATGGAATATAGGGCAGTGCAAGACGCCATAAGAATAATACATTGATGATCTAGATACTATATCATAAAGTTAGAAAATCCCGATCAAATATATCGCTGCTGTTTGCCTTTCATACAAATGTTGTTCCAATTTTAAAATGTTTTACTTTATTTGTCAAGGATAGTCAAAATTAGATAGGCTTTAGGTATAACAGTGTTTCAATTACTGGGTCGGGGAAATAGTTCGTAGCTTTTAGCTTTTTTCAATATTAAGGGTTTGTATGTATATTTATCAGCAATATATATCAATGAATATGCGAAGTATCACTAATTCGACAGTGCGGTCATTTCCAGATATAAGATAATAGTTTTTCATTTAATATTATTGAGTTAGTCATTATTATACATTGAACATTCAATGCTTGTGTTGCTTAGATCGTCAAACACTTTTAAATATAGATAATTTCAATGACTTAAAAGTGGTAATTTTAACGTCAATGACAAAGAATTGAAGAAAGAATTTAATTTCAAGGCGAGATCCTAGCTGACAATCTTATTGAACTTTCAGACAGAGACTCATAATAAACTGCTTATAGATATTTTCATGCGATGGAAAAGGACAATGGTTACCACATGAATTGAAGATGCCATCTGGAATCATTTCACAAAGATACACTGTTGCAGCTCGAACTACACCCTACATATTCACTTTCTTGCCTTTCATACGAATGTTGTTCCAATTTTAAAATTTTTTACTTTATTTGTCAAGGATAGTCAAAATTAGATAGGCTTTAGGTATAACAGTGTTTCAATTACTGGGTCGGAGAAATAGTTCGTAGCGTTTAGCTTTTTTCAATATTAAGGGTTTATATGTATATTTATCAACATTATATATCAATGAATATGTGAAGTATCACTAATTCGGTGGTGTGGTCATTTCCAGATATAAGATAATAGTTTTTCATTTAATATTATTGAGTTACTCATTATTATACATTGAATATTCAATGCTAGTGTTGCTTAGATCGTCAAACACTTTTAAATATAGATAGTTTCAATGATTTAAAAGTGGTAATTTTAACGTCAATGACAAGGAATTATAGAATCAATTTAATTTCATGGAGAGATCCTAGCTGACAATCTTATGGGACTTTCAGACAGAGTCTCATAATAAACTGCTTATAGATATTTTCATGCGATTGAAAAGGACAATGGTTACCACATGAATTAAAGATGCCATCTGGAACCACTTCACAAAGATACACTATTGCAGCTCGAACTAGACCCTGCATATTCACCAGGCATCGAACCTTCAGATTGTTACTCTTATTCAGATCGATTCAACATGGTTTGGCTGTCTCACGGTTTCGAAATTCTAAATTCATCTCCATTTAAATGGAATATAGGGCAGTGCAAGACGCCATAAGAATAATACATTGATGATCTAGATACTATATCATAAAGTTAGAAAATCCCGATCAAATATATCGCTGCTGTTTGCCTTTCATACAAATGTTGTTCCAATTTTAAAATGTTTTACTTTATTTGTCAAGGATAGTCAAAATTAGATAGGCTTTAGGTATAACAGTGTTTCAATTACTGGGTCGGGGAAATAGTTCGTAGCTTTTAGCTTTTTTCAATATTAAGGGTTTGTATGTATATTTATCAGCAATATATATCAATGAATATGCGAAGTATCACTAATTCGACAGTGCGGTCATTTCCAGATATAAGATAATAGTTTTTCATTTAATATTATTGAGTTAGTCATTATTATACATTGAACATTCAATGCTTGTGTTGCTTAGATCGTCAAACACTTTTAAATATAGATAATTTCAATGACTTAAAAGTGGTAATTTTAACGTCAATGACAAAGAATTGAAGAAAGAATTTAATTTCAAGGCGAGATCCTAGCTGACAATCTTATTGAACTTTCAGACAGAGACTCATAATAAACTGCTTATAGATATTTTCATGCGATGGAAAAGGACAATGGTTACCACATGAATTGAAGATGCCATCTGGAATCATTTCACAAAGATACACTGTTGCAGCTCGAACTACACCCTACATATTCACTTTCTTGCCTTTCATACGAATGTTGTTCCAATTTTAAAATTTTTTACTTTATTTGTCAAGGATAGTCAAAATTAGATAGGCTTTAGGTATAACAGTGTTTCAATTACTGGGTCGGAGAAATAGTTCGTAGCGTTTAGCTTTTTTCAATATTAAGGGTTTATATGTATATTTATCAACATTATATATCAATGAATATGTGAAGTATCACTAATTCGGTGGTGTGGTCATTTCCAGATATAAGATAATAGTTTTTCATTTAATATTATTGAGTTACTCATTATTATACATTGAATATTCAATGCTAGTGTTGCTTAGATCGTCAAACACTTTTAAATATAGATAGTTTCAATGATTTAAAAGTGGTAATTTTAACGTCAATGACAAGGAATTATAGAATCAATTTAATTTCATGGAGAGATCCTAGCTGACAATCTTATGGGACTTTCAGACAGAGTCTCATAATAAACTGCTTATAGATATTTTCATGCGATTGAAAAGGACAATGGTTACCACATGAATTGAAGATGCCATCTGGAATCATTTAACAAAGATACACTGTTGCAGCTCGAACTACACCCTACATATTCACCAGGCATCGAACCTTCAGATTGTTACTCTTATTCAGATCGACGCAACATGGTTTGGTTGTCTCACGGTTTCGAAATTCTGAAGAACCAATGTCGTTCTATAAATACGGTATCGTCATGTTATAAGTTTCGATGGTTAAGGTTCTGTGAAGCATCTGTTCTGTTTTGGTAGAAGCTTACTACATTAAGAACATTTTGCAGAGTACAATGACATGATACAGTATCTGGACAATACGGTGGATGAATCTAACTTTCTCAACCATGCTCTCATAACATTCGACAAGTCATCAAAGACGGTAGTATGATACTATATCAATCAATATTCAATCCTGAATACGTAAAAAACATAAAGTTGCTAGAAAAATGGTTTAGCTTGTAGACAAGACTATACTATATTAAATCATAAAAAATGTCTGATATATCCTATGAATATTAAGAAATGCGCATCATAATCTACTTAATTTTGATTATGACTAGCCGTTTTCAAATATTCAAAATAAAGATTTTATGCATTCAGATGGACTAAAAGTTATTCAGTCCAGTAAAAGTTATTTAAATATTTTCTATTTTCAAATTTCTTCAGATATTTTAGCCTCCTTTCAGTTTGAGTAATGATCATTTTCTTTCAATATTCGTCTTAAACACGTCAATTTTAATCGATAACCCTCACCTTAACATTTTTTGTGCTAGTGAAAGCAGTTTTTCGAACTATATCAGAATTATTTAATATTTTTATCAACATAATGCGCAGTAATATTTACTGTTATTATCAATTTTATCTGTTTATATCCGAGTATATAGCACATTGGGTAAGTCTGTAGCAAGGCATATAATACAAAGGCTTTTTCTATATGATTTCTTTAATAATAAAAGTAAATATTCCGTCTGACAACAATACCTAATATGTATGTTTATTCAGTACTGTTGCTTCTTTTCATATTGCTTTTACTTTTACGTGAAATGGTGTAGAAATTGGATTTTTGAACACGCCTTCTGTGAGGCATCCTATTGAGTTGTTTTTCTCAATTAGTCGGTAGAAATTTCCTTCTGTTATATTCTTCATACAGGCAACTGATACTGTAATATCTTTGTGATGATAGTAATCAATTCTATTATACCATATGTTGAGATTTGAAAGGTCATTGTTGTTATGAAATTTTAATCGAACTTGAACAAGTGATGGACTTTTCTAACCGCTAATCTTGCTGACAAATATCCATATCTGTTAAAATTCTACTATTTCTATAATACAAGAATAGCATATTCAGTAATATATATTGTCAGAAATATTTATTAGAATTACTCACAAATTATTTAATATTAATATCCTATAAGGTATCCGTCGTTTGAAGCCAATATTAGATTGACCAGTAGACCATTAGATTAGAGATTAGACCATTTACTAAAGTAAGTTAATGTTACATGTAAGGTAAAATCTATGTAAAGATGCTTAAAATAAATTATACCCATTAATATTGTACCAGCAAATTCCTACAGTGAAAATTTCTTTTTCTTCGATAAAAAAATATGGAGCTTATTTAAAAAAAGTTCAACCATTTAATTCGGATTAATTTTTTTCTTCTTAATTAATAAATATTCAGGTATAATTAAATATATATTAAGGCGAAAAAAATGATTTAATATTGAAGGGAGATTTTCGTCTTCTCCTGCGTGAAAATTTAAAGCCGAAGCACTGATTAAAATCAGAAAACAGTTCAAAACCTGCTGACAAACTAACTCTGAAGCTTTGCCCGAGCTTATCAGAGGCCAAATTATCGATTTCGGTCTTAAATTAAATGAAAAAATCAGGAAATAACTTAAAAGATTTAAATTTTGCGCTTCATTAGGTACCAAATCTGCCAATCTGATGCGTTAAATTCATTTCTAATAAACATTTTGATTATTTCAAATCATTTCATTCTCGCATATTTTCGCTTATATATTTAAGCTGGAATTTATTTTATTTATTTAAAAAAAACATGTTTGTAAATAATTTTAAACTAATTTAGCGAAATGTTATAAAATTTTGGTTGTTTTAATTGTTACTGTTATCGAGTTTTTTCACCATTAATTCTTCCAATGTGATGTAACCAACCTTATCATAAGTCATATTCTCATCATATTATTAGTCATATTATCTCTTTTCATTACATCTTTTATATCCTGGTGATAACGTTTTATGAGCTCATCAGAAAATCAAGGCTTTTAAACTACCACAAGTTTATAGTTAGAGGCTTTCACATTACTCAAAAACTTAGTCACATCTGCCGTCTTTGTCCATCATATCCATCATTGCTTTCAAGTTGGATACCCAACAAAAGTTCACATTAGCTATTAATAAAGGATGATATTTTTATAGATAACGGTGATAGAATTTGTTTTATTAAATCCAATTGAATGTATCGTAATGGTAGAAGAGTATTTTTGAGGTCTAATAAAGGTTATTCTAAATGTTCTTCTTGAGGGCGTCAAAAGGTTGACCAAGCAGTATAGAGGCAACTGAAATCTCAGTACAGCGTCTAACCATGGGCTGTATAGTTAATTTTCCTTAATGATACTAGTATTTTCCCAAATATCCTTCATATGAACTAAATGAACAATAACATACTTTTAAACTTGTTTTTGGTACTAAAATATTTAAATATAAGAAATTGGTGAGCACCAATCTAAATTACACAAAAATTAGCTAGTAATTTGTTGTAATAATTGTAAGATACATACACAAGAATACGATACACTGAAGTGGAATTGTAGATAAAAATGTTCTTAAGTGTCTTCTTGTTGGTCCAGTATAAATGTCCACGTTCAAATTTCGTTTTACAGCAAATGTTGCAGAAAACCGATCTTAGAAAACAGATCACGTCCTGTACCCTATTGAGTTGTTTTTCTTAGTTAGCCCCTAGAATTTTCCGACTCTTATATTTTTCATGTATGAAACTGGTCGGCATACACTGATACCTTTTCTATGTTTTAGTAGGAGAAAGTGAGATAAAATAACATTATCCGTTCCATAGTTGTGATCCATACAAAATTATTCAATACTGTTAAGCTCCTTTATTTGTCCATCTTTGCTTTGGTACTTCTTTAGTTATCTAAAGTATTTTGCTATTAATACCTTTAAAATTCCAATAGCCTACCTAATTGTGATTACCATTTTTCAAATAAAGCCGAATTAAAAACTTTTTTATTATATTAAGAACAATATTTTGTTAATATTTCATATTGTAATAGTTATGGTATGCATTTAGATGGATTACAAGTGTAAATAATTCTTGAGCTGGTAAAATGTTAAGAAATACAGTGCAATATTCAACCCTGAATACGTAGAATACATAAAGTTGCTATAGATAAATTGTTAATTTATAGGCCGGGTTATGCTATAGTCAATCATAAAAAATATCTGAGGTATTCTATGAATATTAAAAAATACTTATAGTAGCCTACCTAATTGTGAGTAGCCTTAATAGCAATATTTTGTCAATATTTCATGTTGAAATGATTACGCTATACAAATAAATGGATTAAAAGGGTAAATAAATTGTATTTGATCCGGTAAAATCTGAGTAAATACAATATTGTGTCTTGATCTTGATCCGTATAATACATGCTATCCATACAATACAAAGAGAAATAAAGCTTAATAGTTTATAGACCATATAAGGTATAGTTGATAGGTTAAGATTGTACTTGCCTCTAAATTAAAATTATTAGTGGTACAAATTGTTGGCCGCCGAAAAGGTTTAATAATAATTTGCTAAATACTGTCACTAATTATTTTTAATAATAAAATAATATTTAAAACAAATATCTGTTATATGTAATAGCTCCAGGAAATGCTGTTGGCAATATTTATGTACAAAATAAGATAAATTTGTAACAAAAAAATGTTCTACCGTATTCGCCAATTAATTATATTTATTATTGCAGAGAATCTTGTGTTTGGAGGGATGTCAAGATCAACTGGTGGTTTTAATTCCCTTCAACAAGAAACTGAAACACAACAACCACCACCCGTACAACTTGGGCCTAGCCATATACGTCAAAATAGCTTTGAACCTTATTTTGATGCCATGACCCCGAGAAATGTTACAGCTCTTGTCGGGAAGTCAGCTTATCTCAGCTGCAAAGTACGCAATCTGGGTAATAAAACGGTAAGTTTAATGATCATTGTTTTATTGAGTGTAAAAAGCTTTTTATACTGTTCTTCCACTTCCAGTCGGATGAATATCACTTTTTCAAACCACATTTATATCTTAAATGGTCATTAAAAAAATGTTGGGCTAGGCTATTTAGTTATTTTTACACGAAAATATCGTTCGATAAGGTTTTTTGGTAAATACGAATTTCACCAAACGAATAGCCTTACAAGAATAATAAAATTAACCTGCACTTGCAGAGAGAGTAATACGCATTAATATTAGAAATAACATCGATTATTCGACCTGTTATATAGTGAATTATTATTAGGCTCAAAATTACAAAATGTTTCAAATGTTTGTTATTTTAAATTTTACTATAATAGATCCTAATAACTAACGCTGTTTATAATGGAATGCTTATTCAATTGCAATTATTATGTTTGCAATCATACTTATCTTTCAGCAAATAGCTCTATAATTTACTTTATTAGATGGTTAACTAGATTTTCATCAAAATAATTAATCCATCAATATTTTACTGGATTGTTTAATAAGAAAAATAAGATATGAAATAAATTTTAATATTCTCTACAAATATCTTACTATTCACTCTTTATTTAATGGAGTTATATGATGTAAGAATAGCCTAAAATCACAAGGAGCTAAATCTGATGAGCATCTTCCCTTCTTACTCGATTTCCTGGTACTAACTTACTTCACAGCTACATTATTGGGTCACACCATTCCAAATTCTTATTTCGATGATCAGGATGATGATAGTAAATCTACTTCATATCCATATTGATGAAATGAAACAGAAATTACTGTTTATAGTTTTCAAAACGCTCCAAATATTGCAAAAAAACTTCTCACCAATATAATGAACAGGACCTAGTATTTCAGCTTTCCATAGAATTGGTAATATCATGTCGATAACGATCTCAAAAGAGGTATATAGTAATAGCTTCAAGATAGTAATAGCGTCACTAAAACAGCCATATCTATGAATATAATTTAAATTTTCAGGAATCATCTTAAAGACAAATTCCCAAAGGGTTAAGCTTCGAAAGTATATAAAAAATATGGACTAGAATAGGGGGTAACAATGCCATATCTTGGCAAACACAAAACCTAAAATATTATTTATATTATATTTTAAAAAATCAATGATCTTGCAAACATTTGCTCTTATAATTTCATAACTTTAATAACGAAAAAGAAACCATGTCAATCTTGAAAGAAATCTATCGATCCCAGGTGTAGATATTATATACTCTTAAAATTGATTTCAAACTTTAGAAAAAGAAATAATTCACCGATACAAAAATAAGTACACATAAGCTTGCTTATTACATTTAAAAAAACATCAAGAAGAAACTGATAAATAGGGCGAGAATTCGCTTTCCACTAAAAAAAATACTGATAAAAAGTTCGAACGTATTAAAACCCTACTTATATAGATTTCGAGGTTATTTAACTCTCACTCGAAGAAATCTTCTGTCTATTTCTGCCCTGATATATTGGCTGCGTTAAAATGTTAGCAGATCCTCTTTTAAAATATCGCATTCCTAGTGGTGCCATCTATTTGTGTTTTCGTAAATTTGGGTGATAGATATTTATAAAATTTGCATTATTTAGCACCATGTGATTTTTACCTATTCGAAAGGATATGTATAAAATATTAAGTAAAAAAAAGCGTGGTTAAAAATAAATCGTCGTATAAAATTTTAATTACATTTTTAATTCCTGGCAATCTGGAAATCTTTCACAAATTGGCCCACGTATGGAACATTATCGACGAGCTTACGCCCAGTCCATTGCATGAAAATCCCTTCGCACATTCAGAACACTAAGACCCCTAAGATTGTTTGACTTAAGAAGATAAGTAGCCTGGGGTAAAATAACCGAAGACCAAATCAATGAAGTTTCTAACATATAGAGGTAGACCAAAACATTATTAATCATTAGGGATGTTTCCTCCGGTTTCAATTACCTAGAAATCACAATCATTTACTTTTGATGTCTTTTTTATTATTATCGCTTTTATTAGTGATATTATATGCCATATTTATTTTGTGAATTCGTTCTGAGAGGTTTACATTAAAATGTATTTTTACATATTGTGTGGGATTTTAGTTCGGTCGATCTTTTCTCAGCTCTGAAAATATCAAACTATAAGCCAACAAACTCAACCATACTAAATTTATTGATGGAAAATGATTATTTATTTACTTGTTGTTTATAATTTTCTCAAAATTCCACAACAAAATGCAATAAAATGACTTACTGTCCTTTAATTTAATAAACATCATAAAATAATTATCATAGTTGTTATTTTCAAACTGAAACAATTAAATTATTTCAGATTTTATAAAATAATGTTGGGAAATAATTGATTACTTTAGAGTAGAGAGGGTTACATAATAATACTATTAATTGTGTATAGTTTCCTCAAAGCTATTCTTAATACTATTCACTCTTTATTTAACGGAGTTATATGATGTAAGAATAGCCTAAAATCACAAGGACAAAAATCTGTTGAGCATCATCTCTTCTCGATTTCCTCGTACTAATTCTTGTTTCGATGATCAGGATGAAGAGAGTAATTCTATTTCATATCCATATTGATGAAACGAAACAGAAATTACTGATTGTAGTTTTCAAGACGCTCCAAATATTGCAAAAAAAACTTCTCACTAATATAATGAACAGGACTTAGTATTTCAGCTTTCCATAGAATTGGAATATCATGTCAACGATCTCAAAAGAAGTACATAGTAATAGCTTCAAGATAGTAATAGCGTCACTAAAACAGCCATATCTATGAATATAATTTAAATTTTGAGGAATCATCTTAAAGACAAATTCCCAAAAGGTTAAGCTTCGAAAGCATATAAAAAATATGGACTAGAATAGGGGGTAACAATGCCATATCTTGGCAAACACATAACCTAAAATATTATTTATATTATATTTTAAAAAATCAATGATCTTGCAAACATTTGCTCTTATAATTTCATAATTTTAATAACGAAAAAGAAACCATGTCAATCTTGAAAGAAATCTATCCGTCCATACTAAACTACATTCATACTCAACCATACTAAATTTATTGATGGAAAATGATTATTTATTTATTTGTTGTTTATAATTTTCTCAAAATTCCACAACAAAATGCAATAAAATGAGGTACTCTCCTCTAATAATTTAAAATACAACATAATATATAAAATAATTAACATAGTTGTTATTTTCAAACTGAAACAATTAAATTATTAGAGATTTTATAAAATAATGTTGGGAAATAATTTATTAATTTAGAATATAGAGGGTTACATGACAATACTATTTATTCTGTATAGTCTCCTCAAAGTTTAAAAGTTATTTGATTACTATATATTGTTATTAGATAAACCCTAGTGGGTAAAAAATTATGAATATGCCCTAATTTAAAGTGCAATACAGTATATGGTCCTTCCAATAAAACAGCCAATGTACATCATAGATGACCTCGAATGTGCTAACAAATATAGTTTATAAAAATGTAAAATTCGCTTTTAAACTCGGAGCGGATTCTTCTTTCTCATTTTTCCTTGGATAAAAAGAGACGTGTAACCGAATCAGTCCAAAAATTTTAATTTTGGTTCTTACAGGTGCGCCATGTTACCGGATGTCTGCAAAATACTTCAAAATATGTTATTAGTGATAATAAATAGAGGTAATAAACCGACAAACGTTGTAAACGAAAGTCAGGTTTAATGTGGCGGTATTATGACGTGCTGGTGTCATAGATTTTTATTCAAGGGATATATAATATGACAGTAAAATATTAAAAATTATATAACATAATATAACTAAAGCAGTTATTATACTCAATTAAAAAATTAGTGTTGGAGAAAAACACAATAACAGTATATATTAAATTAAATAGATAAAGATCTAGCACTAACTTTATATATATATATATATATATATATATATATATATATATATATATATATATATATATATATATATGCATATTACATACTGAAAAATATTCCATTAAAATCAAAAGTAAGTAGCGTTATTTATTTTTCAAACGAGAGTTGGTGACGGATAATATTTTAAATACCCGTAGAACAAATTTTTAGAATTAAATCATAGTGCTTATACTAGATAAGAATAGGAACGATCGTATTCTGCCTAAATCGATAAATAAAGCTGTATTGTAAGCTAGAACAGTGCGGGATCGGTATTTCCAAAATATTGCTGCATGGTAGTCAATATCGAACTAGTGTAGCTTGAAAATGAGCTATAAATTCGCAAAATTTCTGTTGAAATTTAAATCGAGGTAAATTATTAATACACCCCCTACGCCACTGCGGATGATTTATCGCGAAAACCTCAGTCGAAGTTTGCAACCGTCGTCTATTCCTGGCCCGAAATCGACTAATTGAAATCACTATGGTATCTTTTACTTCCAAGCTCGCTCAATTTGTAGCCTATTTAACAATATTTGCCCTTGAAATTTCGCAAATTGGTCGGAACACTCAGATCGCGACCGAATTTATTACCAGAACTGGTTTCACACTGGTATTTTCGATTGCATTTTCAACATTTTATGTGTCGGTTAAATTTTATCACTTTACGCTTCTACACAGTCCAATTTAAATTCATTTTCGAATACCATTCGCACCTAATAAAAATACCTAATTGTACAATACTAGTACTAAAATATTATCAATAATGTAACACTGAGGCTGAAAAATTTTCAAACAAAAAAATTTTAAGCACATATATATTAATAATCAATAGATTTTTGGTGAAGAGTATTATAATATGTTCAAGATTTCAACGATTCTATGTTTCTAAGTTTAATATTTTATATATTTGTTATTAAATTATAACCTCTTATAATATATATCAATAATATAGTCTATCCAATAAATCTTTGAACTCACGTAATCAAAATTTAGGAGGTTCAAACTTCGCAGTGTTGGCGCATCAACTTTGACATGACTTTGACAAAGTCCTAAAGTAAGGAATAAAATAAAACAAATATAATGTCATCAAATATAATTTATTTTAACATTACAGTACAACTAATGCATATATTATCGAAATAATTAAACTACAGTTAACTTTACAGCCACAATAGTTTGTAGGATACAATTATTTAATATCCCCTGGAGGCCTTATCTACATAATTAATAATTTTATATCGAGATAATGCATTTTACTTTCATTAGAGACCATATTTCGCTTTTTATACTTTTTGTTGTATTCACTCTCAATTGTTTCCACTCTCATTACCCTCTCTTTGTAATTGTCCGCATTGGATCATAATCCCACATCTCGAAAATCCTACAATAACTAAACTGTTAATTTCCATTCTATTCAGGATTTCACAATTTGTCAATGTCTTTTTCTGTGTGTCTGACTAAAGGTATTATTGTAGACAATGCTTCTTTCCACATATCCAAACACACCCCATATCAATTCTTATTTGATTGAATCTGCAGTGAAATATGCAGTAAAAAAACTACTCTGACTGTTGCTATCAGACAGAATTGTATATCCTTTAAACTAAAATCAAATAAGAAGGAAAAGTGCGGTTTGTTTTTAAAATATACTATACATACGACATAGTGATGATTTTCACTATTATTTTAGATAGACTTAGATAGGCTTTTTAGATAGACTTAGCATCTTAAGTATTTTTCAAAATAAGTGAAAATGGCCATATTTAACTCAGAATGTCATGTGTAATGATAAGAATTTTTCCCAGAATTTGTTGTAATTTTGTATTTAATATGCCTAAACATCAAACATTTTAATTATCTCTTGATATATACAATTTCTGAGACAAGAGATAATAAAAGTTAAAATGGCGAAAATCCTGAATAAAAAATAAGTATTTGCAAGATTTACTTTACTCGATAGAAATATGCAACTAAAATACTATATAAATATAAAACTCTTATTGAAATATACACTAGTTTTATTTACCAAATATTGCCCTTCTCAATGATCACCTGCTTATTATTCACATTCTATATTATTCGACTGAGCAGCACATCATATACGTTTTGGATAGCTCTAAAAACGTCTTCACATCATATTGTCATATAAAACATCAAATGAATTAATGGTTTCAATAACACGATTTTGCATTTCCCAAAGAAGACATTAATTCCCGAAAACTGCAAGAAGTGTTTCATAGAACTACATAAATCAGATATGCAATAAAAATAAACGAAAGCCAATTAAAAAAAAAGAATGGAGGAAGTAAATACAAATAAAGTATGAGATAACAACAAAACCATATCATAGCTGAAAGATTTCAAGACCTGTAAATACAAATAAAGTATGAGATAACAACAAAACTAGAAGACTGTAAACGAGACATTAGTTTTTACACACCCAATAAAGAACAGAAAAATATATTAAAAGCTATTAGAAACATTATATTTTATTAAAACAAAAGGAAATAAAGAAAACAAAGATAATAGGAAGAAAGACAGAATTAGAAATATGAGGGCAAGACCGCAGCCAAATATAATAACAAACTAGCATAAAAAAACAATGAAAACAAATAATAGTAATGGATATTCTTAACAAGGAGAATAAGTGAAAATATATCAAAGAAAATGATGAAGGAACAGACGGACGGAGGAAAAGCGCAACCAAAAAGTGATAACACATTCTAAACAATGCATTAGTTTAACTTATTCAAGGCTTTAAAATATACATTATATTTGATTAAAAAACGAATGTTAAACAGTATTTCTGGATAGTACATAAAGCTTCAAACTAAAACCAATAAAGATAACGTTTTTAGCTCCTTTTAAAACCTCGATGGTGATTTAAACTAAGTTTAAGTTCGTTTCACAGTTTCTAACCGAAAATTAATTTCGTAGTTTAAATCTTACATTTTCGGATGGATTTATACACCGAAAACTGAATCCTTTTGCTGTGCTCTTAAATGATTTAAGCATAGAGCTAGACTCAGCTTCACCACATTTATGTGTTTTTGTTTTGTTTCGAAAATCCTGAAATGTATTTTCGAGTTTCCATATAAACATAATTTATAGTCTTTCTTATTTTAGGTAATAATTAATTAGTTGATGTAAGATATATATCATCGGTAAGCTTATTTATGCTGCAACGGTATGCAAATAAAAGCGTTGAACTGTATATAACACTGCACATTTGTACAAAGTTTCAAGTAAATAGTTGTTTTTTTCTTTTTGATAATCAAAAACGCGTAATTGGGTATTTTCCAATTTTTTTACAGGTCATAAAAGATCGTCTTGCTTTAATTCCTTTTGATTATTAGACAGAACGGAGAAACTTTTTATCTCAATATTCTTTTCTCCGTTTTATTCATAAAAGGGACCAGAGGAAGCTGAAAGATTTCAAGACCTATTTAACCGTGAAAAGTTGAAAGTTGAAAACAAAATAAACGAAAGCCAATTTAAAAAAGGATGGAGGAAGTAAATACAAATAAAGTATGAGATAAGAACAAAACTAGAAGACTGTAATCAGGACATTAGTTTTTACACACCCAATAAAGAACAGAAAAATATATTAAAAGCTAAAAAATATTATATTTTATTAAAACAAAAGAAAATAAAGACAAACAAAGATAATAAGAAAAATGACAGATATAGAAATATGAGGGCAAGACCGCAGCCAAATATAATAACAAACTAGCATAGAAAAACAATGAAAACAAATAATAGTGATGGCTATTCTAAACAAGGAGGAGGGAAGGGAAAATAGATCAAAGAAAATGATGAAATAACAGGCAGACAGAGGAAAAGCGCAACCAAAAAGTGATAACACATTCTAAACAATGCATTAGTTTAACTTATTCAAGGCTTTAAAATATATATTATATTTGATTAAAAAACGAATGTTAAACAGTATTTCTGGATAGTACATAAAGCTTCAAACTAAAACCAATAAAGATAACGTTTTTAGCTCCTTTTAAAACCTCGATGGTGATTTAAACTAAGTTTAAATTCGTTTCACAGTTTCTAACCGAAAATTAATTTCGTAGTTTAAATCTTACATTTTCGGATGGATTTATATACCAAAAACTGAATCCTTTTGCTGTGCTCTTAAATGATTTAAGCATAGAGCTAGACTCAGCTTCACCACATTTATGTGTTTTTGTTTTGTTTCGAAAATCCTGAAATGTATTTTCGAGTTTCCATATAAACATAATTTATAGTCTTTCTTATTTTAGGTAATAATTAATTAGTTGATGTAAGATATATATCATCGGTAAGCTTATTTATGCTGCAACGGTATGCAAATAAAGGCGTTGAACTGTATATAACACTGCACATTTGTAAAAAGTTTCAAGTAAATAGTTGTTTTTTTCTTTTTGATAATCAAAAACGCGTAATTGGGTATTTTCCAATTTTTTTACAGGTCATAAAAGATCGTCTTGCTTTAATTCCTTTTGATTATTAGACAGAACGGAGAAACTTTTTATCTCAATATTCTTTTCTCCGTTTTATTCAAAAAAGGGACCAGAGGAAGCTGAAAGATTTCAAGACGTATTTAACCGTGAAAAGTTGAAAGTTGAAAACAGTAATTAATGAAAGCTGGAGAAAAGCATGGTGTTCGGAAACTATTACTTCCTACTTTGGTTGTATCGGGTAAAAAACATTTCGAAGTTATTCAAAATACTTTTTTTCTTTCATGTTTTTTTTTTCATAAGGACTGTGAATTAACTTTAATGTTTTTTTGTTCCTTTAGATCATTATTATTAAAAATTTTATATTAACTGTTTCCAACTTTCATATATTTACTCACATAAATGCAACTATTGTTCTCCCATATTAGTCTATTCTTTCGAGTATCGATATCACTATTACTCGTAATTGCAACATTTATTATTTAACTTTTCTTATAATATACTAAAACTTTTATATATTTCTCTAAAGTTAATTAAATCATGACTTAACTTCAAATTCAATTATTGCAATATTTGAAATGTTGATGCAAAGTTTTTTTTTATTATTTCTGCTGAGTAGTTGCAATAGTTTGGAAAAAGGAGAAAGGAAACGTTCATTATTGTTATAGCTGGCTACTATTGTGACTATTATTATATTTTAATGGTTATTTTAATGGTTTAATGGTCTATAATAACTATAATACATTTATAGAAAACACCATACATAGATCGGTATAATAACCATAATTTAACCAATAATGAATGAAAACTGCTTCAATGTTGGTAAGTACTCTATGAAATCTACTGTTATTCAATAGTCGTATGGAATTAGAAATAAAAAAGCCATAAATGAAAAAAAAATGGGGGAAGATAAGGAAAGGAAGAAGGAGAAAATACTGGTGGACTTGAGAAAATCGATCGAGGTAGAAAATATATAGGAAAACGAACAAGTAGAGATCAAGTCTATTAACGCTATAATTTTAACAAAAAGCCCTGAAAAATTACAATTATGACTTCATAAAACTTTAAGCAAGATGAGACCCTAAAAGGAATAATATGTCAGAAGAAAATTAAATAAATAAATAAATAAAGAGGTTAAATAAAGAAAGATAACAGTTCTACGATTGATAAAAAATAAAAATCAAAAATGTTCAAAGAATCCAGAGAACTTCCTTTGAAGCTAGGATGTCTCTTCCTTGTGTTTGAAGCTATTATCACACTTTCAGTCATATAAGAAATATATAAAAGCACTAGTGTGTCAAAACTTTTGTTCAAAAACAAAGACATTATGAGTTGATACCCCTATACTCAAAAAAAGTGTTTTAAGGACACAATTTTGAGTCGAATGAGGAGATTGAAACTGAAGTAAAAAAGGCTTTAAACGAATTGATTGATTTTTGTCTTGAAAGTATTATTATTTTTTGACTAAATTAAAATATAATAAGGATGAAAGTTTGGATTATTTGAGAGGTATCTTCCTACAGTAACAGTTTACACATTTTTTTAATAATCAACTATATTATTAATAAAATTAAAACAGATTTTTATATTTTGATCTATGTACGTATTTATTAAAATTTAAGAAAACAAACAAGTATCAATCAAGTCTATTAACCCTACTAAAATATCAAGAAAATATCACAGGGCAAAAGAAAAAACCGACATAAGTTTAACACAAACATCACGTTAGACAAAAAGCAAAACATATTAGGACCAAAATAAAACAACTATACTGGTTAGTCGAAAGATACTCTCAACTTGATCTAAAATCAAAGAGGTTGATCTATAAGACAATTATAAAGCTAACTTGGACCTAAATCATGCTAACGTGGAAGCAATACAACTGCTGGACAGCGCGCAGGATGTCAGGAGATTGAAACGAACAAACCATACGAACTTAAATAAAGTGTATACCTTTAGTGTATACTATAGCTATAAGTTATTATAATTTTATTATTGAGGAATACAATATGTATGTATGTATTTTCTCGCACTCGTCTTGCTTGTGAATGAATCCAAGTTCAAATGAAAAGTAGTAATAAATTAATGTATCATTAAAATTGTACTAAGCATATCTCATAAAGATGTTATAAAAAAAATTCTAACACAAAGCCAATGAGAATTACAAGAATGATCTCATAAAACTTAAAGCAAAACGAGACCCTAAAATAATTCAACAAAATTAATTAATGTAGGAAGGACACGTCAGAATTAAAGTAAATAATTAAATAAAATGGTTAAATTAAGAAAGAGAACAATTCTATGATAGATAAAAAATCATAATCGGTTAGAAACTGATTCAATCAAGTGCAAAGTATATAGAAAGCTTCCTTTGTAGCTACGATGCATTTTACTGATATGTGAAACAACCATACATCAATTTATATATGTTTTCGATTTATATTATATATTAAAAATGATGTGTAATTGAAATAAATATTATAATTTTATTTACCGTTAATAGCATTACCAAAAAATATACGCTGTAGTTATTTAATTTATAAAATACGATTATTTCAGATTCAACAAACCAGCTTATTTACAGAGTATTTTTAATTTATTGCTCTGTATAATTTAATTTTGTTCAACAGCAATCTATTGTTTTTTGTAATAAAATTAAACATGTGCATATATGAGTGTGTGCTTTATCAATTACTATATTTTATTATTGTTAAGCTTTGCATGAAAATGTTTGCGATTCAGCGAGAACAAAAAACTGAAATATAACCCAGCCATGGATAAATCGATGGAAGGAGAGGACACATACACACAAAAAAAATCATGCCCTATATCGCAATCAAGCTCAGCTGTTTTGCAATCGAGAAAAATTTTATTAAAGTAACGTGTTGAAAATTGGAAATAGTGAAACGCTTAAGACAGAATTGTATGGAGGATTCAATTTGGCTTGGAGCTTTCCATTTTAGCTACGACCTACAATAGGGATTTTGATAACAGTGAATGGCCTGTGCTTTTTAAATTCAAGAAGATCAATATTCAACCCATTTCATTGGATATACGCGGTGATTTAAATAATAATAATAATAATCCTTTATGGAAGTATCAGTTTATAGTTAAGCCGGCATAAAGCGCCTTTAATTACATTAGAAAACAATAATTTTACTGAAATCAGTTTGTTTAATAATTAAATAATAGGTTGGAGCTTCAGTAAAGGCGACAGGATGGTCCACCTACTCTTTCTATAGTCGCGGATTCGAATCCTTCTGGGCATGGTAGTAAATTTATGTTTGTGATTATCCTAGGTAAGAGTTTAAAAGCCGACAAAAAAAAATGATCCCAGTCGCGCCAGTATCCAGGCTGGGTAGGACCGGATGTCTTCTGATATGGCCTCTAAGTTGGTCACTCGCCAGTCGGTAGACTTAATGCTGAGGACCGTGGTTCGGAGCCCACGTTCAACTGCAGGTCCAGTCCAGATAAATCCATAGTTGGTTAGTTAAATATAGTTAAAAGGAGACTTTAAAATATATTTTTAAAAAAAAGTAATAAAAAAACACAATTTTTATATTTTAATCTATCTGTGTATTTGTTAAAATAATAGTACCTCATATTATTGTAATGAATGGAAATACATACGGCCATTTATTTTGCAGGTTTTTTTTTTGCTGACTACATATTTTCAAAGTGTAGATTGATGGGAAAACCTTTTCAAAAATGTATAACAGCGTAAAACATAAAAACTAACAGATTCAATATTAAAAATTACTATTTTATTTCGAATAAAATAACCTTTTTTGAGAGAAAGAAAATTCCAACCTAGTACATAGTTTATATTTTATTCGAGAATAGTTTGATTTTGTTTTAAAAGTTTTTTTTTCAAAGCAATTTTACAATATATATAGAAAATGAGATATGTCTTTTATGCTTTAGAACATTGTATTTTATTTCTAATAATATTTTTAATGTATATGGAAAAAAATTCCTTCGTAGTGTTATACCGAAAACCTAATTTGTAATTTCCATTTTTTTATATATATAAAAGGAAGAATATATATTTTTGGAAGACAGCTTTAATGCGCTTTGTGTATCCGTATCGTATTTTCCTACCTTCCACCATTTCCCGAAATTAAAATTTCTTCTGTGTGTTATTATTTGATAACAGATATATGCTTGTATAACAGTTGATATATTGCTTACAATAAGGGTTCTTTGATGTTTTTTTTTTGTTATAATTCAATTTATAATTATTACAATACCTTCAGATATTGAAATAAAAGTCTTTCTTGTTGTACAACATAATTACATATATCAAGTTATTGCAGTTCTGAAAATGTAATAATTCTTTATTCTATAAAATTAAATAAAACTCAGGTTTACGCGGTGAGTAGAAAAAATGAGTCATATATTCTGAAAGAAAATGACGAAATATTAATTTTTCCTCTTATGAACAGTAGAATCTTCTGTAATTACAAACTATCTACTAACATTTTAACATTCCATCCTCCTTGCCTCCTTTCTATCTGTTTTGTATGCTGATGAAAGCGTTCACAGCCATAGTTCTATTTTTTTTGTAAAAAGTCAATCACTAAAAATTCGTTATTTTCAGCATTAAGATGCCTAAACATCCATGAATTACTTTATTTAGAGATAACCAAGCCGCTAAATCTTTAACAATAAGATTTTCAATGAATTCATTGTTTTTTAAAAGTTTTCTTATTTGCAGATCAACAAAAATGCCTTTTTTAATCTAGCATCACTTAATTTAGAGAAAACAGTTTTCAAATACAAAAGCCTTTACCGTTTTTATCCATGACTTTGACAAAATTTTTCATTAAACAAAAACTTTTATATGTAACGGTGGAAGAATCACAATTTCTTGTGGAATAAAAGGTTCGTATTTAACATTTGATTTCAACAGGCAACAACAGTCACTTCTTTTTGGTCAATTTTCAACTTCATAGTGGTTTCAATAGAGAAAACAGCAATATTTCGTGAAACTTCCCTGTGGTCCAGGCAACAGAGTAACATCTTGGAAATCAGCATAAACTTTCCAATTGTATTCTTGTATTTGATTAGGCCTAAAATTAGTGTCATGTTTTAATACGTTTCTTTTAAAATACTGAACATGCTATAGATATCGGCTGCTATTGTGAGTTATATAGCTTTTAAGCGTAAATAGTATTCACACTATTAATGAGGAACGTGAAATGTCAGACAACCATATAGATAGACAGTGTTTTTAACAATGAAATAAGGAATTCAAAACACCTAATCTTATATATGTTAGAAAAATTGTGTCATATAGTGTGTAAAAGCGAATTATTTTTTAATATAATTATTTAAATTCATCTCTAAAAAACGAACAAAAAAGAAACACTTCTGGTTCGAGGAGTTTGGAGGAAATCCCAGAACCGACCCTTAGAAAGTTTACGTTAAAGGTAAAACATCGTTCATATTTTAAGCGTAATTTGATATTTTATTGGTGTGTTTTATGTTTCTGGAAAAATTGAGATAACGGTATAAAAACTAAAAGAGCGAGGTAGTCACCACTGCTTGATTGGGATCTGCCACCCTCGCAGACACCCAGCACCGAAAGCAATTGCCATAATTGGCAACATGTTTAGCCACCTTCTCGAACTGCAGTTGCCAAATGTTATAACTTAACTTGCCCAAGGGCTTTTCAAGATCTATGGAAGTTCATTTATGCAGCCGCCACCGTCAGAATAACTAAGTTTTTCAATCGTGTCGATTATACAGTGTTTTTAAGCTGCACAACCCGAGTTTTCAAAACGGTGAGTTTTTCACAGAATATTCCAGTTTTCTTTTTATTTTAATTCTATTCTTTTAACTATTTATTTACCTATTCATTTATCTATTCAGTTTACTATTCATTTATTTATTAATTTATCTATTCAGTTATCGATTTATTCTGAACATTATCGGCCATTTATTTATTTATTATAACTCATAGTCACTATAAATCAATGATAATAGTTTTATGATTACAACTGTAAATATAAATTGTAGCTATCTTATAAACCAGAGGCTAATACCATAGTGGCCAAAGTTTCTGATGTATAGTTATGATCTATGGATAATTTGAAGCATACATAAACACCACCGAAAGTGATTTCTACTGGCTCTTGATGGCAGCGTATCTAGCGTGTGGATTTTAGCTTTCTCCCTTGTACGCATTGCACATCCCTCATAGCTGGAGGTGGAGAAGTGAGTGCACTAGTAACAATACTGTTCATTTGTTAATTTGTTTATTTATTTCAAAAATACAGCTTAATCCTAGCGAGGCCTACAAACCTTAGTGACAGAAGATCTCGCCCGTTATCCCTTGATCACATTGCACGTCATTATTGTTAGTGTTAGGGCATAAGCTGGTACGTCGCGTGCTATCCCTTCGTACCGTGTGCACATGTCATACCTCATCCAAGCATAGTTTATCATTGCTATCAGATATCGCTATTGTCTTTCATCATTATTCTCTAATGACACGTTTAGGCATTGTTATCACTATCGGCATTGAAAACTCAACAGATCGACGTACAAATTCAATTACCATTCAATTGACCTTAATTATTAGTATCATCATCGTTGTTAATCAACCTGGCCGATAATTCCTTTAATAATTATACGGCTGATGTAAAGTTGTTTATATCTTACTCTTATTCTCGAAAATTGATTGGTCAGGTACTTTTTTATCTATTTCAGAACCGTCGCCCGACTATTTCCTCAATAGACGTTTACCACCTGTTAACTTTTAGTTTAATTGATTTATTGTTGTTTGTAAGTACTTTATATGATGTTTGTTTTAATTGTGTATATATTGTCTTGTAACTAAAATAAACAAATATCTTTTAATAATAATTTATATTTTTGATTTACGCCCACGTAATAAAATTCGTTCTACAAGTGTTACATTAGTAAGCTGAAATGGCCAATAATTTTAGTAAATAAAACTAAACTATCCACTGTAAATAACGTGTTTAGTTTAGCGAAAAACAAACCGGAAAAGAATTACCGAAACGCCTGTTTTAAAAATTTCATTAAATATTAAACAACTATTTTTGGTATTGATCGATTTAGTTTTTATTTTTTCGTAATGTTATAAATTTTTGAAAAGGCCATCCATCAATCCACGCGCTGGAAATATGTTGCCGACAAAATAAAATCGTGAAAACTAGACAAAATGTATTTCTGTTTCTGCGAGGGAGTTTTTCGCTAATTACTGATTAATTCAAGTGCTCCGAACCATAAAAACGAACCTTCATGCAATATGCAATAGGAAGGTTGTTAAATTCCTCATTGACCATGAACATATTGAAGTTTCAAAGGGCATTAAAACATTAATTACCTAGCGGTTTCCTCCATTCTTTCTTTCACTGGCGGTGCAATAAAAATGTTCGTTCTGCAGTAAGTTTAAATTTTAAATTACCTGAAATCATTTCTCTTAAGGTTTATAATCAGTCTGATTACTTTATTCCTAACGAAATGATTAACGATAAAACATTGTGTATAAAATTACGATACGATTTATACTCTCACCAATCAAACTTTAATGTCTTTATGCTGTTACAACGCCATGAAAACATTAACAGAATAATGTTTGTTTTATTTTATGAAGGCACTAATCACAATTTTTACTTAGAAACACAAAAATCAATATCCGTTGTTCAATAATGTTAATAAATAATGCAATAAATATTAATGCTGATTCATTATTACTTAACGTACCAGGTATGCCAGAAATTCATTACCGGTTTTTCTAACCGATGTCATTATACTTAAGTATGCAATGTAGCCGGCTTGGTGGCGCAGTGGTAAAGGCGATGGGACGGTCCTCCTACTGTTGCGATAGCCGCGGGTTCGAATCCTGCTGAGGCATGGTCGTAGATTTATGTTTTTGGTTGTTTAAATGTGTACAGTCCGACCAGGAAAATGATCCCAATCACGTCAGTAACCAGGCTAGGTAAGACCGGATGTATTATGGAACGATTTCTGAAGTTGGTCGCTCGACAGTCAAAGCCAGTAAAAGGAAACTTTAAAATATATATAAAAAAAAGTATGCAATGTTATAATTTGACACATATCTGATTTTATTGTACTAACATGCAACTTTAAAGCTGCATGTTATATTTTGCGAATGTAGCACCGTCATAGATTTATACCTCTTTGAAAATGTCAAGTGTCGTGTCGAAAAACGTGAATTTGCGTCACGCATTACTGTTCTAATTTGATCAAAAGAAAAAAGCCGCCGGTAGAAATACACGATGAGCATGCTCTAACCAAAAAAAAACATGTGAATCATGATTTCGAAAACTCAACCGTGGTGATTTCGAGGTGCAAGTCAACGTTCTGGTAGACCGAAGAAGTTTGAAGATGTGAAACTTCAAGAGTTACTAGATGACCCAACACAAACTCAAAATCAATTGGCAAAAGCATTGAATATGGCCCAAGAAACGATTAGCAACCGATTACGAGCAATGGAGAATAACCAGGAGATGGAAATATGGGTGCAACATCAATTGAATGACAGGGAAATGGAAAATCGTGAAATGCTGTTTCAAAGGTATGATCGGAAGTCTTTTCTGCATAGAATAGTAACATGTGATCAAAAGTGATTTTATTTTGAAAGCCCGAAGTGCAAAAAATCATTGTTATCACCGACCAAGGAAGCGTTGAAAATACTTTTGTTGTATGATTTTGTAGTATCTATTATTTATATGTATTGATACCTTTCATCATATTTTCTATCAAAAATATAGAATAAAACCCGTTAAATACAGTAATTTTACAAGAGCCACTTGTCATTCTTTATGTCTTGCAATGTCATTCTTTAGATAGCACTTATATCATTGCGGTATCATTATTTTACTCCTTTATTTTTTCATATATGTCCCAATATACTTGTTATCAAGTTTATTTTTTAATTTATTATTTTAAAACATACTAACATAATATCTTCTTATTATAAGGATGTGAATCAAATCATTTTGTATTCGTCAACTCATAATATTCGTCTACTTAGCCCTTGTGCCCGAAATGAAACAAGATCAACAGTATCTTTTATGATAACGCTCGTTCACACATTACGAGAGTTTCGAAGGATACACTGTTCCAACTAGAATAGGAAGTTGTGCTAATTCAGCGTAATCACCAGATCTAGCACCTACTGATTACCGTTCATTCTGATCAATTTAGTATGGCTTGGCTAGCACACGGTTTCAAATTGCCAATTGTTAATGGAATTGAATTTATTCATATTTACCAAACCAAAAAATAACAATAGCAAACCTCCATAGATCAAAAACAATATACATCGTGCAAAAAACGGTTTGACGATATATCGATCTGGATCCTTTTTATTTTTCACTGTCCAATTTGAGATTTTAATAATTGTTATTTCTGAAATTGTTCAGCGAAAAATAAAATATTCGAAAACTATTCGACTGGAAAACGTTAAAGTTGAAAGGAGTTATTAATGAATGCGACGTAATAACCGAGTTTGGGAAAATATTGTAGTTTTCCTTTATTAGGGATCAAATAATTTCTCGACAGTAACGATGGAATTTATTTAACAATTTTCGGTTTTAATTTTGAACAAATAAAAATGTTATTTATATTTTTCTTCAAACTAACAGTAGGAAGGTTGTAGTTTTGAATTGAATAAAAATTTGATCTAAAACCGAAAAACGATATTAGATTTCTTCATAACCAGAAATATATCTAGAAACTATATGGAAGTAGAACAAAATTGTGACCTTAGCTCAGATTACTAGCCAGTGATTCTGTCTCTAAGTGAAAACATAATTAAGAAAGAACAAAACTAAATATCAACAAATAATCTAATTAGACTGGACGAGATTTGCAGCTGAATATACCATTCAAGTCATCTGAACAGTTAAACGTAGAAGCAGAAAATCTTTCTGTACATATCCAGCCAGCTACTTGGAATAATACCCCTGAATTTACGAGGAAACCCAAAGGAATCAATTGTCCCAAAGAAATTAAACAGATGGCAGCTGAAAACCGAAAACCTCTGTAGGGATGTGCATCTGTATGTGTGGTTGTACCTCCATGTGACGCAGGTTCCTGAGTCCACCCGCAATCACGCAACCAATTGGCAGGGACGGCTTGTAAGATGGGAATATAATCTTAGTCAGGAGTTTTACGGGATCAGCTGCCAGCGAAGGTATAGCAGGACGTCGTTCGTCTTGGGGCGTTCAGATTGGTTTGAGGGTACCTATAACTGTGGTACCTTACGTGTCCCGTTTCGTGATGCAAGGGTGTTCATGTGTTGATGTTTTGCATGATGGGCTTCTGTGCTCTTCGTCCATCGCGTTAATTTCGTGGGATAACGTCGACCATATGATGTTGATCGGTTCCGTTCCTCCTGCTATCCTTCCATGCACGTGTCGAGCACCTGTCGAGTGGCTTCTGTTGAGCTGGTTTATCTGTTCAGCACTTCGATCACGTCGGGAGTCACCAATTGCAGGGATTTTCGTCTGGTCGGTCGGAATGTTCGGCTGTCGATGCAATTGTTTGTCCGAAGGCTCACTACAATCTTGTGGAAGGAATTCGCACGGGAACTGAAAACACTGCTTGAAGAAAAACTTGTTTATTATGATTAAAACTTGTTATATATTGAATGATGCATGTGGTCGACGGGAGAATGCACTGGATATTAGGTTAGGTAAAGGAAGTACGGTAACGCTGGTAAAGTGGTACTGTTACAAGGGTAGAGAAAAGAAAAGAAAGCGAGACGTCGTCGTGGTGGTCTTTTATAGCCGGGAACCGCCTGATGCCAGTCCACCAGCGTTGCCAACCTTTGAACTTGAAGTATACGCTACACTACGAATAATTGACAACAAAATAGAAGACACGAATTTACAACTAACAATTTTTTCTAGTCTTTAATCTGACTTAAACTAACACTAGTTATTTATTAACAATGTTGTAAATAACAGCGATATTTTGTTAATACAGGGTTGATATACAATGATTTTACTGTAATTATGTCATCAACATTACACGTATATTAAAATTATCTTCATATAAAATCGATATTGTATAGAGACATTATATTCACACAAGAAATGACCAAAACTTATCCTGATGCAGTAATAATTATAAAACTGAATCTGTATAATAAAAAAACATCTTTACAAAATCCTTAAAAAATAATTAGCGCAATAAAAATTAAGACGCTAGTTAGTATGACATAATTAAGTGTAAGATCATAAAAGTAATTAACATAAATTTAATTAACCACTTTGAGGGTTCAATTACAAGGAAATATGGTCAACATAAAAATGATTTTATGATGTTGATATTTAATTTTTATTTAGCCAAAAAAAAATGTAAGATTAGTTCGTTATAGGACTACACCCTTTTCACTGATATTCCATTCCCTTTCCAGAGTTTCGACTTATTTATTTTTCTTAAGTCTTTCAAGAAAAATGTTAAAAAGTTAGATTGAATTTTCCCCCCTTTTTTCTTAGGCGCGATATTTACTTGAATAAATTCTGTTATCTATTTTTGTCAATCATTATTTAAATTGATTAAAAAAACATTTTTCCAACTAAAATAACTTTCTCTTTTTTTTCTTACTTTAGATAAAACACTTAAAACAAGTAATTTATAACGAGTATTTTTTTCTTCTATTATCTACAGTTTAACGTGGGCTCCGAATAACAACCCTGGGCATTAAACCTACTGACTGGCGAGTGACCAACTTAGAAATCCCAGAAGACATCCAGTCATACCCAGCCTGGTTATTGGCGTGACCGGGGTCATTTTCATTGTCTGATTTTGCACTCTTGCCTAGGACAATCACAAATATTAAACAATCACAAACATGAATTTACGACCATGCCCCAGCAGGATTCGAACCCGCGACTATCGCAACAATAGGTGGACCATCCTGTCACCTTTACCACTGCGCCAACCAAGCCGGCTCTAACGAGCACTGAATATCCCATTTCTACATTTCATGGATTATAAATATCCTTATAATATTATATTTTTGAAATTAAAATTTCAACCCAAATAAACATACAGTTAATTTAGATTAAAAATACAACGATTCATAAAATTCACTCCTGAGTAAACGAGATTTTGTTTTTTTATATATAATTATTATTTGTTTTATCATAATTAATATTTGTTTTTATACATAATGAAGGTTCTTTGGTATTGAGTGGTACTTTTAAATTTTGAATAAAACCGAAGATGTGCGTCCTAACATTAGATGATTGAAAAATTATCCTTGTTTTTCAATATTTTTTGGAATGTACATATTATTACTTCTTTAAGAAAATATAAAACTTTTTAATATAAGCATATATCAATCCATTTATTTTTATTTATTTTTTTTTGTCTAATGTGTTGGGGAATATATTGTTTGTTATATATGTATAAATAGTATTTGCAAAAATTAGTTGTTTTCACTTATCCACTCAGTTGTGAAGAATATACATTTCATTGTAAATTTAAAAAAAAGTTGCACGATAACTATCATACTGCCATTTGATTCAACATAGAAATCTTTATAATTTCTGTTATTTTCACCAACCTACAATTATTTTAGTGAAAATAGCAATAGAAAATTTGCAAATTTTCACGATTATGTATATGGAAAAAGTTCCAAATTGTTTTATCTCTTCTATAAAGATAAAACTCCGAAAATGTAAGTATTTCGGGATGAAATAAACGAAAATATACATCATATTATTCTGGAATTTATAATCTTTAAAATGTATGACATACACAGAAATCCATTTTTTGAAAATACAGATTTCATTATATAACATAAAAATTAAAGGTTGCGTAAAATGTACCATACTACCATTCCATTCAACGCTTCAAATACTAAATTCTTTATAATTTCTGCAAATATCATTAATCTGCGATTATTTGAATGAAAATAGTAGCAAAAAGTATGAAAATGGCAAAAAATCACAAATTTTCACGGAAAGAAGTCAACATTATTTATCTCTTTGATAAAGATAAAACTTCTATAATATATTTTAGGATGAAATTAATGAAAATCCGTGTTAAATTGCATAACTAAAACTGAAAAATTAATAATAATTATTTTTACTATTATACAATATATTTATAATTACTAATAAATAATTATTTATTATCATTATAACTATATTTTTACATCAGGTTACTTTAATTATAATGGGTACTGTTTGCTAAGATGATATGATGGTGAATTTAAAATGTAAAAACAATAGTTTAAGCAGTTTATTTAGTTTAATATACTTTTATAATAATATATTGCTTTCTGTAAAGATTGTAGATTGTGTATAGATTTGTAAGATTCTTAACTTCTATAAATGAACTGAGGTAAATGAAAAGAAACCGTCTGAAATCGAAAATGATTTAATTGTAGTCGCAAAGTGGCAAAAAGTTTTTTCAAATTAAATCCTGAGATACGAAAATATCTGGCACAGACGACAAAGTTGCATGGCGCCACCTAAATCTAAAAACAAGTGGTGTTTTATGCTGCGTCTGACATTTGAACCCCTTTTCTCCTCACGGTACAGTGTATTTTTCTTTCTGTAGTATCTACCCGTCCTTCTCTTAACCTTTTTAAACGCATAAGCGATTGCATTCTTGCTATATTTCTTCCTGAATTGTATTTTGAATTGTCCTTACGTAGCAGGTAAGTTTTTAACGTGTCTTCTTGCCAAACAAATAGCGCAAAATATCAAAACTTACTTTCGAACAAACTAAACCGATACTTTACTTATTATTAATTCTGTTTTTGTTTCAATGATGACCAAAAGCAAACTTCTTAAACTTCAGGAATATTTTTTCCATAGGTTTATGTTAGTTTCTTTCAATTAAATTCAACATATTGTGTACACAAACAAGTATTGACATTTTTTTGTAACTTTGGACGTTACATTAGCAGAAATTAGTACAATATAGTTTATTTAAAGCATTGTTTTCTTCTTCCCATTTTTCATCTAGAGTACTGGTTTCATATTAATAAAGACATAGTCTTTAAAGACGTTCTAAGCACCTTTACAAGCATTGAAATTGAATAACTCATAATCAACTTGAAAATAAATGTTAAACGAAAAAAGCAATGTCTGATAGGTACGTGGGTCTTAAACATAATCATTTTCATATCTTGCAAGAGAAAAAAAACATGTGATTGTGAGCAAAATTTAACAATAATTGAAAGTTATATCAGTGGATTTTTATTTAATTAAATATAGGAGACAATATATATAAAATGCCAAACCTTTTTAAATCTCAGATAAAGACGCGAATCTCAAAATAGACGTATTTTGGGATGAAAGTAACGGAAATCTATGAAATAATTTATATTTTTTTCAGATATGTGACATCAGGAGAAGTACAGTCATTATTTGAAAGTAAATTGTTCGTTGTATAACTTAAAAAGCGACAGTTGTATACATTGTGCATACAAATTGTTATACTAACATTCAATCCAGTGCAGAATTATTTATAATCCTTATAATTTTATATAACTTTTATGATTACATATAAAGAAAAGTTAACAATTATAGTAATTTATTGAATAATGATAAAACTCTCAAAATACATGTATTTCTGGGAGAAAGAAACTAAAATCTATGTTAGATTGCTTTGGAATATATATGTTCTAAGATACGTGACATAAACAGAAATATACAAATTTTTACAAAAATCAATTTCCATTGTATAACTTGGAAATTAAAGTTTGCATAAAATTAATTATACCACCATTCGATTCGCCGTAAAATTCTTTATAAATCCTGCAATTTTCATTAGTCTGTGATTATTTTAACGGAGACGATAGCACAAAGTATGAAAACAGCAAAAAATTGCAAATTTTTACGACTACATATATGGAAAAAGTGCCAAAATTTTGTATCTCTCGGATAATGATACAACCCTCAAATTATAAGTATTTTAAGTTGAAATGATATAAATCCATGTTAAATTGTTATGGAATTTATAGTTTTGAAGATAGGCAACAAAAATATAAATCAACTCATTTTTTAAAAACAAACTTCATTGCCTAACTTTTTTGAAAGAACGAAAAGATGAAATAAAAACGTGAAATATAATAAAATAAAATAACACAGTATAGAGTAAACTATATTTTTATAAATAAAACTGCTAATACAAAACATATATTATTTGAAACTTACTTCAGTTATAATTGTTACTGTCTTTTTTAATGATCTAAAATAACGAGACTGTGTTATAGATGTTTAATATTTTAATTGAAAATAAAAAGACAAATATTATTGAATTAAAATGTTAAGTCACCAAAACAATATAAAATATACGCTATTTGAAAAAACGTTAATTTTTAAAAATGGTTATTAGCATATATATGATAAGAAATCTACCCTGGTTATTTTTCAGTCCTATAGTAAGGAAAATTAACATTTCTGCATCAATTTGAATGGAAATATACAAGCTAAAAAACTTTCTGTAAATTCCGCGTGAGACATAGAACTTTATAATTATAAAGCCACAAGATATTGATTTTTTTTATTTTTAAACTTGCTTAACGACCACTTTTCCACATGATCATATACGACTATTAACGTGGCATAAAAAAATTGAAACGATTTAAAGCTAAATATCATTCCTCTAGTTTTGGCTCCAACAAATTTATCGATGTTTATTATGTAAATGTCACGGCAAGGCTTCAACAGTTTTGTACCTGCTCTTGCATAATTTCTTGGCTTATATTTAAAACTACAGTTTCATTCTCTATTACTGAATTATTCATAAACATACTACTAAGTTTTATTAGAGCAATTTTCATATTAAACTATTTTTTTATGCCGAGGGTTGTTTTCTTTTAATATTTATGTTTGCTTTCTCTTAAACAAAAGCCATAACATTAATGTTGAGATAAACATTTTTTTATACATTTTATTTATTCCATCCCTTCCATAAGTAACACAGTAAACATATTGTTTGCGTTTTTACTTATTATGGTACGTGTACAATTTGAAATTAATGTGATAATGAATATTAGCGTTCTCTTGATTCGCCAATTATATAGGGGAGAATCAGATATTCAGTATATCTGTGTTCAACCAATTTGAAAGGCTTTCCAAATCCTGATGATATGGATACAAGTTTATAATTAGAAATTCCATTAATGCTACCTGAGTCACCCTTTAAGGGCCAGTCTGCTCCAAATTGTCAGGTTAATATGAGGGTTATTATAACTCTACTATTTTAAATTGTTTAACTATCAACAACATATATATATATATATATATATATATATATATATATATATATATAAATATAATATAACAATAAATCAATAAAAGAAGACTGAGATATAGCGAAACTTAATGAATGAAAAACTTAGTTAAAGCGTAACTGATCTAAACGTCACATAACCAAGACGGCGCACATTCAAATAGTAGCAGAACTTTTGTCCACTCTATACATGGACTTCGTTACAAAACTCTCTTCAGAGAAACTGCAGATGAAAGTGCCTTTGTGGATGTGTAAGTTCTTAACGCTTCTTTTAACAGGGGCTGCTTGAAGGATGAGGATCCGACTTTAATAGAGAGTATTTGAGTATCCCAGTGGAGCAGCTCAAACTCTCCAATAACTTCGCGTCAATGTTTAATGACCGTAACGTCATGGGTTAGTCTAGAAGAGTCATCCATCTGGATGGACACCGAATGGGAATATTTTTTGTCCTAAACTCTTGGTGTTCATCTGGTGAAATGTTAGACTGCTAAAACTGAATCAAACTGTTATTGCAGATATCGACTGACCTCATTTGTGTAAATATAATGGCGTATTGATTGAAAAAATGCTGGAAATAGAGAGAAACCGATGCAAAGTCCTCATCTTGCATGACAGCTACTTCTCTTAGTGGTTCTATTGTGGGGTTTATGTAACACAACAACAATAAGAAGCCCGAAGTAAATCTAAAATCAATTTTATCACAAATTCTGTTAAGTGAAAGATGTCATAACTGTTTTAATGTTTTAAAGCCGACGAACTGCAGTAAAAATAAATCTTAGTGTAAATAAAAACTGTCAATTTAAACATGTTTCATCAATTAGGTCAGAAATTTATTGGAAAACGATATGGTATGTATTAACTGTAGAGCTTGAAGCCACAAGTAAATATTTAAGATCTAGAATCGGTCAAAGCTATTTTTGCAGTAAATTGTAAATAGTTTTTAACGCAAAATAGTAAGGAGAATTTTTTTATATACTTTTAGTTCAAGTTATAGTCAAAATAATATTAAAATACAAATACCATCTGTTTATTTTATCTTTTTTCTTCCTTTTTATTTTTTCTTTTTCCTTTTCCTCTTGTTTTTCGCATGGCTTTGTCATTGATATTACTTCTTTATGTTTTTATGACCTAGCGATATGGCCCCTCTTACTCTTCACTCGCTTCAGCCAAGCCATCAGGAACAATATGGTTGTGCAATGGGTGTACTTTAGAACACATCTTAATAACTTCCGAATCATGATAACTTTCAGATAGAGGCTTTCCAACACTTTATAGTCACAACTTCTTTAGCTTCTTTTTCCTTTTTAAAATCAATTTACGAATATCAGATCGAAACTGTATGCAAAAGTTTTGCAACTTGTTACAATAAGCTAAAACTTCATGAGTAGTGATAGTAGAATAACATTTTTGGGGTCTATTACGGATTTATGCAAAAATGTTATTGGTAAAGAATTTTTCAACCATTGTTCATATGGAAAAAGCGCCAATGATTTTATCTCTCTTATAATGACAAAGCTTTTTAAATATATGTGTTTTGAGGTTATAAAAACGAAATTGTAGGTTAAATTACTTTCAAATGAATAATTTTGATTTTGATAACAATAAAAATCCAGTACATCAAATACATGTGTCCCTATATAACTTAAATACTAAGTTTTAAAAAATCTATTATACCACCATTCGATTCAGCGCGATTTTTTTTAAATTCATGTGATTTTCACTAACATGAAAGCCTTTTGAATAGAAATGGCAGTTAAAAACTTGAAATGGAAAAATTATCAAAATTTTGTATCTCACAGATAAAGATAAAACTATCAATACATATGTATTTTTGGCTGAATTTAATGAAAATTCAATTTAAACTGTATTAGAATTTATAATTTTTAAGATATGTGACCTAAGAAGAGAGAAACCAAACCAAACCAAACTTGGAGCCATCAGACCATCTTTTATTCTGATCAATACAGCGTGATTTTGTAGGTAAATGGTTCAAAAAGCTGCCCCTAATACTATATCTATTTGTTAATTTGGCAATAGAAATATTACTATGATCTCACATCAATGTTCAAGGCTCAAGTTTCCTTTATATGGAGTAAATGAGCAACAGAAGTTGGCTTATATTATTGAAAAAGGTTTTTACTGTGTAATTTATCTGTATTTATTTTTACGTACGTGATTATTTTTATTAAAATATACTTCAAACCAAATCCCATACCTAATATACATATAAAGGCAAATGTAGATTGTATTTATATGTATATATGTATAATATATGTGCGCGTACGTATATAGATAGGGGTATAAAATATTTTATTTAGTACACCATAATCGAAAGGAAACTCCAAGAAAAAAATCGTAATTTGATGAAATTGAGAGGCAAAACCTCTTCAATAACTCATTAAGTATTCCGTGGTCGTTTTTCGACTTGCAACTTCACTACTGTCGTGGATTTTTAGAGGCAGCAAACATGCTTTACATAATAATACGAAACATAGCCAACGAAAATAAAGTCATCATATTTTAAGGCTGATTTTGAGTTATAGTCTTCTTGGATTTACTACCCACGCGATTATACTTCTCCCCTACCGTCATATTATCGGAATAATTTCCTATTAATTTTACGAGAAATCATATATAGGCGTTTACTTTATTTTATATAAACAGATCCGTTTTCCTATTTAATTAAATGAAATTAAATTTTCAAGCATAATTATAATTAGACATTATTACGTTATACATTTTCCTATTAGTCAGTATGGTTCAGCCGTCTAGTTAAAATTTGATCAACATAAGGAATTACTAAATTAACTGACGCAACACGTTATCCAACTCAACTGTAAACTTTCATTTACTTCGCTAATCAGTTGGCGGTTTAATTATTATTCGATACAGAATAGATATAGTTTTTGATGTTCGTAAAAGTAAATATAATTTACCCAAAATACACAGAATGGCTGTAGATTAATTTTAATCGAATTTTTTATTTAAACAATAATGGGTACAATGGGTAAAAATTATTTTTAAAATAAGCAAATATTATTTTTCAAGAAGTTGAATGAAATTACTTTTTATACATATTTCAAAAATAAAATATGAAATGAAAAAATAACCATTTTTTCTTTCAATTCTCAACTCAAACTCCTCCAACAGCTAGCTCCCATGATGATTTCCTTCAATATACCGTCTAAATACTTATCTTCTAACCTTTTGATTTGACCAAGACGTTCTTTTAGTTAACAGTTTTATGAAGTATCGAAATAATCAGTTTGAAAACTAGTTTATCCAGTAGCACTCCATACATTTGATGCGTTTTAATAACACTTTTCTTTAAATTGAATAGAGAAAGTATTAAAAAATACAGTGAATACAGCGACAAGTCTAACACCTTAAAAATTACCAAAATACGTTTTAACCCTTTTTAACTATGGAATAATGATTTCAAAACATTTTTCGAAAAAGTAATGAAAATTCATATAACTTGTATTAGAATTTATAATTTTAGAGATACCTGACGTAAACAGAAATCAATTTATCGAATATACAATTTTCATTATATATTTTACTAAGTACTAATACTAATATAACAACTATTATAATACCGTCTGATATAATTAAAAAGTCCTTCTAACATCTATAATTTTCGTTAAGTTACCATTACGTGAACAAAAATTATAGCAAGAGATGTGAACTATTAGGTGGAAAAAGTGCCAAAAATGTTATATCTCTAGGAGAAAGAGCGCTATGTTAAAATATATGTAATTTGGTGTGAAAGAAACAAAAATCCATGTTAAATTGTTCTAGAAATTATAATTTTTAATATATATGACAAAAATAGACATAAACAAACTCTCGAAATATAGGTATTTCGAGGTGAAAGAAATGAAAATTTACGTCAAATTGCATTTGAATGAATAATTTTCAAGTTGTGTGACATAAATAAAAATCCAGTAACTTTCTGAAAATACATTTTTCACTCTATAACTTAGAAACTAAAAGCTATAAAAAATGTATTGTACTACTATTCAACTCAACGCAAAATTGTTTATTACTCATGCAATTTTTATTAACTCGAAGTTATTTTAATGGAAATTGTAGTTAAACACTAGCATTGTGTATCTCTCAGATAAAAATAAAACTATCAAAATATGTATATTTCAGGGTGAATTTAATGAAAATTCAATTTGAACTCTCTGAGAATTCATAATTTTTAAGATACGTGACACAAAACAAAATACATTGTATAATTTTAATATTGACGAAATGCTTCGAACGTACAGAACAATTTCATAATATTCTTCGTTAAGAAAAACCCTCTTTAACTTGAAATGGGGATCGAAAGTACTCCCCTTGTACAGCATATTAACTAGACCTGACTCCATCAGACCACCATTTGTTTTGGTCTGTACAGTACTGTTTGCTGGGTAAATTGTTCAAAAAGTTGTTAAAATTAAGTTCTACACCTAAAATACTAAATCTATCTTGTAATTTGAGAAAAGATATATTACTCTCGAACCATCTAACTATTTTAATTGAAATAAATTGAAAGTATGTTATTTGAAAGTATTGAAATAAAATATAGAACATCTGTGGCAAATATTCTTGAGGCAAAATATTATTTCGATTTTCTTGTATTTACTTTTTTTTGTGTATTTGAAGTTCGACAGCAAAGTCATAAAAAGGAGCATTAATATCAAGTGACAGCCGACGCAGTATATAAAATTCGTCCTGGAAAAAAATTAAACAGTAGAACAACTTCTGTATAAGAACATGTCATTAAATTTAAAAAATGATATTGGTCTTTTTTTCCTCCTCTCCGCCAAGATTTCTCGGGTTCAATGAAAACTTTACCCGAGGATTTTCCGAGACGTTTAGAATTTGCGAATGGTTTAACCGAAATCTGAATAATGATAATATTTTAGATAGGACATTTTTTTAGGGATGAAGTACGGTTTCATTTATCGCTTTACAGGGACTCTCGCAGAATATGAGGATATGGTCTACAGTAAATCCGCAACGTATTTCGAGAAACAATTCTTCATCCGTTCAAAATTGGTGTATAGGCCACATTATCCCGAGAGCGTATTGGGGATTTAGTTTTGTTTTGATTTTACCTCTAACATTGAACATTTCCAGCAATATGTACGGTTTTTATCGATATACAAATTATATATTTCATTTCAGACATAAAATTTAAATTATTTATATGCATAATATAAAATCGTTTTTCATTATCCCGACCTTATTGAACAATTTAGTTTTGTCTTAAACATTCAGTAATATCAATTATATTATAATATATAGAAGCGACAAAATTGAAATCAAATACTCCAATTTTTAATCAATTCATCTTAAAAACAATAAAATAATTCAAAGAAGAAACAATGTTGCTTTTTTAAAAGATAATTGGACATTTTTAACGTATAACGTCTTTTTTCTGCTTATATAAAAATTTACCAATTTGTTAACGAAGTCTGCAAACGATCAATATTGGCATGGATATGTTGCAGAATAATTGATACTGTACAATAATTTTGAATATTTGTAGGATATCTTGAAAGGATTCCTTTTTTTTGTGTAATGTTGATTTACGAAATTACTTTTTCTCCAAATCAGTAGTATAAATACCTGATTATTAAATACGACCGATAATACTTAATCATTTCGTTCTATGTAATTACGATAAGCCCTTTTATGTCTAGTTAAAACAGAGAGAGAAAAGGGAGAGTTTTGTATAAATGGCGAAGAATAAAATAGAAAGTAATAATGATTTTAAAAAACTAATAATTAAAACAATTAAAAGAACAAAAAAGACTGGATAGAGCTGAATATATTCAAACTTTTCATTCTATATAATTCAAACTAACATTTTTCAACTTCGAACTACAAAATTGTGTATTATCTCATAACACATCTAGTCATATTTTGCATTTTATTAATTAACAAGGTTAGTACAAAATTAATGAAAAAAAAACAATAATGACCAGGATAGTTTTACGTAGAAATAAATAATAATAAAAAAACAGGAACAAATGGCTATAGCTGAATATATTCAGACTTTTCCTTCTGTGAAATGAAATTAACAGTTTTATTTATACTTAATACAACGCTACAGAGTATTCTTTCATAATATATCTAATTAGGATTCCCAATTTATTTATTAACAAAACTAGTAACAAAATGAACGAAAAAAAACGTAAATGAAAGGGATAATAAAATGATACGTATAGCAACAAAACAGAAACAAATAATAATAAAAAAAGCAGAAAGGACTGGCTGTAGCTGAATATATTCGACTTATTGATAAACTATAAAACTACAAATGGGTAAAAATGAAATGTTGATACGTTGTTTTTGTATCGGAACTCTCACGATATTTACCAATAGAATCTGAGCTTTAAAATAATATTGACTATGTTATATTGAGCTTATCCATAACAGAAACGAAGAACTATTTCGTCAGAATTTTATATATGATAAATTCCTTTCCAGAAACCCACATATTTACTTTTTAAAAGTACTCCTTAAATATGGTACATTTTTTTAATGCACTTGGTTATTGATGTTGATAAAATTTGATATTTATATAATGGTTATCTACAGGTATTCACTACTGCTTTATTTTGAATATTATGTATACATATATATATATATATATATATATATATATAATAGTTTGAATAAAATAAAACCTAAAACTAAAAGAAAATCAAATATTAGATAATATAGGAATATAATAATACATACTCTATATATACATATATACATCGAAAACGATTCTATCTGAATTCGCATATAGCGATTTGGCGGTAGTAATACAAAGTAGCCACCTTACCACCTTTTCCATTGGCAAGTTCTAGATGTTTACCTAAAGGCCAAATTGCCGTTTGGATTTCAAAACTGATATATATCTTCGAACCCTTACGCGTCCAGAAATGTCTAAAGACCTTTGATCATTCAGACATCAGATAAGGCTTTGACCCTCAAGCTCAAATAAGATGGGATAAGCACTCTGTCTATTTATTTATATTCGTAACGAGCTTTTGAAAATTCTTCTCCTCCGTATATAATTAGTCGATTTTTATATTCGTCCGTATATTAACAAACTGTGAATTTTAATTTTAATGAATGTTTAATTCATTAAAATAATTATATATATTCAGTTTTTTTTTCATCTATATGGTGTTTTTTTAAAAATGAAGAATCGCAAAGTCTCGTAAATACGGTGGTTGGATATTATAATAATGACGGGACATTAGCATAAGACTTATGAGTCACTTTTCAAATGTAGAAAAATCGAACAATTTTTAAGACGAATGTTTACGAGCAAGGCAAATTGTATTATATACGACAATATTTTGCGAAAAAAATTGTGGAACATTGAAGTGGCTGGCTACACCAGCAGGAAGGTAATACTGTCTTGTGAGATTGGAAAGAAATTGTTCATCTTGAGCAGAATTTCATTAAACCAGGAGTCCGTTAAACCAACTATACTCAATGGAATAAAACAGTAATTACTAGAAATTAAATTATGATATTGCCAAAAAACGAAGAACATCGATGAAAAGCTATTTGAAACATCTATATGAATGAATTCGATTTTACAAACATAAAAACAACTGAGTATTTTAACCAAAGTAAATAATAACATTAAATAAAATAGGAATATTCAAAAAACTTGAAAACCAGTAGATTTTGAAACACGTATAACCACAATGCATTTTAAACTGTTACTGCTGAAAATTGAAATAATCTAACTGCGCAAATAACGCTGCGAAAGCTGGAAAATGTTCATGTTTTTGCCATTTAGCAAAAACGACCTATATGACTTAATTGAACTGAAATGTTACAATGGTTCCATTGTACTGGAAAAAGCAACCAGGAACCAGCTGGTTGACGCCTCTGACAATATTTATAATTATTCGTTCACTGCTTTCAGATTAAATGTTTTTTTTCCTCCACAATAACACCCTTCCATTTATAATGAAAAAAAGGGGGGCCCAGTTCAAACAAAACAGCTAGGAAAATAAATATACGTAAATGCGTCTAATGTACTTTTTAAACAACATTAAAAGTTAATTATTTTTAATTTTGGAAAGCATTTTATATAGGGTAATGATTCTAAAAATTGTTTATCCATTATATTATGTTGTACAAAGTTCAGTTTATCATTCCTCGCTAGTAATTTAATAACAATGGAAAATTAAAGCTTGTTTCTTTAATTAAAATGAGCAAATATTTAAATGAGGATGCCGCAATTAAACGATATTGATTTAATTTTATTTAACGTCGAGCTATTTACGTACGTTAGCTATTACCATCTAATTTATCCTCAAAAAACTCTAATTTCACTAAAAAATATCACGTTACTATGTCATCAAATCGCTTTCAATATATATCAATGGCAAACATCAATTTATATAAATGGAAAATAAACGTTTCGTTTTAAAACGTAGCTAATATTATATCGAGACTCCATGATTTTAAAATGAAAGAATCATATTTACTCCATTCGTTTTTATACGGCCTTCAAATGTAATTTTTTATATAAACCCTGAGGCAATTCTCAACGAATTTGGTGACAATGTACCATATATTTTAGCACCATGATTCTTTCTACATACCCAAAAGAGCTAAAAAATGTCAAGTAAAGTGACTGCGAGATATATATGAGAACTCCGCAGGGTCTCTAACTAATTGGGTGTATATATCCACGTTATATTAGATTAATATCACACTGCATGATAATTAAATTCTCAAAAAATGATGATAAATACTAGTATAATGTTTTATTATTTAATTTTACTTATTCATAAATATATAAAAAAAAATTTCACATATTTTAATAATAAATAAGATATAAGTAAATGAAGTAAAGATATTTACTATTTTTAATTTCGCAACCATCATTTCAAGTAATTTATAGCTTCACCACACATGGATACAGTTTTTGAAGAAGAGAACAAATATTTTTATTGCTTTGACTTAAATTGGACGAATTGGATAGATACAGAATAACATGGGTTAAAATGTTAATTAAAAATTACAAAGAATCAACACTATATAAAGAATTATAGCGATTGTCTACCTCTATTCCTCTTTGCAGGAGCAGACAAAAGAATATGATACTTAACAGACATTAAATAATCATTATTTTGAATATCTCTCTCACTTTTAGAATCAAAAACTTAATATCAACGATAATAATATTTTTTCCACACATATTTCATCATTTAACTTAAAACACTCGTATACGGTATAATTGTGGAATATCAAACGTATTCATTATTTTCCCGAAGAACAATTTTTTTTATTGCTATTCAGCTTAATTCGAGAATTTCATCTCTTGTTAGACCGAGAAAGACTAACATTTGTTTTATTCAGTCATAATTTGCATTTAAATTCTATCTCAAAAATATTTTTGCATTGCTAATGAAGTAAAAAAAAAACGCAAAAAAATCGACCTTTTTCTCTTTTATATCGGGTGAAAATTTTTGTCATTCATTCTTTAGCTGTCGTTTGGTAATTGTGGGTCTGTATATTTATACAGGTAGAAACACAAATTTATTAAAAATGCGTCCCAGATTATTTCAAATAATTAAGAACTTAATCAATTCAATTATCAAAGTCATAACTTGTCGAAATCCTTTTTGTTTTTCCTTGCTTTGACAGTTTTCAGTGATAAATGATGTTTACAAAACACGAAATATTAAAACATTTATATAACATTTTCCTTGCAATAATCAAGTATCAAATAACTTTTAATTTATTATTAACTATCAACAACAATATTGAAAGGGTTATGCCCCTTTTTTCATTACATTGAAGGGAGTCACATTTATAAAATATAGTTTCATATTTCTTATACATATTAAGACCCCTCATAGCATAAACATTTGTCAAATAATATGGAGAAGCTATTTAACAATTGGTGAGAAAAAAGTTGCTCAATAAAAATCTCTAAAATAATTATTAACAACATAAAAAATTAAGTTTATATCCAAATTTATTTAGCAAGTTTATTTTTTCAGTGTATTACTTTAAAAGACATTAGCAAAGTACTTCTTATATTCACTGTGACTCTTCGATCCAAATAACCTTGTACTGGACAACTTTTATATTTTCCGTACTACATAGCCATTATGTTTGAAATAATTTCAACACAGTTAACAAACATTTTACCTTCGAAACAATAAACAGATACTAAAATATAACCATGCACCATGTGGCAAATATAAATCCTTACCTGTCTGTGTAATCCTAGTTTCTATACTCGACACATGACTTACTTGAAACCAACATTTATAAATTTTGTGCCAACAATTAGAAGTAATATTTTTAATTTAGGATTTGATCATATCTACCTTGTAATGAAATTTTCACATAAGTACATACAATCTTTTACCTTGAGACTGAATATATCTTCTGAGGTTTTTGGATTATATTGCGGTATTTATAAAATTTGAAACAATTGAAATCTCTTCACAAATCTGCAAGTAGAATACTACTCTTGTCATAGCTTCGTTTATTATGTTACTAGCCATATTTACAACAATTTGATATTATATAAAAACGCTAATATGGTATATATAGATTTACCAATAAACTTTATTCTTCAGGAAAAGAACACTGCACACTTATCGTCAAAAAATGATTCACAAGGTCTTTTATTTTGTTAAATAATTGTGAGCGTATAAGAAATAACAGAAATAAGACACTCACTAAATCATCAGTTATAAAAACGATATATGAATTTTAAAAAACGAAGTAAAATAAAGTCGATATGGGTTACGATGATTGTTAATTAGAAATATGAATCTGAGAGAGATTCAAACGAATAAATAACGAATAAAATAGAAAAACCCAATCAATGCTTTTATTCGATCCGAATTGAAAGGTCTGTAAACCAAAAATAATTGAGTTTCTAAGGAAATTCAATTAGAACCGAATAACTGCTTTCTACGTTATACGAGTGCCGTCCACTACGTATTATGTCCCTTAAGTGAACATATTGATTGGCCAGAACCACGTTTATATTATGTAATATAATTAGGTGTGCTATATCAGTAAAATATAACTGTATTTTTGTGCTAATTAGGAGGAAAAAAGGGATAAAACGAAATAAAAGAACGTATTTATTTATATAAGTATATTATCCATTATCGATCTTCTGTGAGACAGAGGATTCATTATCCAAACCCCCAACCTGAGTCGTCCTCGACTAACTGGACCCCTTATGATGTTATTTTCGACGTTATTTCAGCTTTTTTCGTTGGTTTTTCTTTGTTAGGCGACGTACATTCAATGATGTTTTTTCTCAATAGCCACTATTCGCCTGACGTTGCAACCCTTTTTTTTTCAAACAAACAAAATCAATCAAAGCATCACAGTATGTTCTGCATATATATAATAAAACCTAAATAAATTAGATTCTTCAAATAATTCTGACAACTCAACAATTGACTGTATATTTTTTGGACGAAGAGAAACAGAATTGACTTTCAAAAAACAATATATGTGTACAAATACAAAATGCACTATACACTAAACTATCCAGATGTTGCTCCATCTGACCGAAAATAAGTAAAATTGGTCCCAACATTTCAATTTAATTATAAATAAACTATTATTTTTATCAAAAAAAGACAATATAATTTTAAATAAACTATTATTTTTATCAAAAAAAAAAAAGAAAACGCCACAAATTATGTGTTATATTTTTTATTCTGTGCGATATTAGATCGTCATAAACATTTAAGATGGTATTTTAAATATTCTCTCGTGATTTATGGCATATCGCGTAAAATCGTTCCAGAAAAATTCTAGTTCTGATTCTGTTCGGGCACTAAATCACCACCGGCAATATAAACAATTTATTTCCGCCACATATCATAGTGATAAAATATATATCTGTTCTTGTACTGTAAAGTTACAAAAAAATTTTCGTAAATATTATGTTTAATGTTCCCCATACGACCATGCAATAATTATATTTTCTATATTACTAAATATAAATAGAACTAATTTGGTTTTTCGAATTCTAATTTTAGTTTTGTTTATAGGTGTCATGGATCCGGCATAGAGATATTCATATTTTAACGGTGAGCAGCTATACGTATACCAGCGATCAACGTTTCCAGGCCAATCATCATCCTGAATCTGATGAATGGACTCTCCAAATAAAATGGGCGCAAAAAAGAGATGCAGGAATTTATGAATGCCAAATCAGCACTCAACCCGTTCGCAGTTATTTTGTTAATTTAAATGTTGTTGGTAAGTATAATATATATATAAATATATATATATATATATATATATATATATATATATATATATATATAAATATATATATATATATATATATATATATATATATATATATATTATATAATTAATTATGTTATATTAAACAAGAATTTTCATTTACTCATGTTCAAAAGTTTGTTTTATTTATTTATTATCTTTCTGTGCTTACTAGAAAAAGCAAGTGGCTATCATAATCTAATAAATTATGGTTACTTGTCTAAATATGCAACTTTGATTCTGCCGTTTCTACAAAATTCCATATAGATTTATAAACAAATTACAATTTGCTACTATCATCTTCCAATTTTTGGTGGTCTACTAATTTTAATGTAAAAATGGACACAATTTTTTAATCTGAAAAAGATGGAAATAACAAAATGTCATAGATCGAAGAAAGTACTAGTCGGAAGAACAATGTCTTTAAGATACGACAGATGGGGTACGACTCATTTCAAATGTTCCATGTATGTGTGTTTTCTTTTATAACGACCTGTTATTCTTAGAACATTTTGGCTCAATTCACCATTTCTAAATCGTAGAAATAACTAATATAGCAGCGTGCTTATTAGGGTATTGAATGAGCCTCGTCAACTGACATAAACATGGCAAATGTGTACAAAATTCTTCAAAATGTTAATGACAATAATTAGAAGTTATAAACCAGCAAATATTGTTTTGGCGCTTTGCTTTTTTTAATAAAATTTGCGATCTGATTCTGATTTGCTGACTCTGATTGAACACGCCAAAGCCAATAAATAGTCAGAGTCAGAAACAGATTGACGTGGTAATATTGCGGCATTATAAATTCCGATGATGTGTGTTCACTGGTATATTGGACGAACTATATCACAGTGATAAAGCCGCCTACTCGAAAACGATGGAAAAAAGTTTGTATAAAACCATGTGTACATCCATTTCTATGATTTATATACACTTAAAATTTAATTAGATCTAATTTAAAACTACACTTTACAAGGCACGAATAGTGAAAGAACTATTAGGATTAGACAAAGCAAGTAACACAGCGAACTTGCTGAAGCTGATAATGTTCACTCTACAATTAGCGTGTTTCATAATACTAAAGTTTTAATAAATATTCTACATGTTTCAACTATTTTGCTATGATAAAAATCAGACCCAATATTTCTATATTATTTTCAATTTATATTGCTTGTTGTTACAACATATAATATAAATATAAATATATTGTAAGTAAAGTAAAATAAGTGAGTGTATAGTTGAGAAGACATGATATTTCAAGTTTCAAAGTTGTTTTTGTTACATTGTTATGACACAAAATATTGTCAGAACGCCTGGAATTTTATTCTATTATAAAAGTTGATATTTCTGCCCGTATAGTTACAAATCATACAGTCTAAAGCAATAAATTAAAAAAGTTTCTTTGAAAATAAAATAATTTTGCATAGGTTACGTTGCCTGAACGATTTTGTTATTGTACTACGAATAATTTAGATTCAGTATATCGCTTGAACGAGAGAACTTTTGAAGTTGCACACATAGACACATTGAATGCCATCATTTGAAAGTTGGAGTAATTTATTCTCTTAGTATGTCCCTATGTCTCGAAAGAGTTTAACAGAAATAAATCTTACCGAGCACTATACGTAGATTGTTCCCAGTACGGTCATTTTGTTTTGATGTCCTATCAAAACTGGGGAAAAGAAAAAATATAACCACCATAAAGAAAACCACCGAAAAAAAATATAACGAAATGAATTTCACTGGCAGTTTTAAAATGGTTGTTTTCTATTTTAATAATCGGATAGAAGAATTGTCGATGGACCAACCAGCCCAAGATGAAAGTTACAAGTGTAATTGTTCCTGTCCAAGACCAATATCGCCCATAAGACCCGATGGTTATCCAGGTTAAAGGTTACATTATTACTAAAAATTAATAAAGTTTGAAACTAACCACTAACACTAAGGTTTTTCTAACATAACCGAGTATGTTCGATGGTAATTCGTAATTTAATTTAATGAACTAAAACTTAACGATAGTTTGGTATAAATGTTAAAATTAAAACTTAACTCAAGAAGTTTGTTCTGAAGTTTCACCGATGAGAAATTAGAGTTTTCCTCGCGAATATATCTTTCGCTTAAATAATTTCGTATGATCTGATACTAACATAAATATGGATTAATTTTTTGTTTTTAAATGTTTGTGTTTCTTATTTCAGTCCCAACAGCTCAGATTCTTGGAGGTCCTGATCTACATGTGGATAAAGGCAGTACAATCAATCTGACTTGCTCTATTAAATTCAGCCCTGAACCTCCGGCGTATATCTTTTGGTACCATCATGATGACGTAAGTAATCTAATACTGTTTCTATTTTTGATTAGTATTGTGAACTCATTTTCATGGATTAATTAGCATATATTATTATTTTCCGGAAGTATAAAAGACATATTTTTGGTCAGGTACCAAATTATCTAATTATAAGTTACCAAAACACGACTTTTCGAAAATATATTTTCGCTTATTTAATTAAAATACTGAAAGACATAACATTATCAACAACACCACTACAAATATCTCTCTTAATCAACCGAAAATGTTGATTCTTCTGCGAACCGAAATAAAATGCGATGCTAATAACAAAATTGATGAGATAACAAAGCTTTAGCAATGTTGAAAATCAAATCTCAATCTTTATAAAAACGCGCTAATAGGAAATTGTATTTTGTTACTTCCATGTTAGACTGAGAGGCACATTTGTTTATGAAGGTGACTCAAATTTGAATCTAATATTGATAACCCTTAAATATCACCAGTAATTTAATCTGAATACTAATAGAAATATCAGTACATATACATATTATGTATAAAATTGGTGATAGTGCTGCAGTTTCCAGGAAAATCAATAATCAGAAAGAACAATATCTGGCAGGTACAACTGGTACCATAAAATTCAATATTGTTACGACTTTTGTAATATGAGGTCAAATGTTATCGTGCTGAAGAATAACTTTGTCGTGTATTTTCTCGTCTTCCAAAATACTTTGACAAAGCAGACAGCTCAAATAAATTAATTTCTTTCTGTACTGAGCGCCCTTGGTAGAATTACGAGATTGTAGCAACACATTGTCACCAGTCACAGGGTATACACAATATTACCATCCAACCATGAATCCTTGAAATTTAAATCACAGTTTTTATATATTTGTTATTTATATAATAATATATACTATTTGGTTTTTAATAGCATTCCTGTTATATTTTACAGTTGTTACATATTATATTTGTGATTTTAGATAATGATGTTATAATGTAAATTTAGTACAACAATAACACATATAAAAGACTCAGACAAAAAACTACTTAAATTATTTTATGGACTATAACTCAATGAAAATAAAAACATCACGAACTAGCTAACATTTCAGACAATATAAAGTTTATTGACTATTTCCTCTTACACTATCATTAATTTTACAATGCAAACGAAACCAAAAAAAAAACAAATAAGAATTGATTCAAGAAATACGACCAACATTTATTTTTCTCATAAACTATCGGTATTTTCGATGAAGAGAGAAAAAAAAGCAAAATATATATTTTCCCGAATTCGTTATTCCGTATTTTTAAATAACAAGTTACCAATTTGTTTAGATATTTCTTGGTTTAGCATTTTATGGGCCTATCCAGCATACAATTTGTTTCCAAAGAGCGATTCCAGATCCGAAAAACATTACTTTGTAAGAGTCCCGCTGGATTTGCTACCTTCCGTTGAGAAAAACCCTTCTTCACCTAAACAAACAATTCACAGTCTGTTTAACTCGGAAATAACACGTCTGAGTTTCTTAAAACAAAATTTTATTGCTAAACATCGTATTGAGACGAAATAAAGCAGTAAAGATTCGGCCTACGTATCTTATAAAATAAACACCACCTTCACTTTATTACGTTAACGAATGTAGTAAAAATAAAACAACTAAATACATATGAAAAAAAACGCAATAATCTAACATACATTTCGAAATTTACTACTTTGAAATAAAAAAAATATTAATTTGTATTATATTTTAGTTATTAGTAAAAGTTATATCAAATTAAGATGGATTTTGAAATACCTAGTTGTATGTTTGGTTGCATATATTTGGTAAGTCATCATTGAAAGAGTGCATTTCTAGTTTAAAAGCAAGTATAATAGTATAGCTTAAGAAATATGTGTTGTTTAATGATTACAGGGTAATTTGCTACTGGGACTTTAACATATTGTACTATATTTTATTATTACGGGCTGTTTTTGTCGAGTAATAACACGAAACAAACTAAAGTTCATAGGCGAAACCGCCATACTTTGCTTATGGGAAAAGTAACCATAAAGTTGGTCTTAAAAGTAAATAAAAGTGCACGATTTTTATATTTATTTGTTCCGTAAGCGTAAAACAGTCCAGAATAAGTACTTTAAATAAATTTACCACTTTATGTTTTTTTAAGAGCCACTAACTTTTATCGGAAAATTTACTGCGTTTAAACGAGAAATTCTTGTAATCCTAGTAGAAATTTAACAAGCTCAACTTATGTACATTAAATTGGTTTATTCATTTTTTTCACACATTATTTTGTCCAGACCGTACAAGCACCTATAACATTAAATATCTCGGAATGAATCTTGATGCAAAACTTCGCTGAAAGGAACATATAAAGAAGAAAAGAAAAGAACTGAATTGAAATATAGGAAAACGTACTGGCTAATTGGAAGAAAATCATAATTATCAGTACATAATAAATTGCTATTATATAAGCAAATACTGAAACCTATATGGACATACGGAGTTCAATTATGGGGATGTTCTGCAAAGAGTAACATAAACAAGATACACATTTTTCAGAACAAAGTCCTGAGAGGTACTGTGGGCGCACCCAAATAATATAGGACTGATTACCTACATCGAAACCTTCAGATACCCACAGTAAGTTAAGAAATCAAGAGAATTGCAAGAGGACATGAGGAAAGACCCCATTCTCATTAGAATATTGAGGTATTACAACTTTTGGATACCACCGGAACAGGACACAAGACTCAAAAGAATTGTGTTGTGTAGTGAGGTGTATATAATAAAAAATACAGCAGTGACATGTATAAACATTATTTCACCAGAGACTGATATAGGGCCGATGCGTCCTCCAGATACCTAGATTTAAGTTATCATAAAGACAAATTGTAGGTTAGTCGGAAACGACTAGTAATAATGTAAATAATGTAATAACTCTAGTAATAAACCAACTAAATTCAGGTTCCACTTCTTATATTCACTGTCCAATGCAACGCTAGATGATTATATCTAGAAAATAATAAATACAAATATAAAGTGTATAAATATTACGACATTATCAAGATAACTCAGCACATAATGAATTGATAGATGGTAGTGTTATTTTGGTTAGGTTCGGATAGAAGTTTTAGTTTCAGTATTAACGTATAGATGTAATGAACATGGATATTAAAGAATTAGATATTTTACCTTGATGCCGTTAGAACAGAAACTAGATATACCACAGTATTAAATTTTAAGAAAAAGAAGGCACAATTTATATCAGCGCTAAGATAACTTTGAAACTTTTAAGCTCTACTTTCAACTTTCCGAGCAGAAAAAGAACGCATAAAAGTTACAGAAAAGATCGTTTACAACTAAGGTGAAAAAAGTTATTTGTTGCTTTGGAAGGAACAAAAAAAAAAACATGCCTCCATTCGCATTAACTATCCGATGTTATAATTCATATTTTCAGACATTCGATATATTTTATCTTTAGAAAAGTGTAATAGAGGAAAATATCTGACTAAAGTGAAAAATAAACAGTTTCAAATCTTTGCAGAATCAAAATTGTTATTGTCGTATCAAGATGAAATCAGTCTCTGACAAATAACATCGAAACTTTACTAATTTTTTGATTGTAATAAATTTATTTTTGGCTGTCTCATTTTCGGTATTTCAATAAAGGAGTCTTTGGCGGCCAGATTATTTTGGTGGCGTCTATTTAACCTGCTGTTTCTTCACCGGTGCTAATTTTCCATGACAAGTTGCACGTTTGAATAACATGTCCATCATTGTACTCTAAATTAGATATGACATGAATTTCACCTTAAAGTATAGACATATCAGTGATAATTGGCTGTAGAGTAAATTTGTATTCTAATACAGCAAACTAACATCAGAATAACAGTATAGAATCACAATCCTTCTTTCTCGACCTGCATGTCTATTTTAGTAATTCTCTACCACATCCCATAACAATTCGATTTTATTGAGTATGCAGTGCTAGGGAAGAAAAGATTACAATCTGTTGCCATATGATTCTGCCATTATCTACTGTGTATCTCTTTTCGGACTTATTTCTAAAAAAAATTACATAAAACGCAATTAAGTATTTCATTTATATTTACCAAGTAACAATTAGAAACACTTCACTCTTTAACATGGTATTTTGAATCCTTAATTTGTATTATGTAAGCCTTTCCTTAATACAGTGTTTGCCATTCCATTTCTTGGGATTTTTTAAGAATAATAACGAAGAATAATACAATTAAAATGAATTATTTTAAAAAACGTTATGCTTAACAAAATCTAATAAATTGTTTCTCTATCTTTTACCTTTTCAGTCAACTTTCTTAACGTCCTTACACTATTTGATGGTGTAACAAGGGTGGCCAAATGTTCCAAGGGTGAAATATCTCTGTCTATATATATATATATATATATATATATATATATATATATATATATATTGAAATGAGAAATCCTCCTTAATTTTGTTATATATTTTTAAAATGTATTCTTCTAAAAGAAATGTCTGAAAATGCAATATATTATTTTTAGACTAACAGTTTACTCTGAAATATGTTATATTATATATTATGTTTACATTGAAAAAATCTACTCACTGTTTTTATACATTTCATAAATGTAATATTAAATCGAACTAACACCAAAGTATGATGATACTTTCTTTTCGATGGATACAAAATTATAGTGTTTTTCTTTTTCTTTTTGAGGGGTTTTAATTATAGTAGCCATAGTAATTTTCGGTGAAGCTGCAACACAATGAAAATATTTCCAATAAAAACCCCAGTAGCTTAAAATTTAATAGTACCAATACTTACCCCTCTAACGCATTTTACTGAAAAGAAGGGGCTACCCACCACCTCGTTCCTTATAAGATATTTGCCAAATAGACGAGTTTTATTTTACCAGGTTGATTTGTTTACATGCTCAGATACATGAGACAGCTTTGTGTCTCTTTTTAACCTAATAAAATGACACAGAAAATATTATCTAGTATTAAAATGAATCTACAAACTGCAATAGACAATACATTATACATCTTGATGACCCAAAGTATTCGTGTTTGGACTGGCGACGTTAATGATCAAAACTTTTTCATCCCAGCAACTTATTTTGTTCCAACCTGAATGATGTGGACGTGTAAAAATGTAGCTTCCTCACAGCGACGCTATTCTGGACATTATTCCCTAGATGTGACGTAAATTGATCACAAATATCATGTTGATTTGATCGCTAGATTTTTTTGTAACGCTTTCCCAAGACTTAGATATACATATCAATAAGCTGTAGTCAATCCTTGTGAGGCTATCACTGCAATTCAATCAAAATAGTTATACAAAATTGGACAACCATAAGAAAGGTCCGCCATGAGAAACTTTAGTGGATATTTAAGCAACATTATACAGCATACATAATGGCGTGCATGAACGTTTGGAACTAAAAAAAAATAAGTTCTTTAATACCTTCCATACTACAACTAATTTAAATCCATTTCGACACCAACGCGTCTTTATTGAAAATCCCTATATATCATGTTTAATTCAAACATTTAAATTGGACATTTGAACTTCATTCAACGATTGATTGGTTAAAATTTAACCGAAACAATGAATTGCGCTTAGCAAATTTAGTCGTAACTTTATTTCTGACAGTAGTGATTGCGAATTAACCGCAATTAATTTGTTTTAAAATAAATCGACCAAATTGTTTTATAAAGAGTTTAAATCGACCATCGCGGAAAGACAAAAGATTATTTATTTATGTTTCACTAACTAAATTTACTCTTTTCATTGTTTTTCGTCGTCGAACTTTCCGCTATATATATATATAGCGGAATATATAAAATATATAAAATATATATATATATATATATATACATATATATATATATATATATATATATATGTATATATATATATATATATATATATATATATATGTATATATATATATGTATATATATATATATATATATATATATATATATATATATATATATCTATATATATATATAGATATATATATTATATCTATTCAAAATAGCAGTGACACGAGCGAACTGTCAAATCGTCGCAATGTTGCCGCACCAACTCTGAGTTTTAGTACATTATAGCTCTGACATATAACAAAATTTTAATTATTTATTTTAACATTATAGTACATCAAATGTATTTATTATCGAAGAACTTAAAACTACAATTAATTTTACAGCCGCAAAAATTTACAGGTTAGAGTTGTTTAATTATATATATATATATATATATATATATATATATATATATATATATATATATATATTGAGCTTTTTTCCACACTAGTATCGGTAGGGTTCTAGGCGCGTTTTTGTACGTAGTGGTATCCCCCAAGACCTAATCCACATAATTAACAATTGTGTATCTGAGTATTGTATTTTACTTTCATTAGAAGGCGTATTTATGTTTTACGCTTAGTTCTTGTTTCTTTCGATGCAATGTATCCTTGTAAAGTTATTATGATATTACTTTATTTCTCTTTAGTTTGTCCTATTACTATCTGTATACATCTTTCTTGATAAAACTACCTTTAATCACTGCATTCTCCTTAATGCATTTGCCACATCTGCAAAACAGTTAGTGTTATTTCTGTCCTCATACATGTTAACCAAACGTTCATGTATATTCTGAACAATAACACACATGCCCATAAAGCTTTCACACTCTATAATACTATTCCCTACAACTAAAGTATATTAATTGTATACTGACCTTTAGTGGTTTCCTCTTTCATCACCCTGTCTTGGTAATCGTCAGCATTGAATCATAAACCAACATTCATAAGGTTTTATACAATCACTATGACTTTCAGAAACACTAGTCAAGTGAATAACTATGCTATTTATTTCCAATCTATCAAAAATTTGCTCAAGATTCAACCATTTATTAATTTCTTCTTCAATGTGTCTGATCGAGCTCACACAAACTGAAGGTGCTCTGGTTTGAATATCCTCCACGACCTGAATATCTATTGTAATAATTCTTTGCAATACCTCGTATCAACCCAATTGGATTAAAATGTGATTGGGAGGAAGACGTAATATTCTGTGGCCATAACATTCAGTAATCTGATCTACTATGTATCTTTTCTCAGGCTTATTCCTAAACAAGTTAATTACATAAATTGCAATGAAATAGTTCATTTATATTTACAAAGTAACAGTTTGAAATAGTTCATTCTTTAACATGATTTTCTCGAAAATTATTTTATGTGCTTTAAGCTATTCCTTAATTGCAGCCTTTGTTGATGAACTTGTTTTTGTTTTTGGATTTTCTCCACCAGTGTACCATATATATGGTAGATATGGTGCATTGTACATAACAATAACAATTCCTTAAAAAGCTGATTTTTTAACTATTGCAAAGAAAAGTTATGGTTCATTTCTTCATGGTAATCACCCTTGGACTTAGAGAAACACTAATTCTGCACCAGGAATAAAACCATTCCTGTTTCCAGCATGAAGAACTATATGTCTGCAATGAATAAATGTTATGACTAACAAAACCTAATCGATAATTATTCCAACATTTACCTTTTTCCATTAACTTTTGTTGTCTTTACACTATATTTATTATCATCTTGCCATAAGCAACTCGATATACCATTCTGAAATATTCATTTATCATTTAAATATATAAATTGATATATTTCTTCTTTGATTTTGTTATATGTTTTTAAAAATTGTATTATTTTAAAAGCAATCTCTGGAAGTTCCATTAAACCCCTTCGAGGGTTATCTTTACACCATTTAAATCCTATATTATTCTATTCTACATCTCTCAAATAGCTGTATATCTTTTGAGATCTTATGGATACTTTCCAGACTAACAATTTGCTCTGAAATAATTCTATTAAATTATGTTTCGATTGGAAAAACTACTTAAGGTTTCATACATTTCGTATATTTGATCTCTGAAACACCAAGCTGATCTTCTGAAACACGGTTCCTTTTTGGCGAATTTAAGGCTATATTGTTTTTTATTTTTTGAGATATGTTAGTAACTATGTCCGTACTAACATACAGTGTAGCTGCAAGGCGCAAAAAAATATTTTCAATAAAAACCGCGGCGAATTCAAATTTGTTAAAACAAAAAATTAAAACAACGTTTGCCGGTTTATAACCCGTAATTATAATATTTTGAAAAATTTTCAGACGTTTGGCAAACGGACAACTTGTGTTGATTCATTCCGTTACATGTTCGAACTTCCCGAACAGCATTCTGTCTCTTTTTAAATTGAACAAAATGACAAGGATATTATTGTCTGACTGTAAAACGAATTTACAACTTTAGACAGATACATATTGACACTCGTGTAACTGTTGTTTTGAATATATATATTTATATATATATATATATATATATATATATATATATATATATATATATATATATATATATATATATATATATATATATATATATATAAATATGATTTTTTTAATAGAATCAAAACATAATACAATGAAAGTTAATGAAAACTGTTCGGCTGATATTTATTTTCAGAATGACGTCAAAACCAAATCACTTTTATCTTACAGTTATTGTTTTAAAGTTTCCTTTAACGTATACAAAGTTGTCTTCGCCTGTGATGTACGAAACCTTAATTTTCGTGATGGATCACCTCACAAACGTCAACCAATAGAATTTATCAACATTTTCGATAATTATATTAAAATATAATTTACAAAATATTCACTTTTTGCCTGTTTTAAGTTGGTAATACTGTTTTCGATGAGAGACATTTTGAGAATCATGGTTAGAATCAAATTTGGTTTAACACGTTTCCATGACAGACTAATCTTCAGAACGTTTAATGTTATTAACAGTAGAAACAACATGTACAAATATCTTTGAGGTGAACATAATCCTCAAGTATATGATGACATAAAATTATGTTCAGAAAAACTGAGTGTTTGATGTTATTTACCAAATTATCTCAAATTGATTATCACAAATATAACATAATTTACCACAAATGCATTGTAATTAACGTCGATAAAAAAGCTGAACCATATAAAACAATTTTAATGTATAGTCTGATCACTAAAAATTAAGAGTAATGAGAAAGATAATATAAAAAATATTGTTCATTGAAATATCAGACAAAGAACAGAAATTTGTCGTAAATGTAGCCTAATCTACAAATATATAGATGAAAGCTGTAAAAACTATTTAACGATCTTGACTTATGTAAACTACAATTAATTTTACAGCCGCAAAAATTTATAGGTTAGAGTTGTTTAATTATATATACATTGAGATTTTTCACACTAGTATCGGTAGAGTTTTGGTGTGTAGTGGTATCCCCCCAAGGCCTAATCCACATAATTAGCAACTGTATATCTGAGTAATGTATTTTACTTTCATTAGAAAGCATATTTATGTTTTACGCTTAGTTCTTGTTTCTTTCGATGCAATGTATAATGTATGTATGTTATAAGTATCAAAAACTGGAACAAGATAATGTTAAGAGATCGCTAAATGATATAAAACTATGATTAATATAGTTTCACTTACTGAAGTGATCTCCAGAATACATAACAATAAGAATATTATAACAAAGAATAACACAAATCATAAAAATACTATTTAAATGAACTCTCAAAGCAATTTCAATGAAATACATATGCTCACTTTCAACCAATCACGATTTATTCCCTGTCGTCTCGGAAAATAGCCGCAGCTAACCGAATGGTCTGATACTAGCCACTGTTAATTTTATTTTATTATTTCCTATTGTTATTGTTATTACCTAACCCATCTCTTATAAATCGTTAGGAATAAAATTTAAAACTTAAAACTTATAAATCGCATGTTTCGAATTATCGAATATTAAATGAAACTTTTAAATCCACTGTGTGAAACTAAAATCTGAAGTAATAGAATTGAGGAAAATGAAATAAAAGAAAATAAAATAAAAAGTGGATATGTTCATGTCTGGGCAAGTGAGATTTATTGCTTTTAAAGGCCGAAAAGCTTTTGGTAAATGCGTTTTTACTATTTAACGCTGTTTAACTACATGCTGCATAAATTTGTTTTGACACTTTGATTAGTCGATTTCGGAGTTTGCATGTATGTAACGTTATTTTACTCAAAACTTTTCGCCATTAAATTTTCAACTAGCGCTCAATCTTTTACTACCCCTTTTTTACTTCTCTTTGTATATATTAGGTCTGGTAGAAAGAAATACATTATTTTTACAATACTAATTACACTACGTTTTCACTAGATAGCTCTAGAAAGTTGACATTTTATACTAAAAAAAAGTATTTGACAATTTTGTGAATGGTTGATTCAGTTTTGTTTGAACTTATGTCAATAATGACACCGGCAAGTAGAAAACACTCTATATCGTACAGTTTTTTTGTTTCAATAAAAGTGAAAGCGCACGCCAAGCGACCGAAAATGTGAATGCAGTTTTGATTTCATCGGTTCCATTCCGGCAATTTCGCTAGTAAACGCTTCTTAAGGTCAGTTGTCGAAAATATAGAGAAAGTAATGGATATATGTGTTTCTATTTCGATAAATATTATACAAAAAACTTTTTGCGACTGGTTAATAAAGGTTATATATATAGAGATGCTTAATTAGTTAATGCCACATTATTTGAACCTAAAAGAAACTAAAAGTGGCCAACTTTAGTCACTAAAATAGGAATTACGTTTCATCAAGGAAACTTCAGACCACACACATCAATAACGAATTTCCTGAAACACCGACCATGGTAATGGGAGATTCTTATGAATCCACTATAGTCCAGAATTAGCACCAAGTGATTGCCACATGTTCCTGTTCATGCCAAGTATTTCGCTGGTCAAAAATTATCCTCAAGGGGGCAAGGGCTTCTATAACACAATATGACAACAAACCAAACAAAACGGATATTTAGCCAAAATCGAATAATTCAAACTATGACAAAGCTTTTATTTTCATGCAAAAATTATAGATTTGTTTTCACCACACCTTTTATACTACGTCCGCTCTTTTGCATGGCACAACTCAACAACATTAACAGCGTTTGATTTTTTTCCCGAAAAATATTCCAGGAATTATTCCTTTTCTTGTCCGCGTAATACCTCGAAGATGAGAAAAAACTCATGAATTTTTGAAGCATAATCGCCAGAAGTTTTTCACGTGATAAAATTTGTATTTTTTTCCTCTAATTTTTTTAACTTAACTCGAATCAGAATATATTTAAATAATTGATTAAGTTGCGGTATTATTCATATATGTGACGTTGAAAATAAACTAATTCGAACTTTGTTTCGGTTGATTTAAAGCCTACAGAAAGAAAAACGATGAAAAATATCAAGTTATCTTGATTTTCCTTGCTGGATGATTTTATAGTAACATAATACTAACAATGCTTAGTGAATGAAGCCATACTATAACCAATTTAACAGGTAACAGTTTATTGAACATTCTATATATAAATGTAATATTATTTGTTTGCTGGCTTGGTGGCGCAGTGATAAAGGCGATGGAATCAATCCAGAAAGGTTCGGGGATAGCAAACCTGCTATCTTCTCTGATCTGCCCTTCTAGCAGACTTCCCATCTCCATCAAATGCTTATTTTACAAGATGTTAATTCGGTCCGTACTCCTCTACGGATCTAATGTCTACTTCAAGTTTGTTACACCCAACCAGGTCAAACGGCTTCAAGTTTTCCAAAATTAGCTCCTCAGGAGAATATTAAACGCTCCATAGTTTGTCAGAAATTATCAAATTCATAGGGAAACTGACACTCCAGAAATCAAGCACTTCATATCTCAATCATTCCACAAACAACAACTCAGCTCAAGTTCTTCTGAAAACGCGCTTGTTCGCGAGCTGGTCGTCATGCTGGGAGCTTAGCACCGCGTCACCGCTAAGCTCTCCCCCTTTTCCAGGCTGAAACGACCTCATCGGTCTCTACAGTCATAACTTTTGCCCCCACACAACAGTACACAGTTGTGTGTTAACTCAGGTTCAGAGGCAATCCCACATAACCCGGTCCAACTTGTCACTCCAGGGCAAGTCTCCGCGACCAGGTATGCGTCATGCATTCCACCGCCTGGTTTTTAGGCGAGAACAAAAAAAAACGGTCCTCCTACTGTTGCGATAGCCCCGGGTTCGAATCCTGCTGGGGCATGGTCGAAAAATTTATGTTTGTGATTGTTTAAAATTTGTGAATGTTCTAGGCAAGAGTGTAAAATCCCACAAGGAAAATGATCCCAGTCACGCCAGTAACCAGGCTGAGTAAGACCTGATGTCTTCTGGGATGATTTCTAAAGTTGGTCACTCGCCAGTCGGTAGGCTTAATTCTGAGGACCGTGGTTCGGAGCCCACGTTAAACTTTAGGCCCAATCCAGATAAACCCATAGTTGGTAAAAGGAGACTTTAAAATATATTTTAAAAAAATATTTGTTTACTCTCTCAAAAGTTATTGCTCTTTAAATATGGAGATTAAAGATCCAAAATTAAGCCGTTTTTTAGAACTAATTGTTACTAATGATGAAAATTTCATCCCGTACAACAACAATGTACAATGAGTATCGCAGTTTGAACTCTGGAGAAGCTTCGCTGCTAGTTGGGGAACGTACATTCACACCAAAGAAGGTGCAACAAACTGTTTGATGGAATTGGAAAGGAACTGTTTATCATGAGCTGTTCCAACCTGGTCGAGCCTTTCTACTTTTTACTGTCAGAAATGGAAATAACAGAAACAGGCAATTAACAAAAATGATGAGAACTGATCGATAAGAAAAGTGTCTTTGCATAAATTTTTTTAATGATTCGGTAATAGTTGAGGGGGACTCTGACTAGTGACTATCCACCCTCTAGGGCGAATCTTACCCTATTCAATTAGATTCGATACCATTTGATTCAGTCGTCAGAAAAACTCTGCTAGTGCTGTAAAGTTTGCTTCAAGGAATTGTCTGTGAACATTAATTGGTTTAGAAAACTCACGAGTTGTGTTAAAACATTATTAGTACATATTATCATTGATTAGTGTTTGAAATGTGTATAAAAAATTTAGTTTAATAAAAAACTTAACAATCAACGATGAAACTAAATTAACTCAAAGTTTGTTTCGGTCGTTTTAAAGCTGACGGTCAAAGACAAAATAAAAACCGACAAAAAATATCAAACATGTAACGATATCCACTCCCTGGATATCAGAGAGTATGAGCAATGAACGAATCTAAAAGCCATTTGTCAAATTCCTTGATTGATAATCAAATTTTATGTCAATGGGAAACAAACTGGTGGGATTGTATTATTGTAGATAGCTTAAGTGGATTGGACTCTGGAATTATTATTCTCAACGTGGTCTCTGCCAGACAGGTATGGGAATTAAAAATTGAATAAAAATTGATTAATATTTTTTATAAAAACTCTCATAAATCGATTTCAGTTAAATCAAGCAGTTCAATTATAAATAAAGAAATTAAAATATCAGTTTTTGTGAAGTAACACGAAATACTAAAGATGCGAATTTATTTTTAGGCTTTCACAATAACTTCTCATAATAGATTTTAATTTATTTCGCTATATATATATATATATATATATATATATATATATATATATATATATATATATATATATATATATATATATATATATATATATATATATATAGTAAAATCACAGAGGGATGATAAAGGGAACATTTATGCTGAAACGAATGGTAATATAATAATATTTATACATCCTTTGGTTTTTAAGCTATAAAATAGAAAGTCTACTTAAAAAAATTAATGGATTTATATTTATGTCACATATCTTAAAGTACATATATCTTGATAGTTTCATTTTTATCTGTGGAGTACATTTTTTGAACCCTTTCGATAGAGGTGTGAAAATTTTTGATTCTTGTCCATTTTCATACTTTTTGCTGTCATTTCCTTTAAAATAATTAAAATTTAATGAAAATCACAGCAATTATAAATAATTTAACATTGAATCGGATGGCAGTATAATAATTTTTATAGTATTTACATTTTAAATTATAGAATGAAAAAAGTGTATTTTAAAAAATGTTGTAAGTTTTGATTTATATCATATATCTTAAAAATTATAAATCCTAACGCAATTTAACGTCAATTTTCGTTCATTTCACCTGAAAATATATATATTTGGAAAGTGTTATCTTTATGTGATGAGTAAAAAATGTTGGCACTTTTTCTATACCATATAGTCGTGAAAATTTGCATTTTTTAGCATTTTCATACATTCTAATGTCACTTCCTTTCAAGTAAATAAAATCTAATGAAACTCGCAGAGGTTGTAAAGCATTTTACGTTGAAACGAATGGTAGTATAATTATTTTTATAGAGCTTTTTTTTAAGTAATATAATGAAAAGTGTATTTTCAAACCAATTAGTCCATTTGTGTTTGTGTCACATTTCTCAAAAACTATACGTGTTAAAGCGATTTAACATGGATTTTCGTTCATTTTACCGTAAAATACAGATATTTTGAGAGTTTTTTCTTTGTTCTAGAGGTAAACATTTTTTCCATATTCTATAAAATTTAGTTTCTTTTTGCTATTTTTAAGTTTTCTTCTGTCTTTTTCATGCAAATTAGCACAAGTCTATGAAAATTACAGCTCTTTAATGCATTAATCGTTATCCTCGAACCAAATTAACTCTCAACTTCATTTTCTCTCAAACTTCAACAATCATTTTTTATATGCAATTTTTCAGCTGTTATTCTTTTGTATATTTTAAGATACTCGATAAAGTTAGCTGTTGCTTGGCGGAAGTTTTTAAGGGTTAGAAGTTAAATTAACAAATTAAACTTAAAGTTTCCAGTTTAATTAAGTTGTTCGAAATAACAATATTAAAATGAAAATTGTATTAAACAATGCAGTCCATTAATTGACTTTAAAATTCATCAAAAGCTCATTAACGAACTTTGTATTTTTAATAATTCTAACTTATAGTGAACTTATTTGTTTCTGAATAAATATTAATAACTATATTGAGAACAAATATAACTTAAGGATTTATAATACATTGACGTCATGTAATAGTTACCCATTTTAGGATTTTTATAAAAACATTTTAACAACAGAATATCTACAGTACATTTTTTTGTTTATTTTTTTAGAAATCCACAAACTGGCATTTTAATTTTTGTGTGACCTAAAAAATTGTCTATTGCAGACGTAATCATTTGTCAATCTTAAATTACTGGTTGGTGATACTTCCACAGACAATCTGCTTAAAGAACTACATTTAAATAATCAAATTAATCCGATTGAATTTCACATCCCAGTTGGAAGAAAAACATGTTCAATATCTTTATCTGTACTCTGCCATCTCAAACGATCAAATAACCAAGAACCCCAGAAATTCGAAAGTTCAGACGGAACAAATTGTCGTCGATGAGATAATAGACCAATATTCAATAAACCTATATATTTTCCAAGTTAAAAATCCCTCTAGCATCCATTACTGAACACTGACGTAATTTGCTCTGATTTAGTGTTTAACTGATCATGGCGGATTTATATTCCATATTTTTTTATATTTATATTTATATTTTTTCAGTAAAACTTGTAAACATTTATCATTTCTATAAATCTTTTAACACATTTAATTATTTATCTGTTAAAAACACAATAGACACAACCAATAGTTATAAACTTGCAACCATTATTATATAATTATTTTAAATGGAGATACAACATAAGATGAGACAGCTTTATTTACGTATAGACGAACAATATAAGATATAGATAGATAAAAAGATTTAATGTTTAACTGACCATGGCGGATTTATATTCTATATTTTTTTATATTTATATTTATATTTTTTCAGTAAAGCTTGTAAACATTTATCATTTCTATAAATCTTTTAATACACTTAGTTATTTATCTGTTAAAAACACAATAGACACAACCAATAGTTATAAACTTGCAACCATTATTGTATAATTATTTTAAATGGAGATACAGCATAAGATAAGACAGCTTTATTTACGTATAGACGAAGAATATATGATATAGATACATAATAAGATTTAGTGTTTAACTGATCATGGCGGATTTATATTCTATATTTTTTTATATTTATATTTATATTTTTTCAGTAAAACTTGTAAACATTTATAATTTCTATAAATATTTTAATACATTTAATTATTTATCTGTTAAAAACACAATAGACACAACCAATAGTTATAAACTTGCAACCATTATTGTATAATTATTTTAAATGGAGATACAGCATAAGACAGCTTTATTTACGTATAGACGAAGAATATATGATATAGATAGATAATAAGATTTAGTGGTTAACTGATCATGGCGGATTTATATTCTATATTTTTTTATATTTATATTTATATTTTTTCAGTAAAACTTGTAAATATTTATCATTTCTATAAATCTTTTAATACATTTAATTATTTATGTGTTAAAAACACAATAAAGACAACCAATAATTACAAACTTTCAACCATTATTATATAATTATTTTAAATGGAGATATAGACATATAGACGAACAATATAAGATATAAATAGATAAAAAGATTTAGTGTTTAACTGATCATGGCGGATTTATATTCTATATTTTTTTATATTTATATTTATATTTTTTTAGTAAAACTTGTAAACATTTATCATTTCTATAAATCTTTTAATACACTTAATTATTTATCTGTTAAAAACACAATAGACACAACCAATAGTTATAAACTTGCAACCATTATTGTACAATTATTTTAAATGGAGATACAGCATAAGATAAGACAGCTTTATTTACGTATAGACGAAGAATATATGATATAGGTAGATAATAAGATTTAGTGTTTAACTGATCATGGCGGATTTATATTCTATATTTTTTTATATTTATATTTATATTTTTTCAGTAAAACTTGTAAACATTTATCATTTCTATAAATCTTTTAATACATTTAATTATTTATGTGTTAAAAACACAATAAAGACAACCAATAGTTACAAACTTTCAACCATTATTATATAATTATTTTAAATGGAGATATAGACATATAGACGAACAATATAAGATATAAATAGATAAAAAGATTTAGTGTTTAACTGATCATGGCGGATTTATATAAATTCTATATATATTTTAATAAATAAATTATCAATTTCTAAATTTGTCCTTTCAATAAATACATTGTTTTGAGTGTAGAATAATTAAATAAAAAAAAATTAATTTGATCGCCTTGATATATTAAATTAAAAGGCTGCAAAACAGTGATTGGATACTTTGCGGAAAAATTCTCCTTAAATTATGATAAGTTGACATTATATTTCTTAAGAGGGTATAATTTATAGGTTTTAAATCGAATCTTTAAGATCTTTCTTAAAATGATTAAGAAAAAGGCCGCCCCCATTATTTACCAACAGATAAAACATTTCAATTAAATTATAATTAATAGGACTAACCGAAACACTGCTAAGAGGTAATCATTGTCCAAAAAAAAGTTTCGGGGCTTAAAAGGGGTAAAAAACCTTATTTCTGGGCCATTAATTTAGTTGATGTGCCGTATCAAACCTTTTAGCTGAGAACTTTTTAAACCTTTTTTTTCTCTCGGTAAAATTCAAAGTGTATGTTACGAATTTTATATGTACTATAGGGCTTCGGAGGATGTACTTTTCAAATAAAAAATTAATTATTGGATAGGAGGACCGTTTCCGAACACGCTGTCTACCTCCAACGCGTGGAAGATCTTCTTTTAAAGATCAAATATAATTTAATCGTAAAAATCAGAAAATCTTTTCCAGAAAAATGAAAGAAAGAGGAAAATCAAACATATGTTTGAGTATAATCTCATAATTATTTGCTTTTAACCATCTGTTATCTATTTAAGCTTCCACGATTTTGAATTAATTTTAAAGGTTTTTCCATTAATTATGCGTCAGTATTTTTTTTCATTTTAGATCTCATTACATTCGACAAAAGATGTAACTGAAGAAATGTGGAAATACAACCTCAACTGATTGCGTACCATCAAAAATAAGATTAACAAAGTTTCAAGAATCAACATTTACAAAAAGTTTCCCGGAGTTAATTCACAGATCTTTTACCATTTGCTGTTGGTTTAAAAAAGCGAATAATAATATAAAATAAAGCATAAATGATTCATTATCTTAAATAAACTATAAAACTAATAACATACCATATTTCTAGACATACACTAATGACATTACAACTTAAATAATAATGTTACGCGATAAGTTACTGCCTCTAATGCTTATTTCAGGTTACTACAAAATGACTTGTATCTAGTTTCCAAATATTATCTCACAACTGAATACTTAAATATGATTAACATCCCCATATTTCAAATTAACATCCCTTTTAATTTCTTGTCCATCATGATAACGTCATATTAAAATAATTTTATTAATATAAATATAAATCTGAATTCAAAGGATGGAAATAATATTTACAAATATTCACATACTCGAATATAAACCCACTCAATTTTATCGCAATTTAATCTATTTTTGCTTGTTTCAAAAATTTAAAGCAATCAAAATAAAATGTTCCCGATCATCTGCCATTTTATCGACACAATTTTAACGTATAATATAATGAAGATATTTTAATAAGCGTTATATTTGTTCTGTGTATTTGGAGATTCATAGATTAAATAAAAATACTCGAATTACAGTTGTTTCTATATATTCGAAATAAAAATATTTTAAAATACCACGAAAATTGCCATTTTTAGCAGAAATAAAAATATGTAATGTTTATATAGTTTTAATACTTAAAAATATTTTTTTGTATTTTAAAGTCTCCTTTTTACCAACGATGGTTTATCTGGACTGGACCTACTGTTTAATGTGAACCACGGTTCTTGGTATTAAGCCTACCGACTGACGAGTGATAAACTTGGAAATCATCCCAGAAGACATCCGGTCTTACCCAGCCTGGTTACTGGCGTAACTGGGATCATTTTCCTTGTCGAATTTTGCACTATTGCCTAAGGACAATCACAAACATAAATTTACGACCATGCCCCAGCAGGAGTCTAACCCGCGACTATAGCAACAATAGGTGGACCGTCCTGTCGCATTTACCACTGCTCCAACCAAGCCGGCCTTAAAAATATTTTATGTTATTTTCTGTTAGTCGACAAAATATTCTGTTATTTTATTTTTATATTAGCAAATATTTTTACATACAATTATAATATGTACAAAATATTAAGTGTTTATAAAATAAGATTTTCCATTTTTACAATATGAAATATATATTTGCGTACTGTAATAAGAGTCCTTTTTTTTTCATTCGATTTATAAGATTGAAATCAAATCGAAGACAGTTTTAACTCGAGTTTGACAAATATTTCGAAAACCGAACTAATCGTTAATTTATACCAAAGGAGTGCGAACCAAACAAATTTGGAAAAATAAATGACCCATTTATATGTAATTTAAAATTTTTTACTATTTTCTCTTCATAGTAAAATATTTCTATATATTAATAATTCTTCTAAATGTGATAACAACTTTTTTAATTTTTTTAAATTAAAATGTGTTTATTTTAAAATATTGCAAAAACATATTCATATTTAAACGGAATATATATTATGAAAAATACTACTGAGAAATTATTGGACACAAAAGCTGTTAAAATGATCTAAATAAAATTCTCATTTTATTTTCTTTTCACTTAATTCCGGCAAAATTGAATCGTCTTGAATGGAACGACAGGCAAAAAAAGGAAGTAGGAAACCTCAGGATTGCTCAAGCTCGCAAATTATTTAATACAACCGCAATGGAACGACTGTATTTCAGAAAAGTTACGCCTTTGAGACCAATGAGACATAACTAAATTAAAATACAGAACAGAATTCCGAAGTATTTTTTCCTTCCTGCCAAAAATTCGCATCTTTCGAAAGCACGGGGAAACATTTGCATCCGAATAAGAGAAAAATAAATTACAGAAAAGGAAACAAGGATTATATTCGCGATTCATTTTTGTTATCCAGGCGTTGCCCTAACTTTCTCCATTCCCATTTTTATTCTTTCTCAAGCTAAGACATAATTCTTCGCGGCTAAATCACCGTTTTGCCTTCCAGAATAAGCTTTTCAACCCCAAAACATCTATTATATCCGTTTGCAATTTCGAATTATGTATCTGCCAGAGGAATTTAGTTGTTTTTTAACGATGTTGTGTTATTTCCTGCTTGTTTTTCTCAGGGTTTTTCAGGATTAAAAAACAACATACAATAAAATTTACCACTATTCTGACGATCTAATTTCTCTCCAATGCTACAATATTCTTAATAATTAACAATTATTAATATTTTTAACCATACGGTAAAACTTCGACTGATATCATGTTGAAACATCCCTACTCACTTAAGTTCGTTCTGTTGCATTTCTGACTATATCTTAAGCTCAAGAAACAACTTCTAATGCATCATTTTGATTCGATTTATAAGATTGAAATCAAATCGAAGACAGTTTTAACTCGAGTTCAACAAATGTTTCGAAAACTCCAACAAAATCAATTGGTAAAAATAAATAACCCATTTATATATAATCTAAAATAAATAACAAATTTTTTTGTATACAGTAAAATATATCTATATATTCATAATTCTTAAATTTCAGTGACTAAAATGTAATTAGTAAAATGCTTAAGCATGCTTCAATTTTCTTTTAATTATTTTTAAGTGTGATAGCATTAAATTAAAAACAAAAAAGAATAATCATATGAAAATATCACTTATAAAAGCTTTTTAAAACAAATTGATTTACAAATAGTGAAAATAAAAAAAGACTTGTACATTTTAGTGCATTTGTTGAAATGTTTCTTTTTAAGTTAAGTATTCATTTATATTCAGTTCATGTTACTTCATTGTTTTTCAGTAAAACTTGTAAACATTTATCATTTCTATAAATCTTTTAATACATTTAATTATTTATCTGTTAAAAAGAACAAACGAAAGAACTTTATTTATCAATAAAGAACCAATAGTTATAAACTTTCAACCATTATTATATAATTATTTTAAATGGAGATACAACATACGACAAGACAGCTTTATTTACGTATAGTCGAACAATATAAGATATCGATAGATAAATAAAATTCTTAAAAATTCAGAAATGGTTCTAACATCTACAAAATAAAAGGTGCTATCATCTTAAAGTAAGTTACATTTTCACATTACATAATATAAATATTAATTTGTTCAACGGATATCTACAGGTAAAAATTTTACTAATTATTCATAATTCTTCTGCATATGATATCAACTTTCTGAGAATTTTGTAACTAAATTGTAATTTTTTTTAAATTATAGTCACCTCAACACTTTTGGTAAAAATGGTATTTGGTAAATTAAATTTTACTATTAAATACCGCAAATTTGGTTACCTACTTTAAACAACTGAATATATATTATGAAAAAGAGTAAATCCCTAAATATTCATTGGATATCTACAGGTTAATGTTAGAAAAGTATAACATTTTAGTAATTATTTATAATTTCTTTTTATAACTAAAATATTTAAATTTAAAAGATCTGAATATATATTATCAATAATAGTATATCCATAAATATCCATTGGCAATCTACAGGTTGGTGTTGGTGATAATATAGTACTCTTCCGCTATATTTATATCTGTTTCTTAACAGACTTTAGACTTTATTAGGATTTCTATTTATTTTGTATACTACTCAGATGAAGACAAAAAATAAACAAAATAATTAATTCAAAATAAAGAAAAAGTTGTTTAGTATTTAATCAAGTAAATAAATCTCTTTTCCAAATAATAACAAATCGAAAACAAGTTAATTTTAGAGTTTCTTCAAAAGAAAAAAACAACCCTAAACATAAGTTTTATCAATTCGTTGAAATTATTCCTGTGTGACATCGATAGACGATTCCGATGGTGTAAAATACATATAAATTCTGTGTCTGCCAAGGCACAAGAACCGATAAAAAAATACTAAATTTCGAATTTTTGACGCTCCTGTGAATTTAAGTCGGTCCCGGTTTTGCGTTAATGAAAAATGAGATCGTCACAATTTTATTTATTCCTTTTGCCGTGATTTTTCTCTTAAACGAGGCTAATTATCAATTTGTTCTACAGTTACTCGATGCGAATTCGCAGTTCTTTTTTTATTTTTTTATATAGCATCGATGAGTTTATATTTTTAAAATAAAACTTGTGGTAGATATCTATATGTAGGTTTACAAACTTACTATATTATTTTTGAAGTACTCCTAGGCATTTGTTGAGAAGAATTGGTTTATCACATTGCGGATTGACAAAATAATATGAACGCGAGAGATACACTATATTTACTCACTAATAAGGTATTGAGTCAATATTTGCTTTTGAAAAAGCTGCATTTCTTCACGAAAGAGATTCTTAGAGTGTCTGGATAGTTTTACTAACATGCCAATTGAAAAGTTCCAGGCCTGACACATAGATGGCGGTACTATAATTAAATCCATATGTTTTTTTAGTTAGCCCTAACCCTGAAAAGGTGCCTGTATAAATTTGACAGCTATCGAATCATTAGTTTGTGAATTATAATATTTTGAGTGAAAAAACTTTTGTTATTGTGAAAAAAATGGATAAAAATGAATTTCGCGCGTTGATAAAATATTGCTTTTTGAAAAATACTATTGAAGCAAAAACTTGGCTTCATGCCGAGTTTCCGGACCCTGCCCCAGGAAAATCAACCATCAAGGTTTGGTATCTTAAGTTTTGGCGTGGTGAAATAAGCACGGTGAACGCAGTGGATACCCAAAGGAGGTTGTTACCGACGAAAACATTTAAAAAATCCACAAAATGATTTTGAATTTCATTCACTACCTTGAAAAAGGAAATATTATCAACAGTGGCTATTACATAGCGTTATTGGGCCATTTCAAGGACGAAATCGCCGAAAAACGGCCGCATTTGAAGAAAAAGAAAATGCTGCTTCACCAAGACAATGCACCGTGTCACAAGTCAGTGAAAACGATGGCAAAAATCCAGGAATTGGGCTTCAAATTGCTTATCCATCCACCGTGTTCTCCATATCTGGCCCCCAGTGACTATTTTCTGTTCTCAGATATCAAAAAAATGCTCGTTGGGAAGAAATTTTGGTCGAATGAAGAAATGATCGCCGAAACTAAGGCTTATTTTGAAGCAAAGGACATATCGTACTACAACAATGGTATCGAAAAGTTGGAGAGTGGCTATAAACAGTGTATCACCCTTGAAGGGAATTATGTTGAATAAAAAAAAATAATTTTGCCAAAAAAATGTGTTTTACTATGGTAGGCCGAGGATTGACCTGTTAAGTTGTAACGTATATGTATTTTAGTATGAAATACCGCAATTTTTTTCGTACTTAAAAAAAACTTAATACATATTATGAACCTGTGGTAGATGCGCTAGAATTTTCTATTTAAACTGCTACTGCTCTTTTTTTACAACAATGTGTTGTTTAATTTATTCAATTGACATCGGTAAACATCTGCAGCAATAGCTTCAGTCGGTTTCAATAGAGATTTATCTAAAATGATGTATGAATATTATTATATAAAAATGATCATCATGTAATATATTTTTTATTAATTATTTCATCCTTTTTAGTATATAACGCTGATTTTTAACATATTTTTGATTTTCTTTAAGGTTATCAGTTACGATTCAAGCCGTGGTGGTGTCAGCGTGATAACAGAAAAAGGCGACGTCACTACCAGTTTCCTATTAATCCAGCACGCTGATATTTCGGATTCCGGCAAATATTCCTGCAGCCCATCCAATGCAGATGTCGCTAGCGTCAGGGTACACGTCTTAAATGGTAAGTCTGTCAAACATCAACCGCCGAAATTAATTAACTGTTAATAATAGCCATAAAACAAGCGATAAAAACGGATCGAATAGTTCTTGTCAGCGGGGACAAGGCCCCGTCGTGAGATTCACGAAAACAAGCAACTATTATTGGACGGCATTATTATACCGCAAAAACTAAAATGGAAAGTTTATTTGACATCAACCGCTACAGACGAAATGAATAGGACAATCGGTCTTTTTTTTTCTTCATCTTCTCGCATCATCTCAGTCTTTTTACATCAAATAGATGACTTTAAAATTGAATCAAAGGGGGCTGCCGTTTTCCAATAACGACGAAAAATGATTTACGATAACCATGAGAACGGATGGTTTTAATTGTCAAAAAGAACCAAGAGTGGATCCATTTTCATAGGATATTGATAACGAAAATTTTAATTTGGAGTTGAAATGCTCGTAGAGGTCGCAAGCCGTAATTATTACTTTTGGCGAACACAAAAAAAGGCCAGCATTCGCCTCATTTTATCAAATAACATGGACATAAAATTAATTTTATACATGGTATCCATTAAATTCTCCATGTAAGAGGGGTCCTCGAAAAGATAAGTAAAAAAAACGCAATAAAATTGCCAAAAAATGCATCTATTTATAACATAATATAGACCGTAATTTTTTTTTTGGACATAGAAAGAATCGCATTGATATCCGATATTAACTTACCTTACGAGAGTATGATGAAAAATAATTAAAGTACGCTGACTAACAAAAGAACTGTTTAAACAGGCATTTTTTCATAATCCATGAGTACGACCGTCTAAACATCTATCGAGTAATTCATTTCTGGATAAATTTTTATTTTTTTCATTTTCACTTTCCTCTTTCTTTGTTTCCTTTTCTTTCTCTTCTATCTTTTCTTCTTTTTCTTTCACTTTTTCTTCTTCTTCATTTTTACTACAGTTATGTGACTGCCGATTTGTATACCACTCTCCACGAAATGATCTTTTAGCAAGTCTAGTACTACGGCTATAACCAATATGCTCGTTTTTCGGTTTTCAGATATTTTTTACACTATTAGACTCCAGTATGCTCACTAAGATGCCCATAACTATCAAATAGCTTGGAATTTTACTTTGAAATATTCAGTATATTCTTGAATAGTTGTGCTATCGATATATGAAACAAGAAATTTCTTTAAAGTCTTTAAGAACTATTATATGAGCTTATTATCGATAAAGAATGTCATAAGTATCTATTATTTAATAAAACAAAACAAAATAATAACTCGAATTTATAGATATAGATATAGATTTATAGATATTTTCTTCATCTTCTCGCATCATCTCAGTCTTTTTACATCAAATAGATGACTTTAAAATTGAATCAAAGGGGGCTGCCGTTTTCCAATAACGACGAAAAATGATTTACGATAACCATGAGAACGGATGGTTTTAATTGTCAAAAAGAACCAAAAGTGGATCCATTTTCATAGGATATTGATAACGAAAATTTTAATTTGGAGTTGAAATGTTCGTAGAGGTCGCAAGCCGTAAATATTACTTTTGGGGAACACAAAAAAAGGCCAGCATTCGCCTCATTTTATCAAATAACATGGACATAAAATTAATTTTATACATGGTATCCATTAAATTCTACATGTAGGGGTCCTCGAAAAGATAAGTAAAAAAAACGCAACAAAATTGGCAAAAAATGCATCTATTTATAACATAATATAGACCGTAATTTTTTTTTGAACATAGAAAGAATCGCATTGATATCCGATATTAACTTACCTTACGAGAGTATGATGAAAAATAATTAAAGTACGCTGATTAACAAAAGAACTGTTTAAACAGGCATTTTTTCATAATCCATAACATGACATCGATTATATATCATATATCAAAAATGTTGAGGTCTGAGGTAAAATAAGTTTTACCGTCTATGTCGTCCATCTTTAATTATGGCTTTCAAACTGTCGATTCAATGTTCAATTTGTTCTTTTTTATTTATTTATTACATTGTTAGTTTCTAGTGTAATATTGTTTATGTATAATGCTTACTGCTGTTTTTCTACACTACACTACACAAGATCAAATTGTTTGATTCTTTTGAGTCTGTGTCCTGTTCTGGTGTTATCCAGGAGTTGTGTACTTGCTACTAAATTAGTACTTCGATATTGACATGAGAATGAAATCTGTCCGCATATGTCCTTGCATTGCTCTTAATTTCCTGAGTGACAGTCGGTATCTAAAGGTCTCAATTCCTTTAGTATCTGGGTGTATCTACAATACTTCTCAGGGATTTGCTTTGGATAACTTGTACCTTGTTAATAAATTGTCCACATAGGTTGCAATACTTGCTTGTGTAATAGCAATTTATTATGCATCAATAATTGTGATTTTCTTCTAATTAGCTATTACTTTCTCCTATATTTCAACTTATTTTTTTATCAACTGAAACAAATGACTGACAGAAAGTTGACAGTTACGATGTTGGATTTTGGCATTCTCATGTTACTAAATCACTTAAATTGGCGCAAAATGTGTAAATTTCGATTTACACTAATCGTCCATAATGAATATTTTATGTATTTTTCCTCTATAAAGACAGCAATCTAATAATCGATAAATTTTCACACCTCTCTATTTCGAAACCGTATAGCAGTCAACCTTGAGGGATAGTTCTGAACAGGTAACAGTCAGGAAGATCTATGTCTCGTAAAACTGCGACAGACCTTTCTATTCGAGCTGCTACAGTCACCACTGTAACATAATCATGAAAACGGATAAGTTTTCGCCTATTACTGGATATTGCTGATCTTTTTAGCATCAAAACGTCGCTCAATTTGTTCAACTGACATCGGTAGACATTTGCAATGACAGTATCATTCACACTATGCCTTGTTGATCTCACCATATGAACAGCAAGACTTTATGGTCATAAATATTCTGCTTCGGTGTCAATATGAACTTTTTCACGCCTGGAAATTTCATAGTAGATTCAGTTTTCATCGCCAGTTAAAATACACTACAGAAAACTCTCCTTTTAATTGTTTAAACGGTTCGAATGTCATGTCTTAGTGATTTTCGCTACTTTTTGGATGCCTGAGAACAATTTATTCATCAACTCCTAAGCTGTCTGAAAATGCTTTGAGATTTTGGACTGTGTTTTCTTCCAATATGTCTTGCAATTCATTACCTTCGAACATTTTTGGTGCTTCATAAAACTAATGGATGTCGAACATACAATTATGAGCATTAAATGACACGGAAGAAATTTATTTGTATGCTCTCAATGTTTACTGATATTAAAAGGATAATATTACCAAAGGCCCTTCAAATGTATCAGTATACATATAATTATTTTAATTGCCTCTGTAGAAAAAATTAACACAAAAACAATATATCCTTTGATACAAAAATATTAAAAATAATTAAAATAAATCTAATATCTAAAAAACATCGTACACAATTTTAGCGTTCCGCCAACGTTGGACATTACAGAAAAAAAATAACAATGAAAAACAATTTAATCAGATAAACAATTTTATTAATTAAAATGAACCGAAAACAATGAAAAATAACGCAGTTGATATGCTCCCAAAGGCCGCCATATGTAATTATTACCTTTGGGGTATATAAAAAAACCCAAACATCCGGGTCATTATACCTAAAAGCGCGGACATCAGATTTTATACATAATATCCATTAAATTTGTCATGTAAGAGGGATTACACTGGTCATAAATAAAAAACAACAATATGAGCGAAAAGGGTTATAATTCTTTATGTATAATTCAGACGGTTTCAAAGCATGTAAGGTTTATCAACGTTACTTTTCTCTTACTTCTAAATACATGTTACTAAAATGTAGTTTCCATCTAACTTTGCTGGTATTACGTCCATTGTGTATTAAAAAGAATCCTAACTTATTCACAATGTAAATAAATTACATTATTAAATAGATTAGCCACATTAAAAAATGTTAATTAAGTTATGCAACTGACAATATGAATTTTTTCAAAGTTTTAAAAGATATTTTTTATATATAACATATTACAAAAATATTATAATCAACACTAATTATAAAACAAAATCTGTCAAAATCAACCATACAAGAGCTTGATAGAGATCACAGGCAACAAGAAGAACGATCTAACGTTACTTAGAACCTTCCTAAACTTCAAAAATTATTTTTCAAAATAAAGTATAAAAAAAATATACTCAAATTTAACGAGTTGCAATTCGAATTGTTTTATCACCCATTGTATAGACTTGAACTATCCCTTAGTGACTACTGAATTCATTGTCTTCGAACGATTTTTGTCTTCCGGGTCGCTCTTTGTCATTGATCCAATATCACCATACATTTCTAATAGATTTTGGTGGGCTTTGACAGTAGATTTCTTCAAACAAACAACAAAGCAATGAAAATAGATAGTGCAATGTTGAGTTTCACATGATTAGCCTCTGTATTCAATGAATACCGTAACTAAATAGTTATTCTATAGTTTGTCAGGAAACAAGCGCCAAGATACCAGGAATTTTTGATGAAAAACAATTTATCAATATGTTGATACCCAATTCAGTCGATAGGCAGGCTTTGATCGTAAGTTATTCTTAAAGTAGTATATTGTCTAAGTAATCTGTGATTTGAAGTATAAAATAACCAACAGTTGAGCGAATATGTTTTTTTATTAGCATAGAGTTTAAATGTAACAAGCTATTAGACATCGGGACAATAATAACATACAAATAAAAAATTGGCAAGACCGTGTTACTTATAATAATAATCTCAATATCAACAGAATCTTATCTATTAGAATACCAGTATTTTAAGTACCGTATCTCAACGATTCTTAAACGTGAATACAAATACTTTGGAGCCAATCACCAAAGTGTTAAATTGAATCTTTCATTTGCATTTTGAGTACGACCGTCTAAACATCTATCGAGTAATTCATTTCTAGACAAATTTTTATTTTTCTCATTTTCACTTTCCTCTTTCTTTTTTTTCCTTTTCTTTCTCTTCTGTCTTTTCTTCTTTTTCTTTCACTTTTTCTTCTTCTTCATTTTTACTACAGTTATGTGGCTGCCGATTTGTATACCAATTTCCACGAAATGATATTTTACCAAGTCTAGTACTACGGCTAGAACCAATATGCTCGTTTTTCGGTTTTCAGATATTTTTTACACTATTAGACCCCAGTATGCTCACTAAGATGCTCATAACTATCAAATAGCTTGGAATTTTACTTTGAAATTTTCAGTATATTCTTGAATAGTTGTGCTATCGATATATGAAACAAGAAATTTCTTTAAAGTCTTTAAGAACTATTATATGAGCTTATTATCGATAATGAATGTCATAAGTATCTATTATTTAATAAAACAAAACAAAATAATGACTAGAATTTATAGATATAGATAATAGACACTATAGATTTATTAACATTATCAAAACCTTGAAAATAATAATTAGTTAAATTACTTAATTACCAATAATACATAATTAATATAACGAAAACGCAGCAAGAATTTCTTAATATATCTTAATTTGTCAAGTAGCATATTTATATTTACTTTACAAGAGTGACCGTATATCGAGAATTTATTTATTGTAACAAAAACGTCGATTCCTTTCATTTAATTTTAAATCTATCCTTCCCCAAAGTAAGAAGAAGCCTTCAGGAAAGGAAAAAATTGGCACGATCTGTCAGTGATTGTGCTCTCCGTTTTCGAACGGAAGGATATCAAATAAACTTTCCATTTAAGTTTTTGCGGTATACTAATGTCGTTCAATGATAGTTTTTTGTTTTCAGGAAGTTTGAGATGAGATCTTGTCTCAGCTAATAAAAACAGCCATCACATTTTTTAAAAAGTTCGAGACACTTAATTAAATATTGATTTTTCACGTTATTTGTTTAGTTAATATGTTAAATATAATATGATAATATCAATAATATCTTTCTATTTCATCTGAGAATTTTTTTTCAAAATCCGCATTGTGGTTAATCAAGCAGAGAAGAAGTGTATACCATACTAAGTAAAATTATGCATTTGTAAGTTTCAGATATCAATCAAGTGTCAGTGTTGTTGGTAAATCATTGAGCTCAGATTGTTAACTATAGCCTTTTGGATCAACCAAAAACAATATAACACAGTGAGAACAATATAGAATAATAATTATTATCAAATTTAATTAATTCAAAGTATTCCCGCATATCTCTCCAAAATTTATGTTATAGATCGTTTCGAAAAGGATGAGAGCCATTTTACGCTTTGGCAATTGAAACATTCTTTCCGTATATTTATTGTTATTAAGACGAAGAATATAATTAACTTCATAATATTCCAATTTCGTTAATTTAATTTGAAACTTGGTCGTGTCGAGTAAAAACTTTCGGTTAGGGAAAAATAACAAAGCTGGTTCTGTCACCGATTGTACGATTCGTTTTGCAAAGGAAATGATATGAAATAAGGTTTTTGCGCTTTATTAATGTCGTTCGATTGCTGTTGAGATATTGCTAGGTTAATAAAAACCATTTAGTTCGAGTTATTGTTTCTTTCGAATATGATTAACTTAAGTTCTTTCGAATATGATTAACTTCAATTAACTTTTGTTCGTATTATTCATTGTTTCTTTTTAATAATTAAGAATAACTTAAAAATTATATTATCTGTAGAGTAGGGAACTATCGTCTGAAAGTAGTAGAAACAGTCATAGTCAAAATACTAGCGACTAAAAATAGTAATTACTATTTCAGTCAAATGCTGGCTTCGACTGTTTTTCTATTCGTGATAACAGACAAAGCAAGGAAGATCAATTCATTTTAAATTGGCAAGTGGCAGTGTGAGAAAAAGTATCGAATAATGATCCCGAAAATTTTTCATCGTATTTTAATATTTGGCAAGTAACAACGACATGATATATTAAAAGTAATTGGTTTATGTTTATTTTATTCCAACCTGTACGTACAATTGTTTTTGCATTTGTGCCATAAGTGAAACAGAGATGTACGTATTCCTTCTCGAACTTTCTTTTAGAAAGAAAATGAAGGAGATAATTACTAAATTTTGTTACGTTCAACAGAACAGTTTCATTTTTGAATGATATAAAATTATGTTTATATTCATAGAGAGTTCTCTGTCTTTTTATTTTATATATTCATAAAATACGGAATACTTGACTTGATTGTAAAGAGGAATGGAGTAATAACCACTAAATATATGTATCGTATTTTTTTAACCAATCTTTATCAACCCGAACACATTCTAAATACAATAATAATTTTATTTATCGTTAATGAGGAATATCTTAAAAGTATTATTTGTTGTAACTTAAATTAAAGGGGTTTTAACTTTCAAAAGGCTTGAACAAACATCGATAGACTTAGAAAATCGAAAAACCTAATGACCTAATGACCTATAAGTCGAAATAATGTTACTATTTGTCAATCAAAATGTTTTTTAATCTATTACATTAATAAATAATCTTTTATAATAGAGTTATAGTTCGGCATATTATTTTCAAGGTCGCGACTAGGACAGCAAAGCCATAACGTTAAAAATCAGTCAAATGAATCTAGACGGACCGAAAATAGCTACTGAAATTAGTCGACTGACATAGTCGATATTAAAAAGTAGTCAACTGTTAATACTTACTGTTAAACAACCTAACAGGGCTGTAAAATTTGATGGTTCTGACATTTCTCTACATAAAATTACAGTCCACCATATTGCATTATTATTCAGTGGCCCAAGCTAATTATAGAAAGCAACCTTAGAATTTTCTATATTCATTACTTTCGTTGTCTAAAGATTTATTGGTCGAATATTATATATAGCTTAAACTCTCAAAGAACTGTTATCCAGACTAGCACTAAATAAATCAACTATTTTCAGACGTCTACATACAATGGCAAAGATCCAAAAGAATGGAAAATAACTAGTACATGAATGGACTGAAAATTCTAAGGCATTTCGAACCTTCTCAGTATGTATCGCGGTTACCAGGCAGAAAATGAAGGTTTTTCTGTGGTGCATTGTTTATGATGACAAGTGGATCTACTACCACAGTCCCAAGTCATAGGAAAGCCATCTACATCGACACCGAAGAGCATACTTACCTTACCTTGAATATAGTGAGATCAACAAGATGTAATTATAAAATGATTACTGTAAATCTCTGCAAACGTCAATTGAACCAAGAGAACAACCTATTGTTCCAAACAATTTATAACACATTACAAAAACTGTGAAGGGGACACTGTTGTAGCTCGAAAGGAAGGTAATCAATATACACCTAAGTTTAGCACTAATATTTATCGATACATTGAAAATCAAGAAGTTTAATTTTAAATTAACAAGGATTACCAAGTAAAAAAAATGTAAATCTCAAATTATAAAAAATTACCAATTCAAACCAAATACAAGAGAATTTTCAAGAGGCCCAGTTTTAGACTCGATGAAGGAACCTAAAATTGTAGATATATCATAACATTTATTAATTTAAACTTTTATTTCAGATTTAATAGAGATCCATATATTTTGCAAGTATGTATTATACTTTAAAATGGTGTAATTTAATCTCTTAAAGTACAGTTTAGTTAAATATAACTATCAATCGGCCAAACGTGACCACTGAATGTTACAGAACAAATAAATGTTGTTTACAAAGCATACATCAGCTCAATACCATACATATCGACGAATGGTCGATGTCCCAAGGATTAAACTGCGCAATTTTGAACGTTCCCTATTATATATTTTGCTTAAAATTTACTAGAGAGACGGGTATTTTAACGAAACCAATTTATTTCTTTGTGGAATTCGGCACGGTCAATCAAGCGGATAAAAACAGTCTAACTATTGGTTTTTTTCCATCGATTTAACCGAGATGCTCTGAACATTTCCTAAAAAGTTAAAAGAAGTTGCGCGTAAAGAATGACAAGAAATGTTTCGAAATAATTTGGCAAGTTAAAAAAAATTGATACGCGAAAAGGTTTTTTTATGAACATTAATTTTAAGTGTAAAGTTTCAAATTGATTATCCAAAGTGAGTTGTTATTGTCATCACTCAAGATTCTTCAGTTACAACTCTATAAAGCAGAAGAGGACTAAATTGTAATGAGTTTTAAAATCAACTTTATTTTTTATAATAAATTATCATCGCTATCAATTCGTAACCTGTATACTTCTCCATCGATACAATACTTCAACAAAGAACATTCTAGTTTTGAAATCAGTCCCTATAACCTTAATTTGTGCTTTTCATGTATTTATCCAAAAAAGATTTTAATTCAATCTTAATTTAACAAATATATCCAAACTGTTGCAATCTACGTCTGTAGATACTGTTCGACGATAAAAATGATGGCCAAATTGTTGAAATTGTGTTTGCCATCCACTGTAACAAGTCAATTGAAAAATCCCCGTCCTACGATAGTAAACCACATTTTTTTTGGAAAAATTAGTTTTTTTTATTAAACATAATTCCCTTCAAGGGTGATACACTGATTATAGCAACCCTCCAACTTCTCGATATCATTTTTGTAGTACGATTTGTCCTTAGCTTCAAAATAGGCCTCAGTTTCGGTAATCACCTCTTCATTCGACGAAAATTTCTTCCCGACGAGCATTCTCTTGAGATCTGAGAATAGGAAATAGTCGCTGGAGGCAGATCTGGAGAATATGGTGGATGAGGAAGCAATTCGAAGCTCAATTCATGGATTTTTGAGACGGTGCCTTGGTGAAGCAGCAATTTCTTTTTCTTCAAATGCGGCCGTTTTCCGATGATTTCATCCTTCAAACGGTCCGGTAACGCTATGTAATAATCGCTGCTGATGGCCCTTCCTTTTTCAAGGTAGTCAATGAAAATTATTCCATGCGTATCCCAAAATACAGACGCCATAACCTTGCCAGCCGACTGTTGCGTTTTCCCACGCTTTGGAGCGTGTTCATCGTGTGCAGTCCACAAATATTTTATCAACACGCGAAATCCCTTTTTATCGATTTTTTTACAATAACACAAGTTGCTTCACCCAAATGCTATAATTGACAATCTAATGATCCGACAGCTGTCAAATTTATACACGCATCTTTAGAGTGTCAGGACTAACTAAAAAACGTATGGATTTATTTCTAGTAGAGCCATCTATGTATCAGGCAGGGGACTTTCCAATGACCTGTTATAGTCCAGATCTGGCTCGTAGGGACAACTTGCTCTTTACAGGCCTCAAAAAAAAAAGATCTGAGGAAAGGTTTACTGAAGTTGAAACCTGTATTGAATGTAACTTTAAATCATTAAACAAAAATTTTAAAATAAGGCTATCTAAAAATTGTTTTATTCATCAAACTCAATCAAAATTATCATGAATAGTTATAATATACAGTATTTATTAAAGTAATATTAAAAACAATTTAGTAAAAATAAAATAAATTATCATAATATATTTCGTTATAATAATTCATTTTTTATTTTCACCAATCAAAGTGCTTGAGTTGCAACAACTAAACCAACTTTATGCAAGCTTCAACAAACGGTTGAAATAAGATTAAACCTCAATGAGTTTTAAATCCCGTTTTATCTTTTGTAATGAAGGAAAGAAACATAAAAGTTAGGTACCCTATTCGAGTGAACCAACAAAGATCAAACACCGTATCCATCAAACTATTGTTATAGACTGTTTGGCTTTATATAAAGCCTATGCGATTCCTGACGGAACAAGTCAACAGTAAAATGACAATCTGAGGGTCCACAAACTGACTGATAAGTATAGTTTACAATGAAACAATTAAACGTAGGGGATTCATTTAAAGACATAATCCACTTTACAACCAAAAAGGAATCATCCGACTGAAATGGGGGGAATTTTCGCTTCTGACCACATATTACCTTCGTTTAAACAGGTTACTTTTATATTTTTTATCCCTCATACGATCATATTTGTATAATTGAATTAAATATTACTAAATAAATTAATACAATCGTAATATACTTAAGTTTTTATATTATAATTATATTTTAAATATCGAAAAATAAACAAGCAGAACTAAATTATAATATATTAATTAAATTTCTGTTACGAAATATTTATTCACATATAAAAATACATTTTATTAACATAATAATATAAAAAAAACTAATCTTCAATAAATTATAACCTTGTAGTTCGTTTTTATATTTTAAAATAAATCTCATCAGAGTAATTATATCTACGTCTACGTCATTGATTCTTATACAAAATGGAATTCAATATATCAGTTTTATTCATAAAATATAGACACATACATTTTAATATATTTTAATACCATTTTCATTAATATTCTGAATTTTGTCACTCATTTATACTTCAGGAAGCCTCAAAGAAACCTCATCCTCAAGCCTCAAACTCAGCAGATCAGAAAATTACGTAAACACGAAACCACTTATTTTGTATGGTGTAGCAGATGTTTATCCGAATCATATATCAACGTATATATTAGGCTTTTGCATATATTATGATCATTTATTCGCTGTAAAAGAAAACATTCATTGAGAAAAAATGGTAACAAAATATATTAACCAAAGCATTTTCCATCATTTTTCCATCATTTCCAACTTTTTTTTACAAAGCAGTTCTTCAGCATTTGACCAATACTAACCAATAAGTCAATCATGTTGATACAGTGTGACCTTCACAACTCTTGCAACATCTTGCTAAGCGTTGTCATGCAACAGGATGTCTTTAGATCTTTTACTCACTGATACTGGTGTTCTTTGCAAGAACACGCCATTCAATCTGTTCAGTTGATGTCAACAGACCGATTACTGGAGTAACCCATGACATTTTGCATTTAACTGTCGTAGTAAAACCACTTTCCATTTCCATAAAATGCCTACCTACAATGAAATATAACGAAACCGCGATGTTGAAATGATTCGAAATGGAATTTACAATCAATTCCTTTCATCAATTTTCCCTCGTTTCTTTGATTAAAGTCCATGCAAACACTTCATACCAAAATTACAAATAATTATTTTAACAAAGCTTGAATTTTGAATCGCCCTGTAAAATTATTACAGTTCAATTATTCTATAACAAAAATAACTATGGTCATTTGACTCAATTTGATTATTATTATAGATGTGTTGTTCCCATAATTCGAATCAAATCAAAAGCATATACATTTACTGAACGAATCGCTTATAATAACTATAATAAAACGTTCATGCATTTTTCATTGTTGATTGTCGAAAACGAATGAACTGTTATACTTGTATAAACAGTCCGTAATGGTTTATTTAAAGTTCATTACCTATATTCGGTTTAATAGTAACCCTAGACTTATTACAAAAATTCGAAAATAAAAGCACTAATAGCCACTGACCCGGTTTTATTTCCTCTCTACCCACGATATTGATAAAGATGACGGTCATTACTACGAAAGCCTATTTAGAAAGAAATTTGGAGGCAAAGAAAACTGACAAAAAGTCCTTTACTTTATTATTCGCATATTTTTAGATAACGATAACAAAATATCCTTAATACAACAAAAGCTTATATTCACAAAAGTAAAAAAATATAAAAATAAATAGGTAAAAAGTTCCTCAAAGCGTTGTAAATTCTCATTTTTTCCCTTCAATCCTTATAAAGTACCTTAAAATATCGTAAGGAAACAATGACGAATTTTAATTTTTTAATAAATGATTTTAATACCATTGTAACATTATATTAGGTTTAGATACAGTTCATTCAAAACAAGGATCAGTATTTTTTCCTCAAAGAAATTCAGAAAATAATAATTCACATAAATAGGGCGCCAAACTTAACATATTTTATGAAGTTTTATAAAGATATTAAGAGCCGGCTTGGTGGAACAGTGATAAAGGCGGTCCTCCTACAGTTGCGATAGCTGCGGGTTCGAATCCTGCTGGGGCATGGTCGTAAATTTATGTTTGTGATTGTTTAAAATGTGTGATTGTTCTATGGCAAGAGTGTAAAATCCTACAAGGAAAATGATCGCAGTCACGCCAGTAACCTGGCTGGGTAAGACCGGATGTCTTCTGGGACGATTTCTAAAGTTGATCACTCGCCAGTCGGCAGGCTTAATGCTGAGGACCGTGGTTCGGAGCCCACAATAAACTTTAAGCCCAGCCCAGATAAACCCATAATTGGTAAAAGGAGACTTTAAAATATATTTTAAAAAAAGATATTAAGAAAAAAATAAAACTCTGATACGGTATTACCAGCCAAGATATTTATTAACATTTCTATAGTTAATTAACAAATAAATTCTAAATGTACCATATTCCTAATAAAACAAAGACAACAAACGAATCGCTTATAATAACTATAATAAAACGTTCATGCATTTTTTATTGTTGATTGTCGAAAACGAATGAACTGTTATACTTGTATAAACAGTCCGTAATGGTTTATTTAAAGTTCATTAACTATATTCGGTTTAATAGTAACCCTAGACTTATTACAAAAATTCGAAAATAAAAGCACTAATAGCCACTGACCCGGTTTTATTTCCTCTCTACCCACGATATTGATAAAGATGACGGTCATTACTACGAAAGCCTATTTAGAAAGAAATTTGGAGGCAAAGAAAACTGACAAAAAGTCCTTTACTTTATTATTCGCATATTTTTAGATAACGATAACAAAATATCCTTAATATAACAAAAGCTTATATTCACAAAAGTAAAAAAAATATAAAAATAAATAGGTAAAAAGTTCCTCAAAGCGTTGCAAATTCTCATTTTTTCCCTTCAATTCTTACAAAGTACCTTAAAATATCGTAAGTAAACAATGACGAATTTTAATTTTTTAATAAATGATTTTAATACCATTGTAACATTATATTAGGTTTAGATACAGTTGATTCAAAACAAAGATCAGTATTTTTCCCTCAAAGAAATTCAGAAAATAACAATTCACATAAATAGGGCGCCAAATTTAACATATTTTATGAAGTTTTATAAAGATATTAAGAGCCGGCTTGGTGGAACAGGGATAAAGGCGGTCCTCCTACAGTTGCGATAGCCGCGGGTTCGAATCCTGCTGGGGCATGGTCGTAAATTTATGTTTGTGATTGTTTAAAATGTGTGATTGTTCTATGGCAAGAGTGTAAATCCTACAAGGAAAATGATCGCAGTCACGCCAGTAACCAGGCTGGGTAAGACCGGATGTCTTCTGGGACGATTTCTAAATTTGATCACTCGCCAGTCGGCAGGCTTAATGCTGAGGACCGTGGTTCGGAGCCCACAATAAACTTTAAGCCCAGCCCAGATAAGCCCATAATTGGTAAAAGGAGACTTTAAAATATATTTAAAAAAAAGATATTAAGAAAAAAATAAAACTCTGAAACGGTATTACTAGCCAAGATATTTATTAACATTTCTATAGTTAATTAACAAATAAATTCTAAATGTACCATATTCCTAATAAAACAAAGACAACAAACGGACCAATATACTTCAAATGAAATCACGAAAATGTAATAAATCCTTTTTTTTTTCCTTTCTTCTCTGCTATATTAGAGATATTCTTATTGATTCTAGCTAGATATAATTATTTTCTTGAAGAGAATTTAATAATAAAATAACAAATATTATATTATGCCAGCATCTACCTCGTTTTATATTAAATTTAATACAGTTCGCTTACTAAAATCTAATTATCTTCAAATTAAAAGAAAACCTGAAACATTTAAACAGAAAATACAGGAAAACCCACTCATCACGTCACGGAAATGCTCTTAAAAAAACAAATTTTAGATTAAAATTAAATAAAAGTCAACAGGCATAAAAAAACAATCAAAAAGGGGGATTTCAAATTTAAGAAAAAGGGATAGCTCAAAATATGACTTAATTTAAAATGTAAATATAATTTTAATGAATAATACTTTAGTTTTTAATTTAAAAAAAGAATACAACAATCTGTAAACCGAAACACGAGTTACTGTAGTATCCACCAAATTATGACGATTTAGCTCCCTCTGATAATAAATTTACAATTTTTACCGATGGTTTTACCATGTTTTTCCAATTAGTCTAATATAATATCGACCCAATATTTAAAATAAAAACATATAATCTACAAGCAAAAATTATTATTTCTGATACATATTAAAAATAAACAACGAAAAAAGCACATTATTGTCGAAACTAAGATATGGTATTCAAAACGGCCGAACAAACTGTTGGTAATTATGGATGATAAATGGTAGGCCCCATTAGATGAAGCTGATTGTAGAGAAAGCAATACCTACTGCTATAAAAAAAGAGAATGAAGATAAACCCTAAAGTGAAATTCAAATAACACGCTATATTTCAAGAAAAAAAATCTGCCATCATTATCAATCATATAAGGAGATAAATCATCTACGTTTTGAACCTTCGAACTTTTCTATATATAATATTTACAAAAAATAAAAGAGATAATATTTACAGATTGCAAAAAACTATTAATCCGATTTTATATTTAGTAATTCCTGTTATTTTTTTAAAATACGGTGGATCAATCAATAAATATGTTACGTAGAAATGAATTGATTATATAGGGTGGACCATCTGTTACTACAACATTATTTTTGAAACGCCTAAACCTACGAGGCGCAAACAGAATTGACATAAATATATTTGTCAATATCATCAACGATCATTTATCAATATATCACATAGCACGTCTCTACTCAATCTATGTACCCAAGAAATTCGTTAAAGCTATATTTTATTTTAGGAGAACTGTCCATTCTGTCTTTTGTTATGTTCCCACCTGTCAGTCAATTGTCGAATTCCATCTCGAGATGATCCAAGATAGTTGCCTATATTCGCCAAAATCTGCGAAAAAAATTAATGATCAAACATCACGAAATCACCAAGTAATAGCATTTTACAATATTCAACACACTTTTGGTTGCAGCAGATACACAAAATAACCTAAGAACCATGAATATTAATATTTAATTCAAAAATAACTCTAGTTTTGAGGTTGTTGTAGATTATCCGTTTTTCATCTTCAGTCAAAATTCCATGTAAAAATATTTTCATACTTTCTTTTAAACTATCATCATTCACAAATATCTCCATACACATCGGTGGTATTTAAATTTATTGTTTATACTGTTTATTGGTGTAACTGCCATTGATTCTACAAATTTCTCCTGCTTTGAGACGAATCTTCGTTAAATTCTTTGAATTATTTTCATTCTCTAAATCAAGCATTCAAGTGTCTTCAATGCTAATATATTTCTCATTAAAATGTTAAAACCAATCATCAGTCACCATACACTTCTACGGTTCTCCTTCCAATCAAAATAGTTTTCCATTTTCCTCAAAAACCTCCCACAAATGAAGTAGTTTTGAATGAAACTCAAAACACTATTGAATATATGTAATTGACAGATGTCTAACCTCTCTGACACTACGAAATGTATTGCTGCGTGAAGAAGAATGATATTACATGAAGATCTAAACACTAGTAATTTTTTTTACTTACTTATTTGATATAACATTACATATAAACGAAATTAGGTCAAAATTAACTTTACATTTTATAGGGAGACATATCCGTGAAAGCTATTTATTTTCTTTGATGTTATGGTACCAATACAAGCAATCACTGGTTCCTTGTAGGTGAATATACGGTTGTCTATCGTTGTAGTGGTCAATCCTACAAATTCGTGACAACAAAGGCCATCTTTCGATAATTCATTAAACTAATTCACGTACACGTTTCCCAGTTATGCAAATGTGATTCGTATTAGGTACTTGCGTATGTTCTGATCATTTTTTTTACTTTAAAAAAGCATTTACTGATAAAAGTGTGTGCAATATGTATTAATCATAATATTGTCCAACATTTTCTGCAACTTTTTCACTTTTTTAGCAACATGGCAACGTAGTATCGAAAGAATGCTGTTGGTTTGGCAGCAATCCAAATAACGATAATTTTCGCACTTTTTTAGCATTACGAAACTGTGTTACAGCTAAGACCTGCTCTATCGATAGAAGCAAGAGGTGATTAAAAGGTGCTATGTCCAGAGAGTACTCTAGATACGACAAAGCTTCCCATTCAAGTTATGATAATATCCTTCCCAACTTTTTCAACTTATAGCCAAGCATTGTCATGCAAGATGATTTTACGTTTTTTACCTACTATTGCTGATGTTTTATAGAACAATACGTTTTGTTTAAATAGCGTCGGTGGGGATCTGCTGCAACATTTTCATTCGGTTTTAACAGCCTTTGACAAACCGCACCTAGCTAATTCACAGTATTCTAGTAGCTAATTCATGTGGTAGCTATTGTCCCGCCTCTTGAATCTTTCCCAACGCATATGAATGTTTGGAAGTAGTTAATTCACGACCCTACAAGCTGAAAAAGTTGTTTCAGAGTTTGAGATGGGTCCTTGTTCAATTCATAAATTTTACAATTCATCGTCTTTGACCACTTTTAAATAGTTAAAAACCAAAAACAAAAATTGCGATAACAAAACTGTATCATTAACATAACCACATGTTTCTAAAAGAGTTTGATGGTTGCGACAGCAAATTTCTTCAAATAAAAGAAAAAAAAGTAACTTACATAAGTAATTAATGTCTAGAATAGTATATAATTTAATAATACTGAAAGAAAAAGTGACATTTTATATAGATAGATGTCAATACCATCAAATTTGTAGGAATGTTCATCTGGTCGGTCGGAATGTGTGGTTGTCGATGCGAATGTCTGTTCGAACAAGTAGTGAGTACTATTTTGTGAAAGGAAATCACACGAGAACTGAAAATACTGGTTGAATAAACACCTGTTTCTTTCGATATTTAGTGATACATGTGGTCGACAGAAGAATGAAAAGGATATTAGGTTAGGTAAAGGAAGTACGGTAGCGCTGAGGAAGTGGTACTCTTACAAGGGGGTAGAGAAGAGAGAGCGAAACGTCGCCGTGGTAGTCTTTTATAGCCGGAAACTGCATGGTACCAATCCACCAGCGTTGCCAACCTTTGACTTTAATGTAGGCGAATGCGTGGTGGCCTAAAGAGTTGTAGCAGTCGTTACATCACTCCCCTCCTTGTAGAGCTGTCATGGAACGTACCTCCATGTGATGCAGGTTCCTGAGTGCACCCGAAATGACGTAATCAATCGCCCAGGGACTGCTTATGAGATGGTAATCCCAACTTTAGTCAGGAGTTTTACGGGATCAGCTGCCAGCAAAGATTTAGTAGGACGTCGTTCGTCTTGGGGCATTCTGATTTGTTTGAGAGTATCCCTATAAGTATGGTGACTTACGTGTCTCATTTCTTGGTGCAAGAGCGTTCTGTGGTCTTCATCCATCGCGTTAGTCTCGTGGGATAACGTCGACCATGTGATGTTGATGGGTTGCGTACCTCGTGCTATACTTCCATGCACGTGTCGAGCACCTGCCGAGTGGCTCATCTTGAGCAGGTTTATCTGTTAGGTACTTCGATATCGTCGGGGTCACCACTTATGGAGGTCTTCGGGTAATTAATTAAACGAAACTATGTTTCCTTTAACACTTTATTACTAACACTAACTATTATACAACGAATTAAAATGTCTGAATGTTTGATTACTGAATGGATGATTGTTGATTGAATGATGAGGCATGAGCGTCGAATGATGAATGAATTTGCTATTTGTTTTTCTGCCTGCCGTTAATCGTTTGGTCGATTTTATTGTGTGTCCAGTTCGCGATAAGAAGAAGAGGCCTGACGTCACCATAAATTTAACAGTTAGGTAATGTTGTTCGACATTTGTTTACTTTAAATGTTTTGCTTGATCGCCTATAGGTGTCGCTAGACAAAATACCTAATAATACTAAAACAGAGAGATTTATTTATAAAATTATATCACATGCGTTATAGTAAAGAAATAATACATTCGTGAGAGTCGTTCCTAGCATACAAACTTGTAATTTCACGAGTTAATTTTTCAAAAGGGGGCTTAAAGCGACTCCACATAATAAAAACATCTTTCCTACTGTTATGCGCGTATAAAGGGAAATTCCAAAGTTCGCTGGAAACTCCTCCTGTTAATGACCCGAAATTCTTCTGCACGAAATAAACAATATCGCATCCATTGTTATTCCGAAACCGTTTTAACTTGTATTGAAAGTGGTTTAGATAAACAAAAGAGGGGGGAATAATAAAAAGGGAAAATAACAAAACCGCGCCAAGTCAAGACGTAAAAACGTCATAATCTGGGCAAGCCCATTTCCTCCAAGGAAGAATAATTAATCAAGAGAGAAAGGCCACAACGTAAATAGACCACCAGTAAAATAATCGATTATCAATTAGTATACATTTGGCTTTTCTGAATGGAATGAAGTAAGTGAAGGAAATTAAAACAGTAGAAATAGGAAATTTACAAATCAATCACAGCATAATTGGGTTCTTCAGCTGACGGATTTCCGAAACCTGATTAGCTATCTATCGTTGGTAACAATATAGTTTTCCGGATCAATTAATTCGAATGCAGATCGGTACATTTCTAATAATATCGCGAATACATACATGGAATTATTGTCTAACGGTATTCTAAATTTGTACGACGTGAGTCAACTTGATTGGGTTATGTTCGACCTGTTATACAAGATATCATTAAGTGCTCTCTGTCTGTGTATTTATTAAGTACTCATACAGTATATGTTATCCTTTAAAATGATGTATTTATTTTGCATCATCTAAGTTATCCTTGTTCTCATCCATCTGAAACTTAAATTTTTTTTATAACATCTTTATTAGATACGCTTAGTACAATCTTAATTTACAATTAATTTATTACTACTTTTCCTATGTGCTTGGATGAATTAACAAGCAAGACGAGTGCGAGAAAATACATCAGTATGTATTCCTCAATTATAAAATTATAATTATTTATTAATTATTAACTTATAGCTATAGTTTACACTAATAATATACACTAAATGTTCACACAAGTTCGTATGGTTTTGTTCGTTTCAATCTCCTGATATCCTGCGCGCTGTCCAGCAGTTGTATTGCTTCCACGTTAGTATGATTTAGTAATCTTCTTTCGTGTTTCAAGGCGAAATCCTGCACAACTTCGCAAATCCATTTGATTTCCAGGTCATCGTGCAGTTCTTCATTGGTTACATAGCGATAGGCATTGTAATCAATCGAAGAACCTTGTTTTGACAGCGCTGTATGACTAACTGATTTGAATTTTTAGTGCAACCCCATTTTTGCACCCCATAGGTCCAAATTGGCTTTATAATTGTATTATAGATAAACCTCTTTGATTTTAGATCAAGTTGAGAGTATCTTCCGACTAACCAGTATAGTTATTTTATTTTGGTTCTAATGTGTTTCGCTTTTTGTCTAACGTGATGCTTCCAATTTAATCTACCATCAAGATGGATTCCAAGGTATTTTGCTGATTCTGCTTGAGGAATCGGGCATCCATTGAGTGATATAATTAAGTTTTTATTATTTCGCCTTAATGCAAAATTAACGTGGACAGATTTGGAGCTATTAAGTTGAATTTTCCAATCTTTTTTCCATTTGTAGATTTTGTTGACTGCCACTGGCGTCGAGAACGCCATTTCGTGCGATACTCTAAATTTTCTTGCGAATAAATACTCCAGCAATTGACAATAGTTACGCGGTAACAGTTTGCTCATCTTACAGATTAATCCCAAATGCCAAACCCGATCAAAAGCTTGTGAGACATCCAGGAATATTGCAGGGCAGTATTTCTTTTCTTCAAACGCTCTTTCAATAGCCGCAGTTACTCCGTGCACTTGATCGATAGTTGAATGGTGATTTCGAAAACCAAACTGGAAATCTGGTATTGTTACCAAATGTTTGAACCTTAAATGAAGCCAATAAATAAAAAATCTGCAATGGTCAAAGCTGCAAGACTACGAATTGAAATACAATTGTTTATTATTGTGATTATATCTGATAAATACAATGGATATGGAAAAAGTTCCCTTTTAAGCGTTTACCTGTATTTTTAATGAAATTTGAAACATATGCCAAAACATTATCATACTTTATAACAACTTTGTCACGTTTCTACTTGTTTTCCGTCAATATTCGACTAAAATGTATCATCAAAAATGATCTCTATTCTATGGAATGGAAGATTTCTATTTTATTTATTTAAGAATGTACCAGAACAGTTTTAAATAAAAATGTAACATTTTTATTATATAGGCATTTTGGTAAGAAAATAAAGATTAAAACAAATATTTTGTTAATAGGCATATAGTATACAGTTTAAACATTATTACAAGACACTTCAGCAATATTTTTGGATCCCTTAAATGTACATACAACAATTATCAAAATATTATATTTTCTTCCAGAATTATATAGAAAAATCCAAAGAAAATTGAACTTAATTAATTCTAAAAAAATTACTGTTTGTCCTCTGCATGATAAAACTCTTAAATATAAATAAAAATGAAAAACTAACAAAGTTTACGTAAGAACTAGAGCTTTCATCGTGATATTATAATTTTATCTAGATTATTAACAAAGTTTCGTTTTATTTTCATACTTTTTTAAGTACAAAATGTATTAAATCGTTTTAATATTCAACTAAAAGTATATTGGTTTAAATATGACTTTTAGCTACAATAAATAATATACTTAAAGAAAAACTATGTCTGAATTTTAGAAAAATGTGCTTTTTATACGGTAAAATAACACGATATGTCTGATGCAATTTGGTAGAAGTATCCGATACGATAAAGCAGTTACGCCATCTCTTGTAAATCCCTCAAAATAAATTCGCAGTTCTAGTATATCGCGATAAAATTTCGGGAAACTAAAACAAAAATAAATCCGACCAGAGAATTTTTTTTAACGCAAAGAGACCGAAACATCTTTTTTTAACCATCCTTAGACATGCGATCGAGAGAGTGAGAGAGAGAGAGAAAAAAAAACGAAATGTTTATTAAAAACGAAAACGGCCTGAAGTTATTCAATAAAGGAAGTTTCGCAAATACTGTTAAAAATTACTTACGTAAAATCTTACCTTAAATCTAAATTGAATCACCACCTAACAAGAAAATAAAATTACAGTGTGTTAAATATTCCTTCAAGATACTGTGGAGAGGAAATTTACCGTTTACCACCGGGGATTTTATAGCTGCCAACTAAATTATACAATTAAAAAGTTTGAGAGTTGCATTTATGCAACTTTATTAAGTGGGGATACGTTCAAGTTTGGATACAACCGTAATTCAAATTAAACACGTCGCTTAGTATACTCACGGCTTTTAAAAGTGCATTTAAAGAAACTTTTACGGTCACGAATCAAACTATGACAACGTTATTTTTAAATGCTTCAATTTTTGCATCTCAGCGTTGTACTCGGCGCATTCACCATTTCAATTGTTTTTTAAATTTAATTACAATATTATAATGTTATGTATTTTTGGATACTGAAGGGCTATTGAACATCAGTTTTTTTATCTCACACAATATGGCATTAATCATCTCAAAACATTTAAAAAAATATATAAAACAAATTTTATATATAAATTATACTTTTTCCTTTTCTTTATTGTAACGTTTTCTTTCTCTGTGAAGTGACTAACAGTAATCACCCATGATGTTTATATTTGTTCATCGTTAGATAGTTTTTCAACGTGTTTAATATTCCTGATGAAACCATTCCCCTTTCTCTACCCAGAAAAAGTCGAAATGGTAATACAAGAAGTAGAATCGAACACTAATTTATAAGTAACAGGCTCTTCCATAACTCCAGTTTAGAGTTTGATAAAAGAAGGAATATTCCACACTAATATTTAAAATAATAACCATCTTTAGAAAAAACTTTTAGAAATTGTTTCATTAAATCCAACTGCTTGTTTAATTACTGTGGAAGAATCTTTTTGGGGTCTACTAATATTGCATATTACATATGCTTTTTATTTGGTGTCAATGTTTTCCTTAGCGGCTATTGCTTTTTAGATCAATATTGGTCCCTAGCTCTGATAGCCCAACTTTCTTTTGTTGACGAAGAATCAAGAAAACAACTTTCCAGAGACAAGCCTCCAGACACCATCTCGTACGGTCTGAATAAGCAACAGACAAAATATTTCAACTATTTTTTGATGTTTTATAAAGTATTAAAATGTCAGTTATAATCACAATAGAGTAAATAATAATCGCACGGAGATATGTCTGGACTCTACTACGAATTTGTTCGAGCCTCCCATTTGATATTTTAAATTGTTAACAAATTTATTCAGTTTATATGTTCTCAATGATTAAATATATATTTTTAAACTAAATTATATAAACTATTTTAAAATAGCGTAATCGTATTAGCCTATATTTTTTTAAATTCCTTTGTCTCAAACAAAACTTTAGGTCATGTAAAAATGCATATAAAACAATGCATACACATCACAAACTTTTAAGACTTTTTCTGAACATTCTTCGTCTGAATGGAATCTTTACGATACTTCTTAGGAATAGAATAACTTTTGTGAAATGTTCTCTAAAAATTTTAATATATTATACTAAAATAACAGAGGAACTTAAAGAACTTTCATCAAATATTTATATATATTATAAAAATTATTGTTGAAGTTTTTTTTAACATTACAATTTAAATACAAAAGGCGGTACTTAGTTATGATGAATTTTTAGGGGTTAATGATAATTACTAATACTTTGTAAGGTTTCTATAGAAATAAACAAATTCACTGAAGAAGGATTTCGATATGAATGTTAAACAGTGTGTTCAAATATTTTATGAAAATATATTCATGGTTTATTGAGTGAAGCTGAACACAAGTACAGTCATAGGAGCCAATGTGTTCTGCCAATACGGGTTCAATAAATCTTCAATGCTCAATAAATTCTCAATCAATATGATATTCCCTTCAGATTAAGGAATTCCACACAAGTTGGCGACGTTGGCTGTGCTGTAATAATTAGCGTTAGGAACTATCGACTGAAAACAGTCGATACAGTCGATAGTCGCAAAACAGTCGAAACGTCGATAGTCAAAAAATTGCGACTGAAAATAGTAATTACTATTTTTAGTCAAATGCAAGGTTCGACTGTTTTTTTCCATTCGTGATGTCAGACGAAGATGTACGAATTCTTGTCTGTATAAAATGTGAGATAGGAAAGGACGGAGATAAATATTTGGAGCAGTTAATTTTAAATGTTTTTATATTCTCCAATGGTATTATAAGCGAGCCAGATATATATATATATATATATATATATATATATATATATATATATATATATATATATATATATATATATATATATATATATATATATTCATTCACCTGATAACTTTAAAAAAGAAAAGGAAAAAAAATACTAATTTCTATTATCATGTAATAAATAATATAACTTTAATGGAAGTAGGATTACTTTTATACTAAATGTTCTGTGGATGTGTAAAAAGGAATGGAATAATAACACTACAAATGTTTTATCGTGTTTTGATATATTACTTGCTACTTTTAAATAACATATAAACTCATAATAAATATAAATAGTACAATACAACTTAAATAAAACCTAAAAACTAAAGATTTTTAATAACCATAACTAGTAAATAAAATGTAAACATATACCTAATCATTGAAAAATCTAATCCATGATGAACCTAAAAATGATCGTACAATAACTACCAGACCCTTTTTAAATAAAAGTTTTATTTATTTTTGAACGGAAATATTTTTAAATTACTGTGAATATTAGCATGTTCAACTTTTCTTCCGTGAGGCGATTTCTTCGATCGTTAATTATTTGCCCAAATTTTGAAAAACTCGTTCCCAGGGGACAGATGTTGCGGGTATAGAGGAATATTTTACGTGTAATTGATATAATTCGGATAGTTTCATTTTATGGGTTTGCCAAAAATCCAATGGGTTTTCTAATCGTCCAATAAAAGGAATTTCCAAATACTGCTAAATCTGTAAAGTTGCTGCAGTACTTGGAGTAATTACTTCTTTCATTCTAGCCATTTTTTTATCAAAATATCTCCAGATGTCAATACATTCTTGGTCAGTAGTTTTGTCTTGACTTTCGAGTTGTGAAACTATATTTCTATTTTTTGAAGTTAAAATGGAAGATACCTCTTTTGTGATAACTTTTTCTATCGCCTCAGCATTATTTGCAATACCAAATCCTACTTTTTTAAATCTAGGATCTAAAAATGTGGATTTCCCGCATATCGTATTCATTTCTAAAATTGCCAGTCTTTTATTGATGACATCTAATAGACAATTTCGTAATTTTTTCCCCATTCACTTGTTAAAATCCTGGATTTAATTCAATGTTGCAGTCCTCTTATTAACCGTATAATTAAAGACATCATTGGGATATCTTTCACCAGATAAGTCGGTGGCCATTATTTCAATGGGCTTTAAAAGTTGAACACATTCTGTTAAGATAGTCCATTCGTTAACAAATAAAAACTGTGGTGCTCTTCTTAATAGCCAACAAAATAAATTGTTGAATATTAGAGTTTTCCAATCAGAAAATGTATTTATTACAAGTATTTAATATACTTTATTCACCTCTTTACGGTTAATATTTTTAATAGAAATTTAACAACTTCTACTGTAAATAATTCTTTAAATCTTTTGGATCTATGCAACTTCTGAAACCTTTGGAAACTAGTTTTAGTTTTCAAGATTTTAGAAAAAAAGTTTCGACAAACAAGAGGCTTGGACAAAAATCGTGAAAGTTTATCAAAAAAGTATTACCTATTATACCAGTCCAAAGTATTACCTATTATGCCGGTCAAAACATTCTTACTATTTACCATTTACAATTTAATTTTGTTGCCCTCGAAAACTAGCGTTCCAAAATGCTGCTATATTAATTTACAATATATAGTTATTCACAAGCAAACTAAAAAAATATATAAAACCACATATATTACATATAAATCTATATAAGCATAAATTCGGCGCATTACTTTCAAGGTCATGGCTAGGACGAAGCGCCAAAACGTTATAAATCAGTCGAATGAACTAGTAGAACCGAAAATAATAACTAAAAGTAAACGATTGAAACAGTCGATAGTAAATAGTAATAAAATCAGTCGGACCGAAAACAGTCGACTGAAAACAGTTACTAGTAAAAACAGTCGAACCAAAAATAGGGACTGAAATAGGCGATAGTAAAAGGTAGTCAATTACTGAACAGTCGATAGTGGATTTCAGTCGATTGTTCCCAACACTAGTAATAATAGTGTATGTCTTGTCTCACACTCTATATTCACCAAACTTATGACTAGTACATGTATAGGGTACTTTCTGTTTTATAGGCAAGTATAAAAATGGGTAAAAAGTAGTTCTATCTGTTGTCACAAAATATATTTGTATGTATGCAACCAACTGACTACTTAGCAGTAAAACCGTTTTAATCATTATATTAAATCTCTATCATATCAAATACGCAATAAAAATAATCTAAATGATAAAATATCTACATCAAATAAATACATCAAACAGCAGCAGGAACATTTTATAACGCAATAAAAAAAGGGAAATATAACATTTTATAATATTTAAAGGGAATTTTAAAAGCACCCGCGGGCTACTTGCGACAAAAATGTTGTTTACAAGTTAGGGTGAATTTTCGAAAAAGTTTTAAACCTAATACGTCTGAGAAATATGTATTATACCAATGTTAGGTAAGTATATAAAACATTGTTGGAAAACTTGAACGAGACATTTAAAAAATTTAGTTATTAGTTGGTGGGAAGTTCTAATATCGAGATAATATCATTTAACATCCTCTTGTCCTGTAATTTAAAAAAAAAAGTATATTTGACCTACATTATTCTTAAAAAAATTAAATAATGTTAGGTTGATTGAGAAACATTGAATGATTATACAAGTTCTTCTTATAGTTGGCATAAATCTTCAGCCATTAACAGCTCAAATTTTTATCCTCAATCAAATTTTATGTGGCAAAACGAGATATTTTCTTTTTATATCAAAATCTTTTAAAGTTCCTTCGGTCTAATATAAACACATCTTCTTTGTAACCAGGTCAATAGAAGTCATATAAATAAATTAGTGTTCGTTTGCCTCGCAAAAACTCAAGAATGACTTGACTGATTAGGCTAATTTTTATTTTTAAATATTTGTAGAAGTTCGAGAGAGGTTTACATGGTAAAAAATATGGAATATTTACGAAGAAAATAGTAAAAACAATGATTTTGTTTTCCCAGAGCATCACTGTCACAAAGGATCAACATTTTTGATCGTTGTCAAATATTTATGGGTATCGGTAGAAGAATAAAATTGGCTCAATTGGTTTCATCACCAGATCCATTAGTCTCTAAAATGGGAAATAATTCTAACCACTCCTTAGCAAACATTCAAAAATATACTAGTTGTTTCGAAGTGGCTATTCTCGGGGAAAATTTATCGTAAATCTAAACTAAATATAATATAATCATTATTATAGCTGTAACGACCTTGAGGCATGTCGAATTTTACATCGTGGAATAACTGTCTACAAAATACCCAGAAATATAATCCCAGATGTTGAACACGGACGGGGTACTAACAGCGCCAACTGTGAAATGATAACGATTATCTGGCAACCCCGAGACGTTTATCTGGGATGTTATTGAAGGGTATTTTCGATCATTCAGTCACTGTGTTCAGACCCAGCCCGTTTTTATGCATTTTGTGATTTTACCTTTTTATACAACGTCAATAAATAATGGTTATATAATGTAATCACCACTGTTTCATTTGGTTTTACTTCCATTCAGTGAACCATATAAACAAAATCCTAAATAGTTTTAAATTTATAAAATCAAAATAATGAAAACTGAACTAGAAGAAATTTTAAGAAAGATTTAAGCGTAACGTATATACATATATAAAAAATACCGATATTGCCCAAGTATAACGAAATACTGTTAACAAAACTTTCTGAACAGGAGACCTTTAATAAGTTTAGTTTTTAGTTGGTGGGAAGTTTTAATACAAAAATAATGGGATTCTATAGCATTATGTCTCTTAATCCGCAAAAAATAATAACGCAATTTTAAAATGTACTTATATTTACGGAATATAAGTTGGAGCAAACTCTAATTAGACTAGGAAACAATGCTGCTATATTAATGCTTTATTAATTTCGCTCTCACATAATATCGACAATGTTCCAATTAACATACTCAGTTTCCAAGAAGTTTATTTCATATAACCAACTAATCAGTTTCATACCGGCTCTCATCTTTAACTAGCTTGGTTAAGTCTAGTCTGTCTTAGTTCTCTAGCAATCCTAAGAGTAAGAAACAACAAGAATGTGAATTAATTTTGAAACATTTTTTGTAGATACAAGATATTGTGAATTATATACATTATTATTTTTCAACGTACTACTAGATCACTTAATCCCAATAAAGTTATCTAGAATACTTTGAAATTGGTTATCATCACAGGTATAATCGCAGAAAATCAAAATAACGATAACATTTTGATTTTTATTTAACCTTCAAACAGGACAGCCAAATTTACTCATGATGTCGCATATTTTATTGACTAACCAAGCAAGAAGAACAAAAAAAATGACGTAAAAAAATAAAAAAATAATAATACATATATAGACTCTCATCATTTAATCTATAACTCATCTATAAGATTTAATGGTCAAAGAAGCAATCGCAGAGAACTTTATACTCGTTGTTCTGCTGCAGTTCAAAAGATAATTACCGAAGTAATCATATAAAAACATAAGTTATAAAAAAAATTTAATACTACTTAATTTACAGCTGTTGGAAATGATAAAAAATCTGGGATGTCTAATTCTGTTGGTTTCCTAGTCTAGTGCAGACAAAATAACATGAACTGGCTAATAGGTTCAGTGTTGGTTGGAGAAGCATCAGAATAGCATCAAATATCTTCAGACTTACTACAGACTAACATAATTCAACCATTATAAGAAGATTTAGACCAGAAAGTGAGGAGTACATTTCCATCACCAACAATGAAGCAGTTGACAGATATTTTGGTACACCAAAGTTACAACATTCTGTTAGAAATATCTACGAAATATTGTGCATTCCCTGTATAATGACCAAGATATCAATCCAAAAATGATTACAGTTAACAAGTCAATTGACAAGTCCCCGGTCTACCAAAATTTTTTTTTATTCAACATAATTCCCTTGAAGGATGATACACTGATTATAGCAACCCTCCTTTTGATACCATTTTTGTAGTACGATTTGTCTTTTGCTTCAAAATGGGCCTCATATTCGGCGATCACATTTTCATTCAACGAAAATTTCTTCCCAGCGAGCATTCTTTTGAGATCTGAGAACAGGAAATAGTTGCTGGGGGCCAGATCTGGAGAACACGGTAGATGAGGAAGCAATTCGAAGCCCAATTCGTGGATTTTTGCCAATGTTTTCACTGATTTGTGATACCGTGCATTGTCTTAATGAGGCGGCTCTTTCTTTTTCTTCAAATGCGGCCGTTTTTCAGCGATTTCGTCCTTCAAATGGTCCTATAACGCTATGTAATAGTCGCTTGATGGTCCTTCTTTTTCAAAGGTAGTCAATGAAAATTATTCCATGCGCATACCAAAATACAGGCGGCATAACATTGCCAGCCGACTGTTGCGTTTTCCCACGCTTTGGAGCGGATTCATCATGTGTAGTCCATTAGGATGACTGTCAATCGGACTTCGGAGTGAAATGATGTAGCCATGTTTCATCCATTAACACATATAGACGTAACTATTCGGGTTTATTACTCTTGATCATCTGTAAACACTACTCCAAATCATCACCTCGTCGTTGTTTTTGGTCAAAAGTGAGCTCACGCGGCACCCACTTTGCACAGAGCTTTCTCATACTCAAATATTCGTAAATGATATGATGTACACGTTCAGTTCAGTTGTTCAGTGTCTACTATTTCATTCAATTTCAATTTACGGTCATTCAAAATCATTTTGTGGATTTTTTAAATGTTTTCGTCGGTAACAACCTCTTTTGGGCATCCACTGCGCCTTCTGTTCTTATTTCACCACATCTAAACTTTGCGTACCAATCCTTGATGATTGATTTTACTGGGGCAGTGTCTTTTTCTCAACTGTATTTTTTCCCTTCAAAATACAATATTTTTTCAACACGTGAAATTCCTTTTTATCCATTTTTTTCACAATAACAAAAGTTGCTTCACTCAAAATGCTATAATTCGCAACCAAATGATCCGACAGCTGTCAAATTTATACACCCATCTTTTGAGGGTTAGGGCTAACTAAAAAAGATATGGATTTGATTCTAGTAGCGCCATCTATGTGTGAGGCCGGGGACTTTTCAATTGACATGTTATTTTTAGCTACCCCTCAATTTAATTTAAAATCGGCCCTACTGCCCTGTCATATCAATTCCCGTATGTTACAGGTAGAAACCAGCATATACGCATATTAATATTCAAGTTACTTTCAACGTAATTCGTCTTTTCTTTATTAAACCTCTAGAGATATCCGGTGAACGATGCTAGATATTTAGCTTCCACAAAACTTTCCAACTCTGTATGTAAAGTTTAACGTCGTAAGATATTTTGACACGTCAACAGATAACATGTGCGTATACTTTTATGTCGATTAAAATTTTCTACCTTCGAAACACATACGAGAGATTCCCTCGCGAACAATTGCAGGATCTGCAATTTATGGCGGCCATTTATAATCTGCCTAGTTTTGCTCAGACAGCCTCTCTTATTATTCTTTATATATTTTCGTGTAGAACATTAGCAAATAGGGGGATGCGGCATTGGTTTTTTTTTTCTCCAGAAGATCTTTTTATCTAATCAAAGTTATATAAATATGTATGCGCGAGACGGTTCGGATTCTAACTAAATATTTATAACTAATGTCTTCGACGAGATATACATGTTTTGCAAAAGAATAATAAATAATATGAATACGACATAATTTGAATATTTACAGTATGATATAGGGTGGGACAGGCTATGAGTCATCCACTAGAACAAAACACTACAGGGATATGTATAATACTAAAAGGGTGGTAATACAATAATTTTCAGGAAATAGAGTTCTCTCGTTACAAAATTCGAGTAGAAGAAAGGAAGACTCCTTTTCCAACATGTTATAAAGAGTACTGGCCATTTAATTTTACATATTTTGCCCATCTCTCAGGCATGGCTTTATGGATGCCATTCAATAAGAAGAATATCTCCTTTGGGCTAAACAATTCATCGAGCCATTTCTTAACTTCTTCAAAGTGCTACTCTGCAAGCACGCGTCCCTTGATGCGAGACGGTGGTAGTCGGATGGAACTACGTCTGGAGAGTATGGCGTATTTCCATCCAAGTAATTTTAACATTTCTTTAACAATTTTGCTGTATAAGATGACACGTTATCATACTGCAAAATCACCTTAACATATATTTAGCTGTATTGTGGATGATCAATACATAGATCAAATTACTTGTATTGTTGCTTGCGATTAATATTAACTGCTTCTCCCGACCTATAGCATGATCTTGCGACCAAGGCGATTTGACTGATGTTTTCGCTTGGGATTTTCGAATTATATCGATTTTTCATCATTTGATTTTCATTTTGAGTTTTATACCTTTGAAATAACATTTCATTGACGATTTTTCGATTTGGGCCCATCTTCCCATCTTTTTTAATTTTTTCCATCGTTTGTAATCGTTCACAAATTACCACTCGGCTCACATTCAACTTTCCTGCCAATTGTTTTTCAGTTTGTGTTGGGTCTTATTATTTTCGTGGAATATAACTTATATAGTTTGAGGTTAATGCTAATAGAATACAATGAGATAGGTATTAAATCATAACACATACCCTTACAAAAAACTACTACGTCACTAATTATTGACACACCTTGTACATATTATGCTGATGCAAAATCTTGAGGGTCAAATGTTTGAAGGTTATAATGCAGCAGATATCAAATCTTACAATATGATGCTTTAAATGGAACAATTTTCTGAAGTCTTCAAGTCTCTTATTTTGTAGAGCCTTCTTCTCCACACTCAATAAATGCTTTAGATTCAGTGTACATAGTGCTAGTAAAGAAGGCTCCAAATCCTACCAAAAGGCTTTATTGTTCTTTTACCAACTTTTGCATCATCTCATTGGAATCGTAAGTGGCCTAAGTCTAAGTCATCTTGCAATATTCCATTACCCACAAAAAATAGTCATTCATTCAGTATACAATGTTTTGCCACTTACCAACTAAGATAAAATTAGTTCCCTCTTACAAGAAACTTTCACACTAGTATATCTATCAACGTCAATGTTAAATAAGACTCAAAAATATAATAAACCATATTTTTATGTTTCTCAACCCTTTCACATAGCGGTGGGGATATGAAATATCACTTAAAATAGTTATCAAGGATATATATAACGCTTAATACAAGTTAATGGTTTGATAACTTCATAAACCATATTACTTCTCATCATAAATTGCGGTAACTACCGTTGAGACTTATAGGTGGCGCCGCGGAGATTTACTATTAGAACAAAGAAATAAAAGGCATCGACAGAACAGCGAGAGAATATAGAACATCGAATTTTAATTATTCCCTCCTGATTATTAACTTCGTCACTGGTGAAATATGATGTTTCATCGATATTAGATATACGTAAAGGTACGTTTTTACATTGATCATATTCATTAGAATCAATTTAATGGATTTAGCAATCCTATTTGGGAGCAGAAAAAAGTAAATTGCTCGTGTCTATCACGGGAAACCGCGAATTATAGAGGAAGCCAATACCCGACGGTTGTTAACGTTATTGTTGGTACATTAATACAAACAAATGGACAAAACAGAAACCAGATAGGAAACACGACTAATATTTTAGCGTTAGCAGTAAAAAAAATGATGCATTTAGACATTTTTTTATTTACATTCTGTTGAGTCTCCCTATCTCATTTAACCAAAAAAAAACTAAATATATTTAATTTGAACTATTCCTTTAAACTATTTTTGGTTTTTGTTGTAGAAACGTTTACGCCTTACAAAAGTATACAGTAGTGAACATTTGAATGATTCAAGAATTAATTAATAGAACTGAACTGAGTTAACAATGTTAACATTTCCTGTTAATTATACAGGGTGTCCATGAGGAATGACACCATTTTCGAAGATGAATTTTTCATTCATTTCAATTTAAGAGCAAGTTTATATATGTTTTATTGGTTACATACAACGTATAGAGAAAATAATCCGTCCTAATGTTAAACAAACGCTGTTGCCAAATGCCAGAGATATTTAGTCATTTAATTTATACGCTCAAATAAGCTTTTTAATATTTGCTTTGCGTAAAAAGTATACAGTATTTATTATTTGAATAATTCAATGAATTGTTAGAACTGAATTGAGTTAATTGTGCTAACATTCTGTCCAGTCTCTCTATCTCATTTAACTAAAAAAGAAGTATATTTAATTTAATTTGAACTATTCCTTTAAACTATTTTTGTTTTTTGTTGTTTAAACTTTTACGCCTTACAGAAGAATACAGTCTTCATCATTTGAGTTATGAGCTTATATACACGTTTTTGCTTTCCTTTAATGCATACTTTTGGGTAAAAAATATACAGTATCTATCATTTAAATGACTGATTTGAACTGTAATAGTTCTTACATTTCGTGTTAAATATACGGGGTGTCCATTGGGATGTTATGTTTGTTACAATGACTCGATGAGAATCATTTTCATTCAAAATATTGCAGAAAGCTACGTTGAATAGTAGAAACCATTCAATCAAAACGGAAAAGTAGTACTTGATTGTTTTGATTATTATAATAGATCAGTAGTTAAAAATACATTTAATTAATGAAATTGAAGAAACTGCTGGTTGAAAATCATCTTATGAGTCATAAAAGAATTGCTGATGTAGGGTAATATACAGAAAGTCTAGAAAAACTTATGTAGTTCGAAAAATTGATGTTCTTATTCAATATATAGATTCGGGAAACCTTCAATGAGAATGACCTCAATGACCCTACAAATATACATGGAGGATTGCGTTAAGCACTGAGATACTTGTCATTGCATTTGCTTCAATGTTTTGTTTTATTTTATTATCAAATCCCCTTTTAATCACTTTCTTTGGCGAGGTGAAGAACTGGATTACCCAACCTCAACAGTTATCACAACAGATGAATCAATTGTTCATCATTTCCTACCACTTGTATCTATGGTCTAGTATCTGTATATATTGATATGTTTCAATAAAATAAAACTCAATAAAACGTATGATTATTACGTAATCAGTTGATTTATTTATATCTCTAGTTGATTTAAGCATTTGAAGTTAATGGAGAATATGTACCGGCGCCATAACATAGGTAGAAACTTAGTAATTAACATTTCCTTAGAACCTTCGAGCCTTTTATTGCGATGGAAACATTAACTAGAATCAATAAATATAACAATTCATACTTCAATCCATATATTTAATATCAAAATGAGTTTAGTGATTTAATAATAAAGCATCGATCGAACAAATCATATATATAGCCATTAAACTACAGTAATTTATTGTCGGAATTTCTTGCTATTGACATCAATAATGACATTGCATTTAGGAGTAATTTTTCATTCTGTTATCCATCGTAGAACATTTTGATATATTCATTGTAACCAACATTTAGCAGTGCATTCCATTATTAAATTGACCTTAGCAATTATTTTATGATTGATTTGCGCTTTTCCTATTTCCGTTGTATTCGGTTTCCTGAAAGATGAGCGGAATTTATCAATTTTGGATAAAGTATCTGAGATTTGTTGTTTCCTGACTAAATAAGCCATTATAAATGCAGTGTTGTAGTTTACAGTTAAAGTTTCTCGGCACGTCTTCATAATTAATTGCTTCCATGTACAAATTGGAAAGCAGATGACATAAAGCACAGTATTAAGTTTCGAAATTAAAAAAAATCACTTGATATATGTGCCGTCCTGGATGTGGTTATTAAAAAACTTTTATTCTCTTCTCGAGAACTTCCATCCAACCCGATACAATTTATATATATATATATATATATATATATATATATATATATATATATATATATATATATATATATATGTTGTTTTAATTTTATTATTTAACATTTGACCATTGCCAATTCTATCCATTGACCAAAATAATATATATATTTATTCAGATTATAAAAGATAATTCAGATCATACAAGAGAATATTGAGTTTGCTCATTATTTCATTAGTAAGTTTCATGGTATTGGTCAACTGATTGTGGTTATTAAAGAACTTTTATTCTCTTCTCGAGAACTTCCATCCAACCCGATACAATTTATATATATATATACATATATATATATATATGTATATATATATATATATATATATATATGTTGTTTTAATTTTATTATTTAACATTTGACCATTGCCAATTCTATCCATTGACCAAAATAATATGTATATTTATTCAGATTATAAAAGATAATTCAGATCATACAAGAGAATATTCAGTTTGCTCATTATTTCATTAGTAAGTTTCATGGCATTGGTCAACAGTCGTAAATTTTCTTCGACTAATCGTCAATAATTTCTTCTTTATCAGTGACACCTTACTAATTACTTCAATTAGATTACTTGTGTTCTCAAGAACTCATTATGCTAGTCAACCAATATTTTCTTCATATATTATAAATACATATTCCAATATTATAAATGTAGTGTTGTAGTTTACAGTTAATGTTTCTCAGCAGGTTTTCATAATTAATTGTTTCCATGTACAAATTGGAAAATAGATGACATAAAGCACAGTATTAAGTTTCGAAATTAAAAAAAAAACATTGATATATGTGCCGTCCTGAATGTGGTTATTAAAGAACTTTTATTCTCTTCTCGAGAACTTCCATCCAACCCGATACAATTTATATATATATATATATATATATATATATATATATATATATATATATATATATGTTGTTTTAATTTTATTATTTAACATTTGACCATTGCCAATTCTATCCATTGACCAAAATAATATATATATTTATTCAGATTATAAAAGATAATTCAGATCATAAAAGAGAATATTCAGTTTGCTCATTATTTCATTAGCAAGTTTCATGGCATTGGTCAACAGTCGTAAATTTTCTTCGACTAATCGTCAATAATTTCTTCTTTATCAGTGACACCTTACTAATTACTTCAATTAGATTACTTGTGTTCTCAAGAACTCATTATGCTAGTCAACCAATATTTTCTTCATATATTATAAATACATATTCCAATATTATAAATGTAGTGTTGTAGTTTACAGTTAATGTTTCTCAGCAGGTTTTCATAATTAATTGTTTCCATGTACAAATTGGAAAATAGATGACATAAAGCACAGTATTAAGTTTCGAAATTAAAAAAAAAACATTGATATATGTGCCGTCCTGAATGTGGTTATTAAAGAACTTTTATTCTCTTCTCGAGAACTTCCATCCAACCCGATACAATTTATATATATATATATATATATATATATATATATATATATATATGTTGTTTTAATTTTATTATTTAACATTTGACCATTGCCAATTCTATCCATTGACCAAAATAATATATATATTTATTCAGATTATAAAAGATAATTCAGATCATAAAAGAGAATATTCAGTTTGCTCATTATTTCATTAGCAAGTTTCATGGCATTGGTCAACAGTCGTAAATTTTCTTCGACTATTCATCAATAATTCCTTCTTTATCACTGACACCTTACTAATTACTTCAATTAGATTACTTGTGTTCTCAAGAACTCATTATGCTAGTCAACCAATATTTTCTTCATATATTATAAATACATATTCCAATATTATAAATGTAGTGTTGTAGTTTACAGTTAAAGTTTCTCAGCAGGTTTTCATAATTAATTGTTTCCATGTACAAATTGGAAAATAGATGACATAAAGCACAGTATTAAGTTTCGAAATTAAAAAAAAACCTTTGATATATGTGCCGTCCTGAATGTGGTTATTAAAGAACTTTTATTCTCTTCTCGAGAACTTCCATCCAACCCGATACAATTTATATATATATATATATATATATATATATATATATATATATATATATATATATATATATATATATATATATATATATATATATATATATATATATTGTTTTAATTTTATTATTTAACATTTGACCATTGCCAATTCTATCCATTGACCAAAATAATATGTATATTTATTCAGATTATGAAAGATAATTCAGATCATACAAGAGAATATTCAGTTTGCTCATTATTTCATTAGTAAGTTTCATGGCATTGGTCAACAGTCGTAAATTTTCTTCGACTAATCGTCAATAATTCCTTCTTTATCACTGACACCTTACTAATTACTTCAATTAGATTACTTGTGTTCTCATGAACTCATTATACTAGTCAACCAATATTTCCTTCATATATTATAAATACATATTCCAATATTATAAATATAGTGTTGTAGTTTACAGTTAATGTTTCTCGGCAGGTTTTCATAATTAATTGTTTCCATGTACAAATTGGAAAGCAGATGACGTAAAGCACAGTTTCGAAATGAAAAAAATCACTTGATATATGTGCCGTCCTGGATGTGGTTATTAAAAAATTTTTATTACCTTCTCGAGAACTTCCATCCCAACATGATATACCATAATGGTATTTCGCATTTTTAATAATTGATATCAGCTTGGTTTTGAATCATTATTAAATTTGATGGGATCCAACAAGAACAATCAAGTATTCATGCAGTATAGAAGGCATATTTTTATCATTAAAACCAAAGCTACATAAAGTTTCTGATGGTTAGTGAAAATATCTGTAAACACACTTGTCTTGATAGTAGACAATCCCGAAACTTAAAAGACAACCCCTCAAATTCAATATTGGACAGGATCGTCAGTGGTATATTCTGTCTTGAATCCAAATTCCAAATAAATGATGAATATTTTACCGAGTGTCTAATATTGTTAACAATTTGTGTTATTTTTTGTTGTTACTTTCCAATATTAATCTGAATATGAATATGTTTCAATTTTGTCTGCTATTAATGCATTAGTTTTATTATCGTTTAAGTAAATGTGTTTCAAATCATTAATCAAATAAAAGGACAGTCCATCTTCATCTATTAATATTAAAATAGAATATTTAACAAGATATATTTACATATAATCTATCTAATAACCCTACTACGAGCGATGTTACTTATATTTTGAAGCTTGTCCTATGCTTGTTAGGCTCCATATGACGTTTCTAATTGGAAGGTTGGCATTTATAATCATACGCTTCTTCAGAGCGTTTTGTCATTTGTGCACAACTTTGCTTTTGTTGCTTACATTGGCGTCAAAATTTTGTCTCAATGAAAAAATTAAGTTAACTTGTGATCGTAATCAGTTGCTAAGCCAGAAGACTTTGATACATAAGGAAACATAAAATATTACATGAACATTTACGTGTGAAAAAAAGTGTTTACCTAGGATACGGCATAATTTGACAAAAGATGACAAAGAAATGGTTTAAAAAACAGTCACCGTGCATCAAAAGTAGTATCTAACATCTACATAGGTGACGAATCTTTAATATATTCGTATAAGCTCCAAACAAAACAACAGTCCACTCGACAGGTCTTCCAAGGTGATCCAAATCCGACAAATGTACGAATCAAATGATCGCCTGTTTCTTGAATGAAACTTTCTTGATGAAATATGAATGGTTTACAGAAATGCTTGCAGCCAATTTGCAGCCAATAGTGCATCTATTTGACTAGCCATAAATTCGAATTTACTAGTCGTCCTCCGTACAGTCCTGATTTAGTACCGAGAGATTTTTTGTTCGCGCATATCAAGAACAATGTAGCCAGCGTTTTCTCATATAATGTAGAAAAAATGTTATGAAGATTGGTTCAAATTCATGCAAAAGTGCCTTGACCACCATAGAGGGAGAGTATTTCGAAAAATAAAGCTATATCCCTTAATAAATTACTGTTTTTTTTCATTATTGTATTTAAAATATATAGAGAAACTCTCGTAATAATAATATTTTATATCATTAAATATTTTTTAATCCAATATATGATCTTATTTTGTAATACCGTCATATATTATTGTTGAAAAGTGAAAATTGTTAACTATTATATTCGATTTAAACTTGATTAAATTAATATATTATCTTAAAAACCTGTCGTTAGTATATCTAAAATGTGTTCCGGCACGATGGTATTCTACACAACTTAACTTTAGGTCTGAACATAATTCTTGGACCGGACCTAATGCATCCAGCTTAAATTGATATTGGTAGACGCCATATTTATCGAATTTGGATAAAGTATCTCAGAATAGCTGAATCGACCATTCCATCTCTCGCCCCAGACATTCGCAAAATCCAAATTTTTTGTACTAACTAATTTTTTATAGTGACTAGTTTTTTGCACATACTAGTTTCTTATAATGACTAGTTTTTGGTACTGAGTACTTTTTAACAGACTAATTTTTTGTATTGGCTAGTTCTACACTAACTAGTTTTGTACTGACTAGCTTTATACTGACAACTTTTATACTAACTAATTTTCAACGTCCTGGCTTTGCTGTCATGACCCTTTTAATAATTAAGTACATTAATATAGCAGTATATAGGAAGTCTATTTTTCATTATTATTCAGGAAATATGTGTGTCTGTATTTATTTTACCTTGGAAACTATTAGATAATGCTCTTTTTGATTGCCTTCATCGATTTTTTACTGGTTAACTCTGGTAAAAACAATATTTTATATCATTAAATATTTTTTAATCCAATATATGATCTTATTTTGTAATACTGTCATATATTATTGTTGAAAAGTGAAAATAGTTCACTATTATATTCGATTTAAACTTGATTAAATTAATATATTATCTTAAAAACCTGTCGTTAGTATATCTAAAATGTGTTCCGGCACGATGGTATTCTACACAACTTAACTTTAGGTCTGAACATAATTCTTGGACCGGACCTAATGCATCCAGCTTAAATTGATATTGGTAGACGCGATATTTATCGAATTTGGATAAAGTATCTCAGAATAGCTGAATCGACAATTCCATCTCTCGCCCCAGACATTCGCAAAATCCAAAACGAGATAAACCCTTACCCGGAAGCTGAAGCTGGACATATATGGGGCTAAAGATTAATTATATTGCTGTGTTAATGAATTACGTTCTCGCTCTAGTTATCGTCAATAGGGCCTTCTGTACGTAAACATAAAAGACCTACACTTTCTCTGAACAATAACCTAAGAAATTTGATATAGTTCTTTTGGGTCATATTGGACGCACATGTTTCGACATTATTGCTTTATATAAATCCTCGTTGAGTATCACGTTTATTTGTTATCCGCAAAATGCTTTGTTTTGTTCCCACATTTCATAAAACGTTTTCAGCTTTCACCAGTGAACCTACATAATTTTTTTTACAAAATACTACCGGCATAATTCTAATTTAAACTAACCCATAATTTTAAATGGAACCGACTATCCACTGTTTAGTAATTGACTACTTTTACTATCAACTGTTTCAGTCAACTAGCTTTAGTCGTGACTAGTTCATTCGAATGTTTTATTTGTTACCATTTTCAGTCGCTATTTTCGTTCTTTCGGCTAATTTTATATTGACTGAATTTTATATTTTATATTATAATGTTTGTGATGGGTTAATTTTATATTGGCTAGATTTTTGTACTGACTAGTTTTTTGCACAGACTGGTCTTCTTTACTGGCTAGTTTTTTGTACTGGCCATTTTTTTATACTGTCTGTTTTTTTTTTGTACTGACTAGTTTTTAGTACTGACTATTTTTTGTGCTAACTAATATTTTGTACTGACTAGCTTTCTGTGCTGACTTGGTTTTTTGCGCTCGCTACTTTATTTATACTGACTAATTATTTTTTGTACTGATTTAGTTTTATACTGACTAGTTTCTTGTAATGACTAATTTTTGTACTGTCTGGTTTTTTGTGCTCACTAGTTTTTGTACTGACTAGTTTTCTTCTGTATAGTTTTTTTTACTAACTAATTATTTATAGTGACTAGTTTTTTGTACTTACTAGACTATCAAATGGAACCGACTATCCACAGTTTAGTAATTGACTACTTTTACTATCAACTGTTTCAGTCAACTAGCTTTAGTCGTGACTAGTTCATTCGAATGTTTTATTTGTTACCATTTTCAGTCGCTATTTTCGTTCTTTCGTCTAATTTTATATTGACTGAATTTTATATTTTATATTATATTTTTTGTGCTGGGTTAATTTTGTACTGGCTAGATTTTTGTACTGACTAGTTTTTTTGCACAGACTAGTCTTCTTTACTGGCTAGTTTTTTGTACTGACCAGTTTTTTATACTGTCTGTTTTTTTTTGTACTGACTAGTTTTTTGTGCTCACTAATATTTTGTATTGAATAGCTTTTTGTGCTGACAGGTTTTTTGCGCTCGCTACTTTATTTATACTGACTAATTATTTTTTGTACTGATTTAGTTTTATACTGACTAGTTTTTTTACTGTCTGGTATTTGTGCTCACTAATTTTTGTACTGATTTTTTTTTTTCTGTCTAGTTTTTTGTACTTACTAGTTTCTTGTAATGACTAGTTGTTGGTACTGAGTACTTTTTAACAGACTAATTTTTTGTATTGGCTAGTTTTACACTGACTAGCTTTGCACTGACTACTTTTATACTGACTTTTTTTGTATTAACTAGTTTTGTACTGACTAGCTTTATACTGACAACTTTTATACTAACTAATTTTCAACGTCCTGGCTTTGCTGTCATGACCCTGAAAATAATAATTTTCGACTCATATAATATAGGATTTGTAAATAATAATGTACATTAATATAGCAGTATCCAGGAACTCTATTTTTCATTATTATTCAGGAAATATTAGATATAGGAATAACTATTAGGAGAAACTATTAGATAATGCTTGCTAATGCTTTTTGATTAACTTCATCGATTTTTTACGTTTCTGGATATTTATTCAAACTTCTTGAATGTTAAAACTTCGTTCATTGTTTCAACGAATAATAATTGTAAAATATTCCTGATATGAGTAAATATGATCGTTAGTGATCCACTTCATCTTTAAATTATCAGAGAGATGTTTAAAATACTAAAAATTAGATTTCTAAGACAGTAACCTATTCTAAAAACATATTCATCATTATTAAATATCACACCTGATTTGAAAATACGCTTAGGATATTTTGAGCATAAGATAAGTTACTTTATAGAAGAACCAAGGATAATCTAATATAGAAAAGGTTTAAAACTGTTTTACTATCCAAAGTATCTGTAGTAACTTAATCCGTTAAAAGTATACGAAATTCCTGTATTAATAAAACGAATGGAATCATAAAATTAAGAACCAAAATGCAATTCCTATCGAGATATCCGTAATGTTTTTCGTCTAAAAAGCTTTTCTATGTTAAAAATCCGTACAAAATAATTTTCAATTACCATTCCTACATTTTAGATCAGTTTCGATGATTGAGATAATGTTTATGCATTTCGAACTTTTCCTCTTCTAAGTTCTGGGTCGGAGTTTTGAATCCCGTTATAAAAACGACATTAATGCAAAGGAAATTATATAAGTTTAATGTTTAGTATAAAACGAATTCGGATAGCCATTCAGGGGACAAGTGCCTATCGAGTAGTAATAAAAATAAATTCAAAACTTTTGTTTTTTATCAAACTGGGGCAATATCGGAACGTAGACAGTTTTCTCCCACATTACAAATCAATGTTAATGTACCTACACGAAAGAGCATTGATGTCCATAAAAGGGGTCAGAGAAACATATTGCCCCCCTGAGCTTTTCTTAGGATCGGGGCATTTACATTAATGGGGCCCTAAAGAAGAAAATATCTAACGGTTTTTCTACTACTGAGTTCGATTAGGATATACACAGTTCGATCAAAATTTTCCGTTCATCGTATTAATGGACAAACCTGTCCATAAACTTGATTGACGAAAAAAATATTACGATTTTTTTTTGTGGCAAATTTACACATTTCACTTCTTTAATACATTTTCTATCAACAACTATCTCCGAAAAAAAACTATTTATCAATCCCCGGCCTACCATAGTAAAACACATTTTTTGGCAAAATTAGTTTTTTTTATTCAACATAATTCCCTTCAAGTGTGATACATTGATTAGAGCGACCAGCCATCTTTTCGATACCATTTTTTAGTACGATTTGTCCTTTGCTTCAAAACAGGCCTCAGTTTCGGCGATCAGCTCTTCATTCGACGAAAATTTCTTCCCATCGAGCATCCTTTTGAGATTTGAGAACAGAAAATAGTCGCTGGGGGGCAGATCTGAATAATACGGTAGATGAGGAAGCAATTCGAAGCCCAATTCGTGGATTTTTGGCATCTTTTTCACTGACTTGTGACACGGTGCATTGTCTTGGTGAAGTAGCACTTTCGGCAAATGCGGCCGTTTTTCGACGATTTCGTCCTTCAAACGGTCCAATAACGCTATGTAATAATCGCTGTTGATGGTCCTTCCATTTTCAAGGGAGTCAATGAAAATTATTCCATGCGCATCCCAAAATACGGACGCCATAACCTTACCCGCCGACTGTTGCGTTTTCCCATGCTTTGGAGCGGGTTCATCGTGTGCAGTCGACTCGGATGACTGTCGATTGGACTTCGGAGTGAAATGATTGAGCCATGTTTCATCCATTGTCACATATCGATACAAAAACTCGGATTTATTACACTTGATCATCTTCAAACACTGCTCCGAATCAGCAACTCGTACTCATACCCAAACATTCGTGAATGATCTGATGTACACGTTCAGTTGATATCTTTAGAGTGTCTGCTATTTCATTCAATTTCAACTTACGGTCATTCAAAATAATTTTGTGGATTTTTTTCATGTTTTTGTCGGTCGACCTCTTTTGGGCGTCCACTGCGTTCACCGTCTTCGGTGCATATTTCACCACATCCAAACTCAGCATACCTATCCTTGATGGTTAATTTTCCTGGGGCAGTGTCCGGAAAGTCGGCGTCAAGCCCAGTTTTTACTTCAACTGTATTTTTTTCCTTCAAAAATCAATATTATATCAACACGCGAAATTCCTTTTTATACATTTTTTTTCACAATAGCAAAAGTTGCTTCACTCAAAATGCTATAATTCACAAACTAATGTTCCGACAGCTGTCAAATTTATACACGTATCTTTTGAGGGTTAGGGCTAACTAAAAAACATGTGGATTTAGTTCTAGTAGCGCCATCTATTTATCAGGCCGTGGACATTTCAATTGACCTGTTAGCAAAATACTTTTGAATGTATTTATGTTACATTGACAACTATTAGATAACTTTTTAATTGACTTTTTCGATTTTCAAAGCTTTCAGATATTTGTTCAAGCCTTTTGAATGTGAAAACTTCTCTTCTGATTAACGATAAATTATCATCTTCTCTATAAAGAATCGAATCCAGATCGAGAGATTTCAATCATCAACCAATATAACGGTTGCCTCTTATATTACGGTATTTCGGATCAAAACAAGTTTACAATATATAGCTGATTTTCATCTTATACATATTAGTTACGTATTTTTTGTTTTAAAAGAAGAATTAGCGTTGAAGCCAACAGCTATAGCTTTTTTAATGAATTTTCTATCATTAATCATCATTTCGCCATTTTTTCTGGCAATATTTTGATTTCTATACAGAAAAAAACGATTTTTTCATTAAAATATAATGCCCCTACCTGACTAGTTTTATGCTGACTAGTTTTATACTGACTAGTTTTATACTGACTAGTTTTATACTGACCAGTTATATAGGATACTTTTTGTTTTAAAAGAAGAATAAGCATTGAAATCAAAAACTATAAATTTTTTCATGAATTTTTTATCATCAACCATCATTTCTCTATTATTTCTAGCTATGTTCGATTTCTATACTAACAAAAACTAGTTATACATTCCAATATATATTGCCTTTCTACTAAGGAACAGATTTTAGTCGAATGGTGCGAAGTCTGGTGAGTATGCCAGCTAAGCAAAACCAGTCAAAGGAGCGTTGAAAACACTTGGGATGTATTATCGCACTCGGCGTACTCTCCAAACCTTGCCCTTTCCTACTATCAACTTCTCGCATCAATGGGACACGCGCTTACGGAGCAGTACTTCGCCAATTTCGAAAAAGTTAGAAAATCGCTCTATTAATGCTTTTGCTCAAGTGACAAACAAAGTTTTTTGGGAGGGCATTCAAAAATTGCTTGAAAGATGGGCAGAATCAAATGGCCAATACTTTAAATAAATGAATTTATCCATTTTCTTGAAAATTATGTAGTTTTTCCCGAAAAACCGATACACTTGATAAATCGATGCAGCATGGCTTGGTTAGCACACGGTTTTAAAATTCTAAATGCGAAAATGGATGGATTGCTGTCAAAACAACATCGGCACGGCATTATATGTTTCTAACATGAGAATTACTCATAAATAATTAAATATTAAAATATAACTAAAATTAAATTCCTGTTATACCAAATTAAATACAAAACTGCAACGCTCGAAGTCAAAGAAATATGCTGTTCCTTTTTTCTCCGACACATAATGCAACAATCTTTTTCACGAAATTCTTTTCCAGACGTCCTTTTTAAATTAAAACGAATGAAAGCTAAATGAAAAGATTTTATTAGCAGATTTCCCATTACGATGAAATACAGTTCTATCACTCATACTTCTTATTTTATAATTCAGCATAAAACTCTTAATTTCAAATAAATTCTTTATAGCGGGTCGTTGAAGTTTCAATCTCAATTTTTCGTTTTTAGTTAATGCCAGTATTTCTTTCTGTGGGGTGGGAAAAATGGAAGATTTTGATATCCAATATTTATGATCACGAAGTAAGAACTTTCCACGCCCATAAAAACGTACGAAAATACCTGAAATTTATTTCTCTACACTACAAATCTTGTATCAAAGGATTACCGTTTATTATGTTGGTACATAGCTGTTGCTATGTCGAAAATACGTTCTGATTATTTTAACTCCATATCGAAAATTTAACAAACTTACTCAAAAAGTTTTAAAAACACACTAAAAGCTCTGCTTCGTATAAATCCCTTAACAGTGACCGTACCCATTTATTTTAAGGCACTTGTAATTAACTGACTAAAAACATATTATCAACTTTACTATTTTACAAATACATTAGCTATAAATTATTCACACATAATATATAATAGTTATAATAACATAAATAATTAAGTGTAGTTAATAGTTCCAGAACTGTATGTTAGGTTGCATACAGTATTACATAATTATAGCAAAAATGACAATTACGTTGAAAACAACTACCGATTTACGGTAATGGTCTTACAAATGAAAATAATATTAAATATAGAAGGTTATCTTGAATATTGCAGTATCTTTTAACTATTCTAATTTCAACAGTTCTCTCTGGAAAGCTGCAAAAAGCTATTAAATATTCTGTTGGCGTTATGATATTCGTTGCAAATTTCTTGTTGAATCCCTATAGCTGGAAAAGGGAAATGAAATTTTGATACTGCCGTCATTATTGAACAAAAACTTAATGTAGCAACCTATATATATCTCGAATGTTATCAAATACAGTTATTTTTTTTTTAATTTAATTAATATATTGTCACTAATCGTTTCCGTCTAACCTACAATTTGTCTTTATGATAACTTAAATAATTCTAGGTATATAACTAGGAGGACCCATCGGCCCCATCTACCAATCAGTCTCTGGTGAAATATTGTTTATACACGTCACTGCTGAATTTTTTAATATATGAACCTCACTACACAACACTACACAAGATGAGATGGTTTGATACTTTTGAGTCTGTGTCCTGTTCTGGTGGTATCCAATAGTTGTAATATTTCAATATTCGTATGAGAATGGAGTCTTTCCTCATGCCCCCTTGCAATTCTCTTGATTTCTTGACTGACTGTGGGTATCTAAAGGTCTCGATGTAGTTAACAGTCCTATAATATTTGGGTGTACCCATAATACCTCTCAGGACTTTGTTCTGAAAAATTTGTATATTATTTATGTTACTCTTTGCAGAACATCCCCATAAATGAACTCCGTATGTCCATATAGGTTTCAGTATTTGTCTATATAATAGCAATTTATTATGTACTGACAATTGTGATTTTCTTCCAATTAGCCAGTACATTTTCCTATATTTCAATTCCAGTTTTTTTCTTTTCTTCTTTATATGTTCCTTCCAGCGAAATTTTGCATCGAGATTCATTCCGAGATATTTAGCGCTGTTGCTATATGAAATGATAGTATTATTTAATATTGTTGGAGCTTGTAGGGTCTGTTTATAGGTGAACTGCACATGTACAGATTTACTTTCATTACTTCTTATTTTCCTAGCTTGTCCAATTATTTATATTGTCACTTGCCTGTTGTAATTTTCGCGAGGCTTCTTCACTATTGTTACCTATAGCTATACTCGCAGTATCATCAGCAAATTTAGTCATCGTAATATTTTTCATTTGTGGTATATCACAAGTGTAGAGTAGACAAATCATTGGTCCCAGTACAGTTCCTTGTAGTACACCTGCTTTAGCTTCTTTTATTGTAGAGTAAGTTTCTTATTGTTTGACTCTAAACATTATGGTTGTAATGTATTAAAATCATACATTACATAGTTCGGTATGTTGATTTGGTAGCATTTTCTGTAGTTTATGAACAAGGCCTTCATGCCAAACCTTATCGAAGGCTTCTGCTACATCTAAGAATATAGCTGAGCATACCTTTTTATTTTCGTAGGCTTTTTCAACAACATCTGTTATTCTATGGACGTGGTCAATTTTTGAGTGCTTGTTAATCAACCCAAACTGGTGTGTTGGTATTAGGTTTTTTCTCTCTATGATCTCAGATATTACTGGCAGCAGTGATATAATCTATAGGCTTTTATTTCGTTTGCTGACTTCCCAGGTTTTGAGATCATTATAATTTCCGCCAGCTTCCAAATGTCTGGGACATGTTTTAATCTAAATGCTATATTGACCAAGTTGGTGAGTTTTATAATTCCCTTTCTTGGTAATTTTTGCAGCAATTCTCCTGTTATTAAATCGTAGCCTGTTGATTTCCTAGGGTTAATGTCACTTTTAATAACTTTGGTTAACTCTTTCGGCGTGACTAATTCAGTTATCGAATTTTCAGCTTCTATGTCCGGCAAATTATGTTCAATATTAGTTTCGTTTGGTTTGAAAGTTTTTTCTGGATATTCAGCAAATGCTTCTGCTTTTTGATGATTGTCACGTGCCCAATTCCCACATAGGTCTCTTGTAGGTGGACTGTATTGACATGAGCGCTTTAGATATTTTTTCCAGAGTGAGTAATCAGATTCTTTATCATCTCTTAAATTTATCAGATAGTCATTTATGGTTTTGTTTTTAATTTTCAATATTTCTCTTTTCAGTCTTTGAGTTATATTGTTTGAACTATTTTTATTTCCAGGTGTTTTGTTTTGTTGCCATTTTTTTCGTAATTTACGTTTTTCAGCTACCATTTCCTTCACTTCTTTTGGATAATTCCTCTAGTTGTACTCTTAATTTCTGGAGTATTATTCCAAGCAGCTTTTTGAATATCTACTACGAATTTTTCTGCTTCAAAATTTAACTGTTCAGTTGTCTTGAGGGGTACATTTAGTTGAAAAATGCAGTTAATAAATTAATAAAATAATAGTTGAAAAAAATAATCATTTTCTATCTATAAATGAAACCTACCGATAATGTACTAAAGCGTAAAACTAAATTATGTTTTGTATTATTGTAGCTGTGTTCACTGTTACCCCGCATATCTAATAGCTTATTTAGTTGTGTATTGAGAGGTAGTAGAAGGGTCCATATATTAGATGGATGTCTTGGCCTTTCCAAACTGTACATTTCACCCTACATTTAAGCCACATTTAAATAAACAAGGAAAGGGATGATTTTAACTTCAAATCATGTTAATTGAAATAAAAATAGCGTTATTGAGACAAAGTAGACTAATTATAATTAATTAATTTTGAGGATTTCTTCACATTCAATGCTCTATTATGATGAAATCTTTCTGGGATCATACACATTAACATATTTAAAAAAAACGACTCATATTTCCGTTATCTGCTGCAGATTAAACGGATCAATTGAAAAGTCCCCGGTCTGATACATATGTTTTTAGTTAGCCCTAACCCTCAAAAAATGCGTGTATAAATTTGACAGCTGTCGGATCATTAGTTTGTGAATTATAGAATTTTGAGTGAAGCAACTTTTGTTATTGTGAAAAAAATGGATAAAAAGGAATTTCACGTGTTGATAAAATATTGCTTTTTGAAGGGAAAAAATACAGTTGAAGCAAAAACTTGGCTTGATGCTGAGTTTCCGGACACTGTCCCAGGAAACCATCAAGGATTGGTATGCTAAGTTTAGACATTGTGAAATCAGCACCCAAGTTGGTGAACGCAGTGGACGCCCAAAAGAGCTTGTTACCGACGAAAACATTAAAAAAATCCATAAAATGATTTTGAATGGCCGTAAATTGAAATTGAATGAAACAGCAGACATTCTAAAGATATCAACTCAACGTATATATCATATAATTCACGAATATTTGGGTGTGAGAAAGCTCTGTGCAAAGTGGGTGCCGCGCGAGCTCCATGACCAAAAACAACGACGAGTTGATGATTCGGAGCAGTGTTTGAGGGTGATCAAGCGTAATAAACCCGAGTTTTTACGTCGATGTGTGACAATGGATGAAACATGGCTCCATCATTTCATTCCGAAGTCCACTCAACAGTTATCCGAATTCGTTGCACATGATGAATCCGCTCCAAAGCGTGGAAAAACGCAATAATCGCCTAGCAAGGTTATGGCGTCTGTATTTTGGGATGCGCATAGAATAATTTTCATTGACTACCTTGAAAATGGAAGGACTATCAACAGCGACTATTACAGATAGTTATTGGACGGTTTGAAGGACGAAATCGCCGAAAAACGGCCGCATTTGAAGAACAAGAAAGTGCTGCTTCTTTAATAGAATTTACCGTGTCACAAGTCAGTGAAAACGATGTCAAAATTCCATGAATTGTGCTTCGAATTGCTTCCTCATCTACCGTATTCTCCAGATGTGGTGGGTGTGTGGATACCGTGGCCCCCAGCCGCTATTTCCCGTTCTCAGATCTCAAAAGAAGGCTCACTGGGAAGAAATTTTTGTCGAATGAAGAGGTGATCGCCGAAATCGAGGCCTCAGGATAAAGGACAAATCGTAGTACAAAAATGGTATCGAAAAGTTGGAGATTCGCTGTAATCAGTGTATCACCCTTATGTTAAATAAAAAACTAATTTTGCCAAAAAAAAAGTTTCACTCTGGTAGGCCGGAGACTTTTCAATCGACTTGATATCTATCACTATAATTTTCCATGTCTTTATAAAACTGGATGCACTGTTCATACATATCAATTAATTGATTTGAAGACGCTCATAGAACATTAACAAAAATTTGTTGACATATTGAAACAATATCTAACCACTGCACTAAGATAATTTCATTTACGACCTTTCTCTCAACCCGATAACACGCCCGCAGTAAATCCTTTAAAATTAATTCACAATCACCAAGCATCAACTTTCGAAATTTAATTTCAAAATAATTTCGCTCCGGTTTATTTTATCCTAGATAATATGTAAATAAATGAAGGCGAGACCAATTTATACCAATAATTTCACTAATGAAAATAACGATGAGGATAAAAGGCTATTAAAACATGGCAAAGCTCTTTTGTGTGTTTTAATTTTAAAAATCCTCCCTCAAAAGCTTGTAAGAATCTATTATATATTCTGTTGGCGTTATGATACTCGCTGAAATTTCTTGTTGAATTCATAGAGTTGCATCAGAATGGATAATAGTGGTAACTTTATTAACGATAACTCTTACCTATATTAAATTTACTCTCAATTAATTGAAACAAAATTAATATTAAATAATATTAATTTTGTTTCTTCTCTTTATGTCATATTATATCTGTTTAAAACTTTCTGTAGGTGATTATGTCTTTCAAAAATAATTAAAAGTTAAACGTGACGAACCAATAAACCAATAACATTACAAGACAGCGGTAAGCAGAAGTAGCTATTCTTAGTACTTTGGTCTGGCTATTTAGAATACGATAAGTTTCTAGATCATTTTCAATAATTCAAAACCATTAGCTAGTACTGTGTTTATCAAACTGATCATATTATTCTCTTTGTATAAATATTTCAATATTAACATTTTATTCAGTACATATTTGACTGAAATTGCAAATTCTATAAATGCAATGTTTTTCAATTATTAGTTAAAAAAGATTCAATTAAATATTATACAATAAACATAAAATATATGCTGTTTATTCAAATCAAACACCTAAGTTATAAACTTATTTATAATCCATACACATAAAAACAAGATATAATATACTGAAAGCCAAAATGGCATTATGTTTTGTATTATTCTAGCTTTATTCACCACCCTTTACCCTGCATATCAGATCGCATATTTACTTAGTTGTGTATTGAGAGATACGATTCGTTAGGTCCATATATATTACATTATTGTCTTCATCCTTTCTAGATGTTAATTTTGCCCTAGACTCTATATAAAGCCACAAACAAAAGGAAGACATCAGATAGTTAATAATACTTACAAGAATTACTAAATTTACTAGATGACTGCATTTGTATTTTGTGCTTAAGAAATATTTAATACAATAATTGAAAAGATAAGAACTAATAACTAAATATATACATATAATATATAATATATAAATATATTCCTATTAATTGGAACAAAATTCTGGTCAGAAGGAGTTATATCAGGTAACTACGATAGACGATATATCTTTAAATGGAGAATATCTTTCAGGGGTACATTTCATTTTTCTCGTAAAGGTAACTCTTCAAGTAAATATGAGAATGTTCTTCTTCGATGTCAATTTGACTGAAATACCGGAAATTTTTCGAAACATATCGATATTTTGCCCTAAACTCTATATAAAGGTACAAACAAAAGGAAGACATCCGACAGTTAATGATACTTACAAAAATTACTAAATTTACTAGATGACTGTATTTGTATTTTATGCTTAAGAAATATTTAATAAAATAATTGAAAAGATAAGAACTAATAACTAAATATATACATATAATATATAATATATAAATATATTCCTATTAATTGGAACAAAATTCTGGTCAGAAGGAGCTATATCAGGTAAATACGATAGACGATATATCTTTAAATGGAGAATAGCTTTCGGGGGTACATTTAATTTTTCTCGTAACGGTAACTCTTCAAGTAAATATGAGAATGTTCTTCTTCGATGTCAATTTGACTGAAATACCGGAAATTTTTCGAAACATATCGATATTTTGCCCTAGACTCTATATAAAGGTACAAACAAAAGGAAGACATCCGACAGTTAATGATACTTACAAAAATTACTAAATTTACTAGATGACTGCATTTTTATTTTGTGCTTAAGAAATATTTAATAAAATAATTGAAAAGATAAGTACTAATAATTAAATATATACATATAATATATAATATATAAATATATTCCTATTAATTGGAACAAAATTCTGGTCAGAAGGAGCTATATCAGGTAAATACGATAGACGATATATCTTTAAATGGAGAATAGCTTTCACATTTAATGTTTCTCATAAAAGGTAACTCTTCAAGTAAATATGAGAATGTTCTTCTCTGATGTCAATTTTACTAAAATACCGGAAATGTTTCGAAACATATCGATATAATGTAAAAACTACTTCTTGTTGACACTGAAGAAACATTTCGAACACGTAAAATCGTCTTACAAGTTACAGTACACAAATTCGTTATTTTTATTCACCCTAATCAGACACCTTTCACTATCATCATTTTAATAGATCAAGAACTATATTGAGAAATAATGAGAAATAAAAAAACTCTTAATATGTATTATCAAATTAAAAAAAAACTGTGAGAATTTGTTAGATAAAAATCAGAGCAGATCGGACTCAAAATCAAACAATAATACTAGTTAGTCGGAAGATATTTTGAACATCAAAATCAAACCGATTGGTTTATTAATTAATCACAAAATGAAATTCAAGCGAACCAAACCACAAGAATTTGTATAGTGTGAACAATATGAACTGATGCTTACATCTAATAAATAATTTTACAAGAAATTATGTTATGAAAATAGCTGTATTAATACTAAATAAAACAAGGTGTTTCATGAGCTTTTATGACTCATTTTCTTTACTCCTTTTATTATAAAACATAATAATATTTTTAATACTTAAAATTGTTCTGAAACATTTTTTTTACGCCTTGGGGCTTATTTTTAACACAAAGGTACAACTGTAGAATAACCCCAAAATCATTTTCAATTAAAACATGGAAATTTCTTAAAAACCCATTCAGATTATTTCTGTTTTTGCCCTCCAGAAAAATGTTCAGTGTTATTAAATATTACGAAACATGGCCAGAAAAAGTACCTTTGATGTTGTTTAATATCTCGAGGATTTTTCAAACCACTTTATACTGACTGTGTCTTAAAAGGATTTTATCCACCCTAAGCAGAAGAATTAATAAATGATTACGGTATTATTAAATAAAATAAATATTGATCAAACAATGCTTTTATACTAATGTTATGTGTATATTCGAGATAATTTAATTAAAAAAAACAATCCCCTTGTTGTGTATTACAAAAGTAATCTGGATCTGCATTTATAAAGGATATTTAACGATTTGCTCGGACCGTTTTGAAGTTAGCTATAATTGATTCCGTTGTCATCCGTAGTCGGACTGAGATAATTAAAACATAACAGCGGATGACACAGTAGTGTGCTAGTTTCATGGTCTAGTATATAATAAAACTTTTATTCCCACCAAAATAGAAGACTTTCTAAATTATTAATCGATTTATATCTATATTTTGTCGTTTTCCTAGTTTTGCTTTATAGACATTCGCCATAAGAATGATGAGCGTTGGAACCAATAAGTTGGGGAACAGTAATTTTGCATTTTTTCAATGTTTTTCAAAGTTAATTTATTCATATATCCATTTCAAACACTAACCGATAATTTTTTGTAATAAAACTTCTGTAAATTAATTTTAATTCAGCCTTACACCTTCAAGAAAGTTTTGCATAGTATGGAATTAATGTCAATCGGATGAAGCAAAATCCGGGCTATACCGTGGCATAAAAAAATATTCATCCAATATTTTTGAATTTTTGTATGACCATTGAAGTACAATTCTGGCTATTTTTCTAAAAATTGCATACTTCAATCATTTCATTTGTTGGCAGTGGTGAATTAATGGTCTGACCATGTTGAAGCAGCTTATGATAAAGACTTTCTTGGCGTTCCTGAAGATTCCCAACTGAATATAGAAAAATTAAAAGCTGTGAGACTTGATACTAGCTTTATATAAGTTACGACTCAAATATTTCACAAAAGGTTTTCTGCTGGTGACCACAAACTTTCTAGGTCACTTTAAAGCACCAAGTTATAAAGAAATTGTGCAAAAAATGCTTCAAATCTATAGCATTTCTCTACAGTCACCTGAATAGGTTTCATAATAATCTAGAAAATTATAGTAAGAGACAGAACTCTTCCACCAGAATCTAAAAGTGATAAATAGTGATAGATAAGGAAGATACCAGAGTCTATGGGACCTTCACATAATGTCAGATTACTACTGGCCTTTGAAAAGAGATTGTTCTCATAAACACTATAATTATTAATAATTTTTAATATACTTGTTATTTCATTCCCATGCTTACTGATTTTTTTTTACTGTAATAAGAACATAAAGATTTAAAAAAAAATAGAGCCAATATTCTAAAACCATTCACACTTTCATGGATTGGAAATCATTTTTATATCAAGGACATCAAAACTATTGACCAAAATAAATTTTGCTTCTGTATCAGTTAATAATCTTTTATTGTAATTTATCAATGTCATTATTCTTGATAAAATGGCGAAGTCGCTAAGTATAATAAGATTTTTTTTGTTTCAGGTGAAAGACCAGCAGCAATGCAAACCGGATCTGCCCGTCTGTCAAAGAGTTCCCTGAATATCGTCGCCCTCTTAATAATCTCTTACATCTATCAAATGTGCACTTTCAATCAGTGCGCGTTAATAAGTACAAGCAGGTAGCTATTTTGCCTCATATTCAACTTCAATCTGTAAATATAAGACGCGTTCCCAGTGAATCAAGGGTTTTGTTAAAGATGTACTAAGCTTTAATGTTTATTACGTAACATCTGAAACTGAATGGAGGAAAAAAAATTATTAACCGTAAATTTTAATTATTTTGGTTGTATATAGCAAGCATCAGTGTGCTGGGCATAAAATTGACAACGTAGTAATGACATAAAATGGTAGAATTGTATCGAATTATGAATTAACCGAATTTTTTTTTGTAAAATTAAAAGTAAAAAAAAATTGCTGTAAGAAAAAGAGACCCTTTTCAAGCTCTAGAGAATTTCCGTTATTTCGAATTGGTAATTTGAAGAATATTGCTTTTTACTACTTAATTAGTGCATTAAAAATTGTTGTAAATAAAAGAAACATTTTATAATTGTCTATATATAACGAGACGATCAAATGTAAATAAACCATTCCATTTATTTTTATATTTTCTGCTAAAGTTAACTATTTCAGTATAATGCAATGTGATTATAAATACAGCATTAAAAGCAGCATTTAAAGGTTAAAGCAGCAATTAATTTTTTTATTCACAACAATACGTGCGATTTTAATTAAAATGAAATAACATTTAATTCGACGAAAGTTTTCCCAACATTATAATTAAAATCACATTGTACTTAACGCGTTATTAAAAAAATGACACAATGTTAGTGACAGACATGTTGTTTACATTTCATCGACTCATTAAGTGTAATATTTTTAAAGAAGAATCATTGTAAAATAGCAATTTTAGTAAAATGAATTTAAACAAAAATCGCTATAAGAAAGCTATCAACGAACCTGTATCCAATATTACCATAGTCTTTTTTTTTTGTTTTATAACTTAACCACTATTGTACAAATTTTACAGTGGATAATAGATGTACATAAGTTTAAATAGATGTATTTTAGGATAATATTTAGCAAAATAATCTAAGAAAATGGAAATGTCTTCACTAAAACCCATTTATTTATCTAATTCACTTAATAATAATATAACATAACATTTTTTAAATTATATACAGAATATATCGGTACTTGGTATATTTAGTATTTTGAAAAATTAACTGGGCCTACACTATCTCCTTTCATTCCAACTTTTCTCATTGTAAATATCTCTCATCTAAAAAAAAGAAATGTTAAAAAAAAATACAAAAAATAATCAGAATTTACCTAAGTGTAAATGGATGTCAAATTTTTGTTAAGTTTTTTGTCTTAAATATTTATTAATGATAATAATTCTAATAAATGTTTTGAAATGTACTTATATATCAACAGTTTGAAATATCTCAAATTAAAATGTGTAGTACCTATGTAATTCAATGATATAATGTAAAAGTTTATTCATAAATAAAGATAAAGTGATTTAAATAATCGTTTCATTTTTTATATTATTATTTATTATTTTCGCATAAAACTAAATCACATTTTTTTCAGACTAAAGTAGCAGAATTTTTTTGTGATTGAAAATGAACAAGATGACAAAAAGAATATTAATCACATTAGACCGATTCGACAAATGTGAACCACAGGGGTATAATAACGGATCTTTTACGATCTAAGAATAAACTGATCGGTGAACAATCATTGACTCTATGGAGACCAGATGTTATTCCTTCTATATTAGCTCATTCTAAATTCATAGCAAATTTGAATTCCATTTTCTTTATTACAGCTGTTTTAACAACTCTTATAATAAAGATGCATTGTTTAAATAAACTCTGAATATTGAACAATAGAAAAGAAAATCGTAATGTATTTTGTTGGGTGAAAAAGTAATCCGTGATTTAAGTATTAAGTTAAGTTATTTGTGTTTTAGGTACGTGAAACATCTGATGGTCGTTTTAAATGTGTGAAAAAGTAATTAACATTTTAGATGCACGAAGAAATAATACTACTACATATCATTCTGTATCATTATTCTGACAAATTGGCTCTAAGAATTTTGAAATCAATTAAATTCTACTAGATTTTGACAAATACATTTTTTGAAACAACCAATAGTGTGGCATCATTTTATCTAATTAGCATCCACCGTATAGCCCAGATAATTCTCCATGAGATTATTGTTACTTTTTAGTGAATTAACAGTTTCATTCTAAATACTATTTAGTTTTAATAGACGTCATGTTATTTTAGTGTTTACATGATTTTATTTAAATCTTATATGTGAATCAATAAAAATCTAATTTTTGACTAGTTTATCAACAATTTTGATTAAAAAGTAACGTATTTGAGTAATTTACTGGTATAACTGTTTGGTTTTAAACAGTTTTTCAAAACAATCGCATTCAGTGAAATCTGTCAATTTGTCAATGCTGTTGTTTTCATTGTTTAAGTTTACATTCTGATAATGGAGGTAGTACCTTCACCAAATATCTTAACATTCTAAATGGATCAAAAGGAATGCGGCGTGTTGATAAAATATTTCCGGACACTGCGCCATGAAAATCAACCATCAAGAATTTGTATGCTAAGTTTAGACGTGGTGAAATGAGCACCGAAGACGGTGAACGCAGTGGACACCCAAAAGAGGTTCTTACCGATAAAACATTTAACAAATCCACAAAATGATTTTGAATGACCATAAATTGAAATTGAATGAAATAGCAGACACTCTAAAGATATCAACTGAACGTGTACATCATATCATTCACGAATATTTGGATATGAGAAAGCTTTGTGCAAATTGGGTGCCGCGCGAGCTCACTTTTGACCAACGTGAGTTGGTTGAAAACAACGATGAGTTGATGATTCGGAGCAGTGTTTGAAGATGATTAAGTGTAATTAACCCGAGTTTTTGCGTCGATATGTGACAATGGATAAAACATGGCTTCATCATTTCACTCCGAAGTCCAATCGACAGTCATCCGAGTGGACTTCACACGATGAACCCGCTCCAAAGCGTTGGAAAACGCAACAGTCGGCTGGTAAGGTTATGGCGTCTGTATTTTGGGATGCGCATTGAATAATTGTCATTGACTACCTTGAAAAAGGAAGGACAATCAACAGCAACTATTTCCTGTTCTCAGATCTCAAAAGAATGCTCACTGGGAAGAAATTTTCGTCGAATGAAGAGATAATCGCCGAAACTGAGGCCTATTTTGAAGCAAAGGACAAATCGTACTACAAAAATGGCATCGAAAAGTTGGAGGGTCGCATAGTCAGTATATCACCCTTGAAGGGAATTATGCTAAATAAAAAAACTAGTTTTGCCAAAAAAAATTGGTTTTACTATGGTAGGCTAGGGACTTTTCAATTGATCTGTTATTCCTCTTGCATGACTACATCTCACCCAACGTACTCACCAAACATAAGGTCTTCTGATTACCATTTGTTCAGATCAATAAAGCATGGTTTGGCTGTTGAAGGGAAAAAGTTGTTGAGAAAAAACTGTCTGAATAAATGCCATTTTAAAGTAAAAAAAATAATAATCAGAATACACAATAATATGACTAAGAAGCTTTCAAATCTCTTTCCGAGATATCATTACATTAACATTTTTCTAGTAAATCTAGTGTGAATTACTGACGACTAAAGAATACACACGCGGATAAATTAGGTGAAACCGTCTGGTAATTTCACTTGACAAATATGCGGAACATTTCGACGTTATGATTCAACAATAAGAATGGCCGGCCAAAAGGAAAAAAAAAAGAACAGCAAATGCATGTGTGTAGGTGTGTTTATAGCCAAATGAAGAAGAATAAGTTACAGGGGCAACGACCTTTACACCAAGGACGGTATTCATAGTTGTCCTACATTAATAACTGACTACTCAAGATATTTTTTTTGAACGACTACCTGAATATATTACAAATTAACCGAGCGGAGGATAAAATGATTGCCTTTTTCAAAATTAAACTTAATTTCTGCGTACGAGGTCTTTTATGAATCAGTTATATTTAATTAGCTGCGATAATAGAAAGGAATCAAACGATGAAGCACACATAATACAATATTCAGGCTCACGTATATTGGTATCATTAATATAAAGGTTGCATTAACAGGACCTTTAATTATTTATACGGTTATACCCTTTAATTACTTTCCATTTGACTGGTCAAAATCAATAGTTGTATATATGGAAATCGTATTTAATGAAATAGTTTATGATATGTTATAATTAGTGATACTTATACCACCAAGTAATATCAAAACAGTTAATTTTATTTAATAATAATATATACAAAATGTTATTTAAATAAAAAAATTACCGTTATTAAATAGATTTAGAACGAAATCTGATTGTTAAGTAACAAATGTTTACCAAAAAAAAGAGGATAACTGTTCCTTAGACTGGCCATATTGTTCTAAAAATGTTTCTTAGGTGCGGTCTAGACTTCTATAGTAGACTTCTTATTAGTTATCGATTCGTATTTAAATAAATAAAACAAATACGACAATTTGTTAATTTAATTATCTCTAAAGCGACGGAAAAGATAACGGGTAAAAGTGGTGTAAAACATCTGAGAGAATTTCTTCGTCATAAAGAATTGTACTGGTTATTCGGTAAATATTCAGCACCGTCAGCATATAATAAGATTTTGCTTATCAACGAGTCTTGAAACCAGTGTGGACTTACGGCGTTCAACTCTGGGGTTGTACCAGGAAAATCAATAGAAATATCATAGAAAGATTTCAAAACAAGCTACTAGGAGGTAAGCTTGATTCTCCTTGGTATATTTGTAACGACATTCTGCTTATGGGCTTAAAGGTAGAAACTATCGATAACGTTATCAAGTACTATGCCCAACAATGTGAACAGAGGCTTCATCAGCACATCAATATTGATGTTCTCCAGCTCCTGGATAATGATGGCTTAGTCAGAAGACTAAAGAAAGTAAAACAATGTGATTTAATTCATTGAAGTTATAAGTAAAACTCAAAAAAAACAAAGCAAATATGTTAAGCCCATGTGTCTATCGTAAAATAAGTATTTTGTAATTTTAAACCGTATCGAATTACGATAAAACAATAGCTCATTAGTGTTAATTTGCTAGATTACTATAATAAATAATACAAAAATATATATAATGATAACAAATTAACTAGAAATTTACAATAATAAAGATAAGAGAGAGAAATAATAAAGGCAAGTTTAAAGAGTTTAATTTTAAAATCCAATTAAAATTTAAAAAAAAACTCAAAATCAACAGAAACTCCAATATAGAAATATATGTGACAGATTATTCTTGTATAATTATAGCTAAAATCAGCTTGGTTTGTGCAGTGGTAAAGGCGACAGGACGGTCCACTTACTGTTACGATAGTCGCGCGTTCGAATCCCGCTGGAGCATGATCGTAAATTTATGTTTGTGATTGTTTAATATTTGTGATTGTCCTAGGCAAGAGTGTAAAATCCGACAAGGAAAATGATCCCAGTCACGCCAGTATCCAGGCTGGGTAAGACCGGATGTCTTCTGAGATGATTTTCTAAGTTGGTGACTCGCCAGTCGGTATGCTTAATGCCGATAATTGTAGTTCGAAGCTCACGTTAAACAGTAGGTTCAGTCCAGATAGACCCTCGTTGGTAAAAAGGAGACTTCAAAATATATATTGAAAAATTCTAGTTAAAATAAAACAAAAAAATTTAATGAAATAGTGATTTATCAATACATTTATGTACTTACTGTATATAGTTTCAGACATATTTTAAACATTATTATAGTAAATGATGGTGTAGAATCGAATATATGGAGCATGTTAGTATTTGGATAGCATATAGGACTATTTATTTAATCTAAATCTGATCTGTTTTATTTGATTTATTGTCGATAGTTTGCCTAACTAGGTGTTTGGATAACAAAATGATACGCAAATGTATTCTAGTACACTGAACATATTGGTAAATCTTTTGTATTAAATGCAACAAATATTACATATCCCCCGTATTAACCAATGAAAGGACAATATTGAATATTAATCGATTATACTGTTATTTCGCCGATATTAAAATGAATATAACGAACTTAATATTGTCGCTACGGTTTTTGGCAACATAGATAACATTGATTGAACGGCATTTTCGTTATTAAAAAGAAATTAATGACATATTTAACTAACCCACCAGCTTATAAATAATTATCTATGATTTTCAAAGGTCTCAAGCAGCTGTGAGAAAAAAATTCAGAAGAACAGGTAAACCAAGTAAATAAACATATTTTAAAAAGGTTTTTATTAACAAGAATTATACCAAAATGCAATTTTGAGTGTCCCATGAATTAGCATCTGTACACTGAGTAACTCAATTATACCAAATGGAAAACTGTTATTTCATATACAGAATGAATACAGAATGCAGAATGTCAAAAGCCGGCTTGGTGGCGCGGTGGCAATGGCGACAGGACGGTCCTCCTACTGTTGCGATAGTCGCGCGTTCGAATCCTGCTGAGGCATGGTCGTAAATGTATGTTTGTGATTGTCCTAGGCAAAAGTGTAAAATCCGAAAACAAAAATTATCCCAGTCACGCCAGTAACCAGGCTGGGTAAGACCGGATGTCTTCTGGGATGATTTCTAAAGTTAGTCACTCACCAGCCACACACAGAAACAGTTAGATTAGATTTTTGTAACAGTTGTTCGGATATCATATTAATAATATATAAAATATTTATTTATTTGATAATATTAATACTCTTCTCTTATCGTCCTATAAGCCTGTTACCTGTGATCTCTAAACTCTTCCAAAAATTATATATTATGAGACTCAAAATAATCGCAGAGGAGAGACGCACTTTCACAATATATTCGGGTGTTCAATGTTCGGGACCTCAACAAACACTACTGTTGCAACATGTGCTGACGATACAGCGGTTTTATCATCACACTAGGATCCAATATCAGGCTCAAGAAACATCCAACTTCATCTTAACAAAGTCGAATTGTGGTTAAAAACGTGGCGTATCAAAGCAAATGAGACAAAATCTACCCATGTGACATTCACCCTTTTGTAAAAGAACATGTCCCTCAGTAAAATTGAATAATCATGAACTTCCGCAAGCAGACAACGTTAAATATCTGGGAATGCATTTTGATCGACGTTTGACGTTTTTAGAATAAGATTTAGGTTATAAGTTGTACAGTAGATCACTTACTGAAGTGATCTACTACATGTCAGGATAATTATATTATATAACTGAAATCATGTAATAATACTTCTTGCCCACGGGCAGATTGCTGACGTTCTAGGATATATATATATATATATATATATATATATATATATATATATATATATATACAGAAATATAAATCAATTTGTAAATTACATATTTAGTGGTGATATAATATAGAGAAAAACAAGCTTTGATCGCACTCCATTATCCTTATGAGGGATAAAGAAAACTATTTGACGAGGATAACACAGATGCAGAGAAAGAACATAATTTATTAACAATATTCCGATAAATCAACATTTTATGTGATGTCTTTCGTAAATCCCCTTGCTTTGTGACAGCTATATATATTTTATATCAACTTAACAATAGCAGTAAATATATTTTTCAAAGGAAAATTTGAGAATTGCTGATAAAAAAAAACGGAAAATTTTATGGTTAAAGTCAATATTCATATGAATGGGATTTTTCCCATATCATTTCGAAGAACAGCTATGCTAATATTTCACCCTCTTTCGATTTTTGAGCCATATTTTTAAATGACAATATTATTTATATAGTACTTATTAAAAAAATGGGACATGACATATGAGAGATCAGGATAAATTGAAGAAAATAAAAATATTTATTATAAAATCGATACAAAACACAATTCGCTATAAAAAGACCTACAAATTAACTTAATAATATTACAGTAATAAAGTTAGTTTAACATTTTTAAAAAATTACAATTTGCTAGGTACATATAGCCACTAGTGTTTAATGATGAAGAAAATGTTTAGAGCTTGAAGAAATTTAACAAATTTGGATTTCTTACTTTCATAATATAAATTCGTCATATATATATATATATATATATATATATATATATATATATATATATATATATCAATATCAATAATATAATCATGCAAATACAATTATGGTTGAAGACATGGCGCATTAAAGCTAATGAAACAAAATCCACGCATATAACGTTTACCCTGCGTATAAGACCATGTCCACCAGCGGAAACAATTGGACTCAAATTATATCAAATGTATTGGCTCATCGGGCACAAATCCAAGTTATCATTAGATAACAAGGTATTGCTGTATGAGTCTATACTCAAGCTCATTTGGGCATATGGAATCCAACTATGGGGTACCGCTAGCAAATCTAATATATCCATAATTCAACGGTTCCAAAATAAGATATTGCGTGCCATTGTTGATGCTCCGTACTATATTTCAAATAAAGTGATACAAGAAGATATTCCTCTAGAACCTATAACGAGTGTAATTCAACGTGTTTGTGTGAAGTACTTCGAAAGAGTGTCAGTGCATCCCAATGTACTCGCTAATCAGCTAAATATGCGACGTGATAGTGAAGTGCGTAGGCTAAAACGTTTAACACCACCTGATCTGATTACTGGACATATGTAGACTTTAGAATAAGCTTTAGAATAAGATTAATTAATTAAGATAATATTTTATACAGAAGATTGCTTAATGAAGTGGCTTTCTACATGCCATGTATATATAATATAGACATAAAAATACTTATTGCCAATAGGGCAGACTGTGGACTCACGAAGAGTAATAATAAATTTTAAAAAATAATATAATCATATAATAAAGTATGTCAGTTTCCAAACCAAACTATTTCAAGGCTAAAACATTGAATTTTTTCCATCGGTATTCATCACTTTGTCATGCTACATTACACAAGATACTTTTGAACTCACGAATAATAGTTTAGTTAACTTTAATTAATATGTAGCGTTTAAAACGTTTATTTCTAACCACATTATCCTGACATGTAGAAGATCGCTTCAGTAAGTGATCTGCTGTACAACTTATAATCTAAATCTTATTCTAGATACTATCCTAACTTACTTTAAAGTCTATCCTAACTTATTCTAGAAATTATTAAATCTCACTCTATGTGTCTATTAAGCAGTTCGTATAGTATGCACTAATAGTCTTTCAGAGTACTTCGCACTAACACTTCGAATCACACCCGTTGTGGGTTCTAAGGAGATATCGCGCTGAATCAGTTTATTGGAGACGTAGTATGGGGCATCGACGATGACTCCCAACACTTTATTCTGGAACCTCTGGAGGATAGCTATGTTAGATTAGCTAGTTATACCCCACAGCTCAATGCTATAGGTCCAAATGGGCCTAAGAATTGACTTATACAGCAAGACACTGTTATCTAATGATAATTTATATTTACGCCCTATCAACCATTACATTTGGTTTAGTTTAAGCCTAAGCTGTTTGCGTTTTGTCTAAAATAAAGCTGGGAAAAAAGTAATTTCAGTTTTTTGTAATAGGTGGATTTGAAGTCACATATCTCTAGTAAAAGAATCCATAGAACATCCTAGATATAGAGATAGCAATATTCGTTTTCTCAATTAAAGGATATTGCGCTTTAAATATTGAAAGAAGATTTTCATTTTCATTTTGACTTTTTACATCCGAAAAAGGAAAATGAAACATAGAAAATATGTGGTATTTATGGTGATTAGAAAGGAATTACTCACTATAAGCTCCTTAAACCTGACTAAACCATTAATTCGACTCTCTTTTATCAACAACTAATATGATTGAAGCTGACGACTAGATAAACGGTAAAAATTAATCAAAAAGAAATTCCACTCAAATATCTTTATTTAAAATACTTCATTGCAATCTTCGCCTATGCTTATACGCATATGAATCTCGCCAATCAAAACAGTATGTTTTTAAAAAGTCAGTACTCACTTCTCACTCGAATATTTTCAAGTATGCCAGTAAATTTCTAATTAACAGTTGTTATTTAAACAATAATTCTCAACAACACTTGTTATTGTTGAGTTATTGTTTTAAAAGGCAAGAAATAAGAAAACAGAAAGTCGATACTCTTCAAAACTCTAGGATTTTGATATTGATATTTCAATTTCCAACTCAAAAGTTTGATATTCTCATATATATCTGTCGATACTTTATTGAAAAAAAATATGTAATGATATGAATATAAAAAATATTGATATTTTTCGGCATTTCTAGTATATACTAGACCTATGTACTTTTTCCTATTACTATTCCCGCTATTTAATTTAAAAAAGAACATTTTAATAGATAAATGATAATTGATATCTTTAATAACATTTTAATGGATTTTTAACTACTCTTAAAGGCACATTTACAATTAGAGCAATGTAAAAGGAATGATAGGATTCATTCTAAAACTTAATTCAATCGCGAATAAATTAATAAAACTCCGTATTAAGCGATATTTCGCTAATTCTAAAGTAGAAGATAAAGGCGGGTGTATAATGAAAAATTTCCTTTTAGCGCTGTTAAATAATGACGGACATTATAAGGTAGAGAGGCCAAGTGCTTACCGCTTTTATCGGAAGCTATAAATATTGAGCTCAGAGAATTTACATTGCAATATCCACTTGCTACCAGATATAAAGCTATCTATATACGGCTGAACTCTGAAACTCTTTATATAACGTCAGCCTAGTGCCGTATGGAAACTATTTGTCACAAAATAACGTATCACTTCATAAATTGTAAACTAAACGAACAAATATATAATTTTTATTGTTTGGCAATATAAAAATCTTATCCGATTCTTCTGATATATGACCAACTGAATCTGTAACATATATTTTCATATTAGCTCGTTTTGCTTTGAAATCTGACGACAGGTATTATCTACATTACTATTTCTCCTTTCTAGTGATCACAGCGCTCTTATTATAATATAATAATTTCTATCTTTTTTTAAATTAAAGAGAGACTGCCTATACCATTGTGATCATCATCGTCAACAATCTTAGACCGTTCTAGTCTCGTACAAAGTCAGTCACCTATTTTTCAAATTACCTTCTTGCTCGAAACCGTGTACCAAACCCCAGCATCACTTCTGCTGGTGTTTAACCTATTATTTACCTTTTGTTTATAATTCTTAAGATATATGACATAAATAGAAATCAAAAAGGTTGTATAAAAGTTATTATATTACCATTCAACTCAACGTAAAAAATGTTTTAATCCCTGAAATCAAGTCAATAAAAACTTGTGATTATTTGAACCGAATTGATAACAACATTTTTTAATTACATTTTCACGACTAAAAAGTGCCGAAAATGTGTCTCTCAATAGAGAAAACCCTCAAAATATATGTATTTTAGTGCGAAATGAATGAAAATTCATGTTAAATTGCTCTAAATTTTATAATTTTTAAGATATGTACAACATAAACAGAAATCCAAATTTTTTTTTTAAATACGCATTTTTAATTTCGTAACTCAGAAAGTACAGGTTGGATAAACATTATTATACTACCATTAGATTCAACGTAGAATTATTTATAATCGCTGTAATTTTCATCAAGCTGGAATTATTTGAACGGAAATGGCATAAAAAGAAACTTGGTAAAATGGTAAAAAATCGCAAAATTTCAGTACTATATATATATGGAAAAAGTATCCGAATTTTCTATCTCTCGGATAATAAAAATATAACAGGTCAATTGAAAAGTCCTCGGCCTGACACATAGATGGCGCTACTAGAATTAAATCCATATATGTTTTTAGTTAGCCCTAACCCTCAAAAGATGCATGTATAAATTTGACAGCTGTCGGATCATTAGTTTGTGAATTATAGCCTTTTGAGTGAAGCAACTTTTGTTGTTGTGAAAAAAATGCAGTTACAAAAACTTGGCTTGATGCCGAGTTTCCGGACACTGCCCCAGGAAAATCAACCATCAAGGATTGGTATGCTATAAGTATAGACGTGTAAATGAGCACCGAAGACGGTGAATGCAGTGGACGTCCAAAAGAGGTTGTTACCGATGAAAACATTTAAAAAATCCACAAAATGATCTTGAATGACCGTCAACTGAAATTGAATAAAATAGCAAACACTCTAAAGATCAACTGAACGTGTACATCGTATCATTCACGCATATTGATGATTTGGAGCAGTTTTTGAAGATGAATACCTTGGAAGATGGTACCTTGGGACTATTACATAACGTTATTGGACCGTTTGAAGGACGAAATTGCCCAAAAACGGCCGCATTTGAAGAAAAAGAAAGTGCTACCTCACCAAAACAAAGCACCGTGTCACAAGTCAGCGTGCACAAACGATGGCAAAAATCCATAAATTAGGCTTCGAATTGCTTCCTTATTCACCGTAATCTGCAGATCTGCCCCCCAGTGACTATTTCCTGTTCTCAGATCTCAAAAGAATGCTCGCTGGGAAGAAATTTTCGTTGAATGAAGAGGTGATCGCCGAAACTGAGGCCTATTTTGAAGCAAAGGACAAATCGTACTACAAAAATGGTATCGAAAAGTTGGAGGGTTGCTATAATCAGTGTATCAGCCTTGAAGGGAATTATGTTGAATAAAAAATGCTAATTTTACCGAAAACATGTTTTATTATGGTAGGCCGGGGACTTTTCAATTGACATGTTATGTAATTTGGTATGAAAGAAATGAAAATACATATTAAATTGCATTTGAATGTATGATTTTGAAGATAGATCACATATATAAAAAAGTATTTCAATTATATAACTGATAATCGAACAACACTATAAATTATATTTCGTTCAAAATTCTTATTATTTTTCTCTCTAAGCCTAATTAAAAGTATTTATAAACATGCATTCAACAAATTCTTCTGCTTTAAGTAAAACGATAAAACGCTGGAAACAAATCCAGCTGAAATCAAATTCCGATTGCATACTAACAATGCCCAGCTGTTTATAAAAAAAAATGACACGAACTGAAAAATCGTTTTATTTAGCCCTTCAGTTAAAAACCGATCGTTCGGTTCTCAAACCATGACGGATTTTTAATTTTTAATCGGAAGTGACATAGAGCGGAATCCACCCAAAAAAAATGGAATTCGAACTTTGATCTTTTCTAGTTCGTACGTAGATACATAAACACATACACGCCAAAATGATTAATCAAGAGGCCTTTTAATTCGGTGTTTGCATATTCATTATTTTAATTCATACCGTTTTTTTTTCCAATGGTTTTGTCTTTGATTATGAAAAAATTCGATTTGTTGGATAGAAATTAACATTTACGTGATGTATTAATATTAAACTAAGCTGCTTGAAATTGTTTTTTTTAAGCATATCACGTCTAATTAATGATGTTACACAAAAATATGATCATTATTACGAGTGGGAATTAATTTTGAGGGATTTATTTTTCTCTCTTTATATTAAAGCTCTCTCATAGATTTTTTTTATTAAGGTCCGATTAGAATAATGCCACATGGTTTGGCTGAGGCTCCCCTTTTTATTTTTGTTATTTGTTAATACGTTATTACTAGTCGTTGCCAACGAACTTACAATTTGTCTCTATAGTAAGACTCATTCGACCTTACTTAATTTCTAATAAAATAAAATAAAACAAAAGTTAGTAGCGTTTACCATTTAGTATACTTCACTGCGCAATATCACACGGTTTGTGCCTGGGTCCTATTTCAGTGTAATAAGTATTTCCTCATGTCTTGTTACATATCTCTTAATTTCCTCTATGACAGTTAAGTAATTGTTCCTATAGTATCTGGGGGCAACTACAATACTTCCCAAGACTTTATTCTGAAACACTGGTATTATGTTAATATTAGTTCTTGCAGAATATCCCCATGACTGAATTCCACAAGTCCGTATAGGTTTTAATATCTGGTTGTACAGCACCAAATTATTATGTTCGGATAATTTAGATGTTTTGCATCAAGAAACTTAATGTGCTTACTGTATATTGTTATTCATATTTATTGGTATATGATCAATTTGGTTGTTAGTGGATCCAATATGCACTGATTTACTATATTTGACTTTTATTCTCCACCACTGGGACCACTCATTTAAATTACTACTTGTGTGTTTCAGTTTTTGGTTGCTTATTTTTATACTGATGATCAAAAGTACTAGCCATGTATTAATTAAGACAATATAAATTAAAATCTATTGTGAATTATTGAAAACTCTTTTCATATCTGTTGCTCTACATACGCGAAATAAGTACACGAGAAAGATATTTGAATATTCATTAAAACAGTGGCACATTTTTTCTGTTTGGGATTTTAATTTTCACACACCGTCTCATTTAAAATCGTGTTAAGTTTAAATCATTAGTTTCACTGATGATTCCACATTCTACGTATATAATTCAAACTACTACAATTTACTCCTATATAAGAAAAGTCCATTATATTTAACAACTCTTAAACAACCTAACCTAAGTTCAATGGTTTTTAATATATATCTACATTAACCAACAGTATTTAATTTATTATTATTGAGTTACTCACTATATACAGACGCTAATCATTAAACACACACAATTTTATTGAGACATTCATTCATCATTTGAGACTTTTATGATTTGATTTCGAGGAATCTGCTTCTGAAGCCCATCAAACACTTTTAGCAACTTATAGTGAAGTGATGTAAAGTGACAAATACTTTAAAAGTGACGATTTTGACATCAATGACAAAAAAAGCCTGGAGCACCAAAAGGCGATGAATTGTAAGACTTGTTGGACGAAAACCCGGATCAAAAGAACTTTCAGATAGCCAATCAACTAATAGTTGATGAATGGAAATTTCCGGGCATTTAAAAGTGATGGGAAAGATCTAAAACAAGGTAAAACAAACAACTATCATATTGACCACATTGAATTATCATCCTCTTGCATCAACTTTCAGCTGCGCTATGCAAAAGTTGTGAAAGATACGCTGTTACCGCATCCAGCATACTCACTAGACATGACACCTTCTAATTACTACCTATTCGATCGATCATTTGATCGTTGCCAAACCAAAATAGTTCTTTCGACACAGTATCGCCATATTACCACATGAACTACTTTTTCCATTGAATCACTGTTGGATCTGAGTAAACCACAGGAATCTGGAATATGTTTAAAACGTAAAAAGCAGCTTTTTTAAGCTACATCATTGGAATCTACAATCTCAATCAGAAAAAATAAAACCTTCAACGAAGTGAGCATCATTGACTTGTAACTGGACATGTTCAGAACTTCAAATATTGTTTGTATTTCAGCAAAACCACATAAAATGAACATTTAGAAAAATTATTACAGTAGCATCCCCTATAATATAACATTAGTTACACCATTTATTGTAAATCTTGCAAATTTAATTCACATGAAAATATTGCCACTTTGATCTTTCCCAATTTGTACCAAACCACATATACACACTGAAAAATATTTATTTAGAGCCATTTAATTTGATATTTTATTATTTATTCTATTAATTAACATAATTGGCAGAGATATTTTAAATACAAATATTTATATAAACGGTATGTATATTCGATTTAATACTAACTACACAAAACATAATTTAATGTGATACCGATCTTTTTTTGAGACTCACTAAACTATTATAGGCTCGAAGCAATTTATTTTATTAATAAATGTATTATTAATTTATTCATTATAATAATAGAATAAACCCATTTTCTTTTTTTTTTGTTTTAGTCGTATGTTTATGGATATTTTTAAAAAATAATCCTATTGATTTCCTAACATTATAATCAAATCTTATTTCTCAATCCATTACGTAATATAAATCCCTTTTTCATCTACCAGAAAAAAGTTAACACGTATTTTCAGTTTAAAAATAATGGCACTGTAACAAATGGTTTTAATACCATAACCATAAAGTTAGTATGAGTCCTGTTTTCTTGAGTGCACAATTCAATATTAAGTTAATAAAGTTCCAAGGATGATATGATACGAGTTCTGTACGATAAAGATAAGTTTCGGGAGATTGAACAATAATTAGAACTAACTAAATTAATTTTAAATCAAGAATTTGAATTCAAAAGGATAACAGAATTGATTAAGGAATCTAAACATGTTTCTTGAAGACTTTTTTATTAATTTAAATTTTTTTTATTATTGAATTAATACATTGTCACTAGTCGTTTCTGTCTAACCTACAATTTGTCTGTATGATAACTTAAAACTAGATATATAACTAGGAGGGCCCATCGTCCCTATCTCACTCCCTGGTGAAATAATATTTATACATGTCACTGCTGTATTTTTTAATATAAGCACCTCACTAGAAAACACTACACAAGATCAGATGGTTTGATTCTTTTGAGTCTGTGTCCTGTTCTGGTGGTATCCAAAAGCTGCAATATTTCAAATATTCTCATAAGAATGGAGTCTTTCGTCATGCCCCCTTGCAATTCTCTTGATTTCTTGACTGACTGTGGGTATCTGAAGGTCTCGACGTAGGTAATCAGTACTACAATATTTGAGTACACCGACAATACCTCTCAGGACTTTGTTCTGAAAAATTTTTATTTTATTTATGTAACTCTTTGCAGAACATCAATACTCCATAACTGCTGCATACTGCAGAACTCTATAATTGAACTCCGTATGTCCATATAGATTTCAATATTTGCTTATATAATAGCAATTTATTATGTACTGACAATTGTGATTTTCTTCCAATTAGCCAGTACATTTTCCTATATCTCAATTCCAGTTCTTTTCTTTTCTTCTTTATATGTTCCTTCCAGCAAACTTTTGCATCGAGATTCATTCCGAGATATTTAGCGTTGTTGCTATAAGAAATGATAGTATTATTTAATGTTATTGGTGCTTGTACGGTATGTTTATAGGTGAACTGCACATATACAGATTTACTTTCATTAATTTTTATTTTCCAAGCTTGTGTCCAATTATTTATATTGTCACTTGCCTGTTGTAAATTTCGTGAGACTTCTTCACTATTGTCGCCTACAGCTATAATCGCAGTATCATCAGCAAATGTAGCCATCGTGATATTTTCCATTTGTGGTATATCACAAGTGTAAAGTAGATAAAGCATTGGTCCCAGTACACTTACTTGTGGTATTAATTTAGATTAATTAAGGTTTTAAAGACAAAGTTAATGTATTTGAACGTAATTCTTCCATCAAAATGGTGTAAATAGTAAAATAGTTCTAGCTAAAAAATCATCAGATAACTTTGTCCATAGAAATCATAAGGTGATAAGGAATAGAAATAATTAAGCCAATGTAGAAAAATTGTTATCAAAAGATGACCAGATTACCAAAAATTAGGTCTTCCTACTGTGGCGATAATCCCAGGTTCGAATCCTGCTGGCGCATGGTTGTAAATTTATGTTTGTGATTCTTTATAAATGTGATTGTAAATGAAGCGAGAGTGTCAAATCCAACAATGAACATCATCCCAGTCACATCAGGAACCAAGCTGGTTAAGACCGGATGTCTTCTGAGATGATCTCTAAATCGGTAAGAAGTCGAGCCAGTCCAGATAAATCCTGGTTGATAAGAAACAAGACTCTACAATATAACAAAACTCCATTTTCTTCAAGATTTAAAAAAATTCTATTTTCTAATCAGAAAAAAAAATAAAAGTTACAAAATATTATTTTTCAGATAACTGAAATTTTTTCATTTCACGTAGATGTACATTATGACTAATTAAACATCCTTTTATCTCAATTGACCAAAAGAAGCTAATCCTTATTTTACTCCAAACTTGGCCAGCTATCACTCAATTCATTTTCTTTTTTTCCACAAAATATATTTAAAAAACGAACGATAAAAATATGTCAATTTTAGTGATTTAATACAAGTTCCTTGAAAGGTAAAATGTAACCTTAAACCTAAACCTTAATCGATGTTAAATGTTCCAAAAAAATATCTGCGTAATTATTATACGTTTCAACTTTGATGTCTCCCCTATATGAACCAAAACACACCGAAAGATTTGTCAAAAGAGCTTTTAATTCAGGTTTTGAATATTCAAATCCGTTTAATTAATCTAATTTGTAGGCTATCCCACCTTTATGAACGAGAGACAAAACTGTTTTCCAAACAATTACGTTGCATAAACGAAATTTTCGGTCACCAAATAAAAAAAGCTAATTATTTGCCACGCATTTTCAATTCAGGTGTAATAGTAACATAATGAATGGAGTTTATGCTATACCCATAAAATTAATGTGGGTCATATTTTCTTCGCTGCACTGTACGATATAAAGATAATAAAGTTCCGAGAAGCACAATATACCGGGGACATTTAAAAAATTAAAGCGTATGCAGTAGGATGTCAAAAAATATCGAAATTTTTTAAAAAATTTAAAGATATTTCTTAAACATCATAAAACTTTTGTATTTTTGTTAATTAGTACTTGATTTTAAAGGTTTATTAAAAATATTGCTGCTTTTTAAAAGAGTTTAGAGAATATCGATATTATTTTGGGAGGATATATCAATATTTTTATTTTTTCTTAAAAACATCAATATATTTTTTCTAAAATATAGTATATAGTATGTAGTACTAGAATATAATACTAAAATTGTGAATTTTATTTAAAGGATTTCCAACGGATTGTCCAATTTATACTATAAGGCATCGAAATCTGGAAAGAACGATGTATCTCATAAGAAGTGACGCCCTACTGAGACATGTCAGGACTCATATTTCGGAACAAGTAGTAATCAGAAGGTCTGGAGAATACGGCGGGTGGGTGCTACCCCATTCCCATTTTAAGGTTTCCGAGTACCTTTTCATCGGTTTTGCAACATGTGGTCGGGCGTTGCCATGGTGCGGAATAACACTGTTGTGTCTTTAGTCATATTCCGGTTTTTCGCACAATGCTCGGTTCAAACGCAGCAACTGTAATCGATTGCGATCGTCATTTTCACCTCTCGAGAACGCTCTTTGTCTTCGGTGTCAAAGTCGCCACTTTTAAAACCTCGAAACCAGTATTCACATATTGAAATTGATTGAACATGGTTTCTATAATCCTCATACACCATTCGATGACCTTCAGTAGCCTTTTTTAAGTAAAATTGAACAAAAATTTAAAACCTCCGCTACAAATATAATTCACACGGTACAAGTCCAGACATTTTCAATGCACTGAAAACATTTTTCGACGAAATACGAAAAATAATACGAATAACTCGAATAAAAACGAAAAAGTGAAATGGTTATAAATGTACCCGATACGATTTAATAGACAATAACACCTTCTATTGTAAATCCTTTAAAATTAATTTATAGGCCTGATATATCCACGACAAGAATCTGTCTGTGGATTTTTAATGAGCATTAAAAGAAAATGGTTGTCATTCGAAAAAGCCATAAAAGACTGCAAAAACTACATTAAAACGCCGAAATTGGAAGTTCATTTCCATCTGTCATATTTACCAGACATTAGTTCTTCGGACTTCTAAAAAACCAATCTCCAAAAATAATAGTTAATCACGGTACATAAAATGTATGAAATGTCCTCCTATGTAATAAAAAATGGTCACATATCCCTTCACCCTTTTCATTCTTGATGATTGACATGATTAGTAGGAACACCCTCACAACTTGATCTAAAATCAAATAGATTGATTTATCAATCAATTAAAAAATCTATTTGCGCTTAGTGGAAAAATTCGCAGGAAATCAAAAAACTCATTTATTGTGTAAGGTTTTAACTTTATTTTAAGTAGTTTAACGCTTTTTCCTCGATTTAATCTTGGTAAAATAAAATATCTTTTAAAAGTTATACATAAATAGAGAAAACCATCTTTATATAATATTTTAATCAATTCAAGGGCTCGACAACCATTAAGCAAATAGATATTTTTTACTATGCATCAGTTCAGTATCACTATCCTTGATGAGGCATATGTCTTCTATAAAATTTGGAACATACTGAGCATATTATTCCTTTAAACGCATCTATAAGAAGACATATCATTAACATCAGACTTCAATAAATATATCATGATTATATTATACAAATGATAAGACATGATATAAAAACAATTTAATCTTGCAAAAAAATGTACATATTAATAGGTATAAATAATGATAATTTTCGGAAACCCCCTGTAGTACTGTTTAAAACGGTTACCCTAAATAATAAGTAAGTACGAAATCTGAGACTGGTTTCTTCAGTTAGAAGAAGGTATACTAATAGTGGCCGAAGAACCTTGAACTATCGCGGTCAGAGCAGAAGACGTACTACCATCGATATAGTAGGTACCAAACAGCACCGATCACACAAGGGGAACCCGCAGTAATTAGCAACGGTAAATTTGTGTTAAAGTGACTCTTCGCGCATACATGAATGAAAGAAAGTGCCCGAGGCATCCATAGCAAAGCGATGCAAAGTTAATGTTTGGTGCGTGTTGACAGTGGTCGTGTGTATCTGGCCTGAAACCCTATAATGTCTAGGACAGGGATCTTCGCCTTCCTATGGGTCCTCCTATTTATACTCCTTCCTGATATACGTGCACAAGACGAATCACTTACTGGAAGTTTCTTGTCAGGTACGTCTCATCTCATGTCATCTCTTATCTCCCGCGAAGTAACCATGCTCCTTTTTCTTGTTTTGGCGAACAACGGTACTATTCAGTACTGTTATAATACGAATGTGCTGTAATCGTTCCATTTTAAATACCTAGCAATTTTTTTATCGGAGCAATTTTATATCTGACACAGATTTAATCACTCTACAAACCAAATAACCTAATATCCGTAAAAGTGTGTTAATAATACAACTAAACTCGCGTGATTAATATCTACCAACAAAATGTTTCAAACATACATAATTTTTCTTTAATGCAGCAAAGAATATACACCCTAATATATTCTAGTTGAAAGTTTTCAAAAATTTTTGCCAACACATTTGCACCAACAGTAAATTCCGAATCAAAACAAACTTTAAAGCCTTTTTCAGAAAGGAAAAACGACATAACGGTCGTATATTTTAATAAAAAACTTTTCCATATATTAAACCGAAATAAATAAATTGAATTAAGATATAGTAACTCGTTAAGTAACATTACAATTTTAGAAAATAATATAACTGATTTAAATTAATGTTAAACGTTTATCAATTAGTATATATAGACGGTCGTAAAAAATAAATACTTTTTCTGACACAGTTATACATGAGATTCGTCATAAATAATTTACAAAATTTCCCAGTTTCCAAAATATAACCGTATTTTAAAGGTGAATAAACTCGTACTAATCAATACATCTCATTAATGAAAAATATTTGAACGTTTATTCACTCGACGTTTTACTGTTTTTGATTATCTAATTTATTTTGATGTTATGTCAACAGATTTTTTTTTAAGCTGCATAATCATCTTGGGGTCATACTAATATAATGATGATATTTTTTGCGTTGAATATTGTAGGCCTTTTTGATACCATAACGAGTACAGCAGAAGCGAAAGATTGTCCAGGATTTTGTGTCCATGCTTTAGCTACTTTAATATGTGACGATGTTCTTGATGATGTCCAATGTCCGTCTTCAATGAAATGTTGTGTAGAAAGAGCTGCGCCTAACATCACTGAAGATTCATCCGAATCAATTGATAATTCGAAATATGAAACGACAGCGATATCTACAACTAGTATCAGTACCACTCCTAGTACGACTACCACTACAACAGCTCTTACAACTACAGTTCCTAGTACAACTACCAGGAATGAGGTTATAAGGATTCTAAGAATTTCGCACGCTTCTTAAACCAACATTTTATTTTAGGTAGTCTCCAGTACCGCGAAAGATGAAAACAAAAACCCCTGTGCGGAAAGAAAAGGCGTATGTGTAGAAGAGCGGGTTGCTGATTACTGCGAAGCCATACTAAACTCTTCCAATTTATGCAAACCAAAGTTGAGATGTTGCGTCTCTAGTGATACTTACGGAGATAATCCTCCACCCGATATAATTTTCCCGAACAAAACAAAAGTTAATCATACCAAAATTGAAACGAGAACCACACCAAAAACAACGACATCCACTAAAACAACAACAACATCAACTACTCCAGCAACCACTCCATATCTAGTAAAAGTAAATGATCCAACAACTTCTAAACCAGAATTTGTTAAACAATGTACAGGAGAATGCACTAACGGATTTTTCGCTTTGCTCGCTTGTAACGATATTGACCCAAATGCATCATGTCCTAACAGTGAAGCATGCTGTATTTCATCACCTGTAAGTATCCCTTAACAAAAAGAACAGTTCGATTTGCCATATTTGACTCGTTGACCTAGAAATATAAACACAGCCTAGATAACGAGGATTTTCCTATTAAGTTCCATGCTTTAGTTAACTGTAAAAATCAAATTACGTTAATACTTCAAAACAAAACCTGATATGACCCGCATTACTTTCACAACAGCTGCATTAATTTATTTAAAATAAAATCTATTGTTCAAGCAATTAAGTCGAACGGTTTTGTTTTTTATGTAGGAAGAAGAGGAATCGGCCGAAGAACCTCCGCCAAAAACAACAACAGCTTATCCGATAACTAAAAAACCAGGACCGATATGTCCGGGTTATTGTCTGGTTGATGTAATGACAGCTTTCTGTACAAAACCTTCCGTACTCATTTCCCACACATCAACATGTAGCAGAGGCTTTGTATGCTGCGATAATACTAGAGTTGCTACTAGTACTCCCAAACCCAAACCCCAAAAAGTACATTATACCACAATAGCCCCAACAACCACAGTAGATCCTAGACCGGATTGTCCAGGCCCATGCATAGTGTCTTATTTCAGCGTCACATGTTTCAGTAAGTATAATTTAAGACATATATCATACCTGAAAAACTAATTCACAACTTCCTACAGGAAATGCCGAATTAACCGATGTCTTTAAATGCAAAAAACCCGGGTTAAAATGTTGCGCTCCGAAATCACTAATCAAGGAGGCTTTGGGTCAAAAAGATGATGGAGCTATTAAAGAAAGTACGACACTCATTCCAGGACCATCCTACACAGTCCCACCAGTAACAATGCCAACTAGTAATAATTCACAATAATTAAAAGCGATGTCATTATTAAAATTAAAATTTCTTTAGCTACAGAAATATCAAAATCCGTTATGACCACACAAAGAAACAAAGTATATAGTAAATATGTCTGTGGTGTTAAAGGCACCTCTAGAAGAGGACGAGTGGTAGGAGGAGAAGATGGAGAACAAGGAGAGTGGTGTTGGCAGGTAGCTTTAATTAACAGCTTAAATCAATACCTTTGTGGTGCTGCGTTAATCGGCACTCAGTGGGTAATCACTGCCGCTCACTGTATTACTAAGTAAGACATAAATTAGCACATCCAATAATACAGTAAATTAATAATCACTTCAATAATTTAGTATTGTAACATCTGGTGATGCAATTTATGTTCGTGTGGGAGATCATGATTTAACCAGAAAGTATGGAAGCCCCGGAGCTCAAACTCTTCGCGTTGAAACAACATATATACATCATAATCATAACAGTCAAACTTTAGACAATGATATTGCTATGTTGAAGCTTTATGGACAAGTGGAATTAAAAGAAGGAGTATGCTTAGTATGTCTACCAGCAAGAGGTGTAAGTCAAGCGGCTGGAAAACGTTGTACCGTAACAGGATATGGTTATATGGGAGAAGGTAATCAAGGAAACAACATTTAACGAATACATACTTTATTTATTGATTTTAGCTGGTCCTATACCACTCAGAGTACGGGAAGCAGAAATTCCTATTGTTAGTGACGCTGAATGCATTAGAAAAGTAAATGCTGTAACGGAAAAGATATTTATTTTACCTGCTGGAAGTTTCTGTGCGGGTGGTGAAGAGGGTAACGATGCCTGCCAGGTATACTTAACAGATTATAACTAGTTTCATACAGAAAACAACCTTATTCTGTTACAGGGTGATGGTGGTGGTCCTTTAGTATGCCAGGACGATGGATTTTATGAATTAGTAGGGTTGGTTTCATGGGGTTTTGGTTGTGGACGCGTGGACGTACCTGGAGTGTACGTCAAAGTATCATCTTTCATAGGATGGATCAACCAAATTATTATGCTACAATAAACAGTAGTTATTTTTTCACTAAACTATTTAAACCAAAAAATATTGCTCTAAATGTAAATATATTTCTTTTCCTTTCATTTAGGGTTATGCTCAATCAATTGTTGATAAAATGGCGAATGCCCATAGTGAATATCACTAAAATTATTGTTCGCTCAATCCGTCCAATCTCAAAAGTTCGTCATTAAATCGTCAGTATTAACTAAACAAAAAGTTAAATGCTAATCCTAAATTATAAAACACACAAATCTATTTAAGTTTATATAAATTATTGTCTATCCTTCTAACACATTTATAGGTTCTATTTAACTAAATTTAAATGAATCTAGCCAATTAAGTAAATGACAATTTGAAATGGGGGAAGCGATTATGGAGAAGGGACCAAAGTTGTTGGTTAGATGAAATTCCGACAAAAAATCGTGCTTAAAAAATCAAAATTAGTATTGTTTGATATATTTAATCAGTCTATAGGCCTCATAACACGGAAGGTTAAAGGTTAACTCATCAGAGTTAATTAGCCATAATATAAAAAGCTAAAGTACCTAAATGAACGCTCTTAATTTAGAAATTATGATTGAGCGTAAGCCATTAAAATTTCGAATATTTTTTTAAAACTAGTTAAAATATTTTGCAGAGTAGATTTATGATAAATATAAGCCTGTAGAACAGATGGTTTAAATGATGCATCAATGTAAGCAACACTAACATGTTATAAATTAGCCGCTTCAGCTGCATCAGCTAACATTGCCTTTGTTATAGAAATTGTTGCTATTAGGACAACTTATATATATATGAGGATTATGACGAGTTAAAAAAATATTTAATTATTTATACGATTAGTTTTAAACATTGTTACCAAATAAGTGTTAAAGTAGAGCATAGTCTGTAAGATGGTTAAGCAAATGTAAGGTAAGATTTATTTTCGATAACTTTATTGTTATAACTTGCTATTGCATACATTGTGTACAAAAGTTTCGTTTTCTGAATACAACACACTTTTTGCTCAATTTGGAGTGGTTAAACATTTCCTATTTATTTATTTATTTTATTTAAAACTATTTTTAGAAAGTCTTTTTTTTTTGTTCAATAAAAGTTTATGTAAGTTATAATAGGTTTATTTCATTATAAACAATATTAAAATTGACTATGGTAATGTTGAATAGTTCAAATAGTAGACATTTTGATTAAATGTTTATAATAAAAAGTCATTAAATAGAAATAAAATATAATTTAAAGAAAAAAAAACAATGTTTTACTATACCTATAATGTGTTTATACGATTATAATTTAAGTATATAATAAATCGTTCCTTCAAAATAAATTGTATAATAAAAAACTGTCTTAAAAATGAACTTTAATCCGAAATAATATATACAGGCGATTTTTTCTCATTTTGAAGCTTAATCACAGTAAACCATAAACTAAATATATAGTTAGAATCAGTGCATTATATATCTCATATGACCGAACAATGATATATAACAATGTTCCAAAGTCCGATCTAAAAATATCCTTTTATCAAGCAACAAAATATAATATATTATGGCAAAACTGCTTTTTTTAACCATACCATGGCTAAACACTTAATAAAATATATCGGTCAACATATAAAACAATTTATACCAACTCAATATAAAAATCCTTGAAATATACAAATTCAGTAATTATATACCTAAATTGCACCATTGATTTAGGAAACATTTTTTATCTCATAGATTCGTAAAATAAAAAGAGAAAGATAAAATATACATATTATATTTGAGTTTGAACAATCAAAAAAAAAAAAGAGATACATTGCAAAACGAGGCAATTAAAGTTATTCTTTATTGACTAGTCTTCTCTCATTACATTACAGATCTACGACTTAAATTGCAACTCTAGAAATCAAAATGGTAATATAATTACATCAATAACCGTCCCGACTATAACGTAAGAACATTTTTAGATCTGACTTAAGAACTGTTTAGACCCAAGAGTCTTTCCCAGGAGGTACACTAAGTGATGGGGCTTGACCCTGGCCGGATTGCCCTTGACCTGCCTCGCTCAGATGATTTAAACTTGCATTTCCTAAGCTTGGTTGCCTATTTCGCTTCTTCTCCATATTTACTTGCGCATAAAGGGGTTCCGGCTAAAAATATATCAAATATTAAATCATTTTTGATACTACTGATTATCCTCAAACAGTTACAAATTCTACAGATACATATACTGTTGGACAATACGATATTTCTTATAACACAATCAAATTATAGAAATCTTAAGAAATAACTGGTCTTTGCCTCTTATAACATTTTGACCATATTAATTTCATTTTGGGGCAGCAAAAATTATAAGCCATCAATTTATCTACTTCTAACTCGGTTAGTGTAATAAGATAAATAAAATCAAGCCCTAGATAAAATTTTCTATCAATAAGCCTCCTTAGTATTTATTATTAAAGCTTCAAAGCCCGATAAAGTTCCAAAATATTATTACGAACAATAAATGAATCTGTAGAACATTTTACAAGATTAACTGCAAATAACGAAAACTACAAAATAAATGCAAAACAAATAGGCACTATACGAAATAAAATAATATATCTACCATGTGAGTTTTAATAATCAAGCAAAAAAGCGAACATAATTGTGATCGTTATTTACTAAACTTGTAAGATATAAAAAAATATTAGGGGTGTGAAAAAGTAATCCACATTGACAACACCAATTTTTTTTTGAAAAATATGTAGATATGGTTGCCGTTGGAACTTAAATGTTTATAAAAACATTTTCAGTTATACAAATTTAAAAAAATATTTGGAAACAATGATGCTGTGACCGACTTTCCAACCAGTCAGATACCATAATGGAAATCTGGAAGATGGGCCACCTGTTGACACTATAGTTTGTCCAAAGCAATCTACGAAACTGATGCCTCGGCTATAAAAAAAACGTTAAATGCTATTTAAATATTGAAAAAAAGTTACCGCATGAATTAATTTTTGTATACAATGAAAATAATGAAAAAAAATCAGTTTGGTGGACTGCATGTGGTATATTTTTATAGATCATTCATTAATTAGCTCTGTTAAGTCGAATTTGAGTAATGGTAAATAGAAGAGCGTTGGCTTTTACCTATATCGCTGAAGACGTATTTTTATGGATTAGTTTTTCATAAACCTAACATAACTACTGTCTACCCTGACCCAAGCCATGACAGAAGCTGGCCAGGGCCTTGTTGTTATTGAGCGCGATAAACCAAAGGCCCTGGGCAACTGCCATCAAGCCTTAGGGCCCATTTACATTCACTTCGCGGGCAGACTCTAGTGCCAGCAGGTGAAAGTAGCTAATAATAGTCTATCCAAAGAAGCAGTGAACATACACCATCAAGATGTTTAATGTATTTCCTGCCGCAATTTGTAAATTCATTTTAGAATCAGACAATATTTTCCTTCTCATTTTATTCCAGTTAAAATGAGATACAATGCGGTCTGATATGTTCGAACACGTAAACGAATGAGCCTGAAAAAGTCGTTCGGTCGTCAAATGTCTGAAATATTCTTCAAAATATTAGCTACAGGTTATAAACTGGCGAAAGTTGTTATAACGCTTTTCTTGTTTTGATAAATTTCAAGTCGCTGGTTATTATTTTCTGGTCAATTACTTCGGACAGGAACGAGATAATGGAGGCCCAGTCCTTTAGGTAAAAATGTTTACTGTTAAATATTAAATTGCAACGGTATTTATTGAAAGTATTTTAGCGTGTTGCAGCTGCACTAAATATTAGTATGGGCACGGTCATTAAAATAACTCAAAAAATGAATAATATAATTTTGGATTTACCGAAAACAAATGGTCCTCATACGAAGCGGGTGACAAATCAAGATCAGTTTGATATTAGCTATATCAGAGATCAAATATATGAAATTTATAAAAACAGAGAGTAGTTTTTCAATACTAACATAAATTTAATAAAATTATTTGAGAGGAAATTGATAGTCTGGAAAGTATCCATACATAGCTTAGGACTATGGGACTTAGGTCTTTGAGACATGTAGAACATCCATTCATACACTGTTAGGTAACATAGAATTTAAATGGTGTAAAGATAACCCATGAAGAGGTCTAATGGATGTCTTCCAGATATTGCATCGAAGAAGAAATTGACAAAAGATGATATCGTTAATAAATGTTAGATGGATCGGAAATAAACAACTTAGTTATTCACTTGAATTAAACTTTCTGAATGTGGGATTATGATTCAATGCTGACAATTACCAAGACAGAGTGATGAGAGTAGAAACAACTAAAGGTAATTATATAATTAGTATGCAATAACTGTAGGAAGTTGTATTGTAGAGTGTGAAATGAATAGATATGTGTGTAATTGTTCTGAATTATACATGAGCATTAGGTTAGAATGTATGAGGAGAGAATGAATACTAACTGTTTTGTAGATATGGTAAATGCATTAGGGAGAATTCAGTGATTAATTTTATCAAGAATGATGTACACATGTAGTAATAGAAGAAACAAAAAAGTACAGTGATATCAAAATGATTTGACAAGGAAACACACCAAGAGGAAACGTAAAAAGTTAAATACGCTCTCTACTGAAAGTAAAATACATTACGTGGATATACAATTGTTAATTAGGTGGATTAGGCCTCCTCCTCCACTACATAAAAATTCACCTCATGGGCGGTGTGAAAAAGAGTCCAATGTAAATATAACAAAACAACTCTAACCTATAAACTATTGTACCTATATAATTAACTGTACTTTAAATTATTCCAAAATATATGCATTAGATGTACTATAATCTTTCATTATTTTATTTAGACTAGAATTTTCATATATGTCAAAGCCAAAATAAATTAAAACTCAGAGTTAATGCGGCAACATTGCGACGTTTTGACGTCATAAATTTAGATGACGTAGGTACACTGCTACTTTGGATAGACTATATTTGCAAATACCTAACTTAACCTATTTGTAGATTGCGGTATCCTTCCGGCACACGAGTCAGCCACACGCCAGTGCGCTGTAAATGTAGCCTTACCTGGGGCACAGCCCTGAGCCTTCGGTGTTCGTCTATCTGCGCTGAACTGTGCTGGTTTCAACCAAATGCTTGCTCATGTGATAAACTATCTGTCTTAGAGCTCTAAAATTCTAGTCTAGGTTTAATATAAGCGGGGAAATAAAAGAAAGGAAGACCTCTTTGTCACCCTGATCATAGTATTCAAATTACAAAATAAACCGAAAACGAAAACTTCATTTTTGAAGGATTTAAATGGAAAGCGTTTTACCTTATATTAAAGAAAATTATCACTGAAAAAGAAATATGAAAATATAAAAATTAATTATAAAATACTTAAGCTTTAAATAAAAAAATAATGTCATGGTAAATGAAAAGATATAAAAAAATTAATATGAATAACTGTAAATAAAATATGTGAAATAAAAATAGCTTGGAGACATGGGAGGATACAATGAAAGTCTCCTGTTTCTCAACAAAAAACACTATATCAAGGTATATTTATTTTATTAACTAAATAAATAATTGCTAAACGTTAAAAGTGTATTTAGCTTTGGTTAATATCCTAAGAGAGCTAGTAGTAGTAGTAAGAAATACGTTGATTTATATAAGAGAGGAATCTACAATGCAGTCATTGCACCATCCCATTCTAAAAGGTTACATGATATATATTATATATGTAAAGATCTAATGACATTATATAACTACTTTTTTTGTAAATGAGGCAGTTATTTCCGCGATTTTTAGGCCATGTATAAAATCCTCCAACAATACAAATATATATTAATAATAATAATAATAATAAACTAATGGAATTATGTCATGTTATAAGGTGTATATTGTAAATTATTGTAAAAAAAAGGTACTAAATTAGTGCCCATTCTAATAGTATCAATAAGAAAAACACATATTTCTTATTATATCGTTAAATTATGTGCAATATCAATATGGGTTAACAAAAATTTAACTACTTGTATCTAATACTGCATTTAGATTCACTGTTCAGAAAAAAAGTAAGATGTTTTTCTTGGAATACTAATGGAATGTGTGTTATCTGGAGAGCGTTAAAACAGACTTTACCTGTTACCTAACAAATAAAGTATATCAGGATTTTTTACACACCCTCACTACTGAATATGTTAAAATAGGTACATACAAGTCATATAATTAATAATACTAGGCATTGAGCAAGTCTGTGCTTTGTAGTCCAATTCACTTTATATGACTTTTAATTTAAAGCATTCGATCGCGGTTTAAATAAAATTGACATGAACCCGTAGAAGGAAATCGTGACAAAACAGGTTCATTAATGACTTACAGGGGGTGGATTGGAACCAGACGGGTAGGGTCGTCCCATAATAGGTGCATTCTCTGGATATGCCATGTCTGCCATTGGTATATCGTCCTAAAGACGAATGTATACTGTAATATTTGAAAAACGCACGAACGCCGATGTACTTACTCTAAATACAGGACCACGTGCTCCCGGCGCTGAACGTTTCATGGTTCGATCTTCGTATCTCGTACCACTCTGCGAAGATATTGGTCTATTGAGCGTACTGTTAGCGTTGTTTGGCGAATTTGGACCAGCATTGCGAGCTGCTACTGTCTTCGTAACAAAGTCCTATAAAAAAACGAACTTTAAAATAAAAAGTCCTTAATGCAACCTCAATAGTCGCGATGGTTAATAAAAAGAACATTGCCTTGATACCATATGTAACGTTCTATTAATTTAACCATATTTTTTTATTAATATTTAATTATTTCTTAACCCTAGAACACATATCATCCATAAATCGATTCCAACTTGTGAATACTGATTTCTATGTTGAAAAAGTGGTGATTTTAAAACCAACGAGCGTTCTGTATAGCCAACAAAATTGAAGACGAGGATTTGAAGGCATTATGGGGATCACTATCGACTACTATCGAAGTGTTTTAAGACAAGTACTGCGTGACAACTGGCCGGAATACGAGCAAAGACACAACAATGTTATTCTTCAGTATATCACGTATTGCAAAGCCGGAGAAAACATACTTGAAAACATTAAAACGGGAAGTACTACCCGCCGTATTCTCCAGACCTTGCTCTTTGTGATTAATACTTGTTCCGACAAAAAACGAACTGAAATATCGGGGGCTTAATACATAGATGGTGCTAGTTTTATTGCATTCACCGCTTATCAGTTAGCAATAACTTCCAAAAGAAAGCTGTTAAAATTTCATGATATTCTACTCATAAATTTGTGAGTTATTGTACTAACAGTGACACTACTTGTGTTACTTTCAAAACAATGGATTAAATACAATTTCGTGTTTCAATTTTATACTGCTTTTTGATGGGAAAAAATATCGTTCAAGCGAATCGATGGCTTGAAAAGTGTTACAAGCACTCCGCTATATCAGAAACAACAATACAACGTTGGTTTGCTTCAAACGTGGTCGCAGAGACGCTGATGATGCAGAACGCAGTGGACGCCCAAATGAGATGGTAACACGTAAGCTAACATCGTAAAGATATTAAAAGAACGTGTTGGTTTTATATTGCATGAGCATTTGACTACGAGAAAGCTCTGTTCAAAGTGTTTGGGGATGTTTTTTTATTCGATATGAGACAATGGATGAAACATGTATGATCATCATGTAAACGATCATCATCTGAGTGACTAAGAAACTGAGGCCTATGTTGAGGCATAAGATAAATCGTTCTACAAAAGTGGTATTAGAATGTTAGAGCGGCGCTGGAATGATTGTGGCTCTTGATGCAGATTACTTTGATGAATAATGCCAATTTTAAACAAAAAAACGCGTTTTCTTTGTTACGCCTGGGATTTTTCTGCCCCTGGGTCCTAACCTGTCTGAGAAGCGTGTCAGTTAGAATCCGTAAATTGCTTAAAAGATAGGAAAAAATAGCGGCTATCGATGGACAATGCACTGTACCGATTTCTTCAATAGACCTAATATTATTTCTAACATAAAGTTTGATAACAAATGCATTTCATAGACTAATAAACTATACAGCACTACCATATTCTAGGGTTAAAAGACCATATTTTCAAATTCACATAACTTAGGTGCTGTGATCGATGAATATAAAGACAAAACTTACTTGTTCTTTCCAGCCATGCTTTTTATAAACATCGCGAAGCTCCTGGTGTTGCCACATGGTAAACAGAACTTGCCCAGCAAACTTTAGTACCCTAGGGGTATATTTTTGTCGTTGCCTTGTTATAGTCATCAGTCTTTCAACGCCGGTGGCCTCCAAAAGAGACCGTGAAAATTCGGCATTTTTCTTTATCACCTGTAGAAGAAACACTAACATGTACAACAGAGTTTCAATGTATTCGGCTTATACGAACCTCATTTAAGGTTGCCAAAACGGCTGCTATAGTGTCATCCGAAGTTCCTTGATCGTGCTGGGGCGTTCCTGAAGGTAATTTTTGCACCAAATCCCGCATAGCATACTTTCCTATAAGTTCTTTATTGCGTTGATCGATAGCTAAATTTCTTAATGCGGTTGCCACAGCACATACAACTCTATCTACTTCCATTCTTAATAATTCTACCAGGATGGGAAGGCCTTTCTCCTTACGAACAGCCGCTCTAATTTCTATACTTGGCTGCCAATAACAAGCTGCTAAATTCTGAAGAGCACCAGCAGCAGCCTCTAACGTTTCTGGATTTGAACAACTTTGCAACAACGCCAAATACGACTGTACAACTTCTGGTTGCCAGAGAAGTTCCATACCTCTAACAGGCTCGCCTCTCGCTGCGGCACTAGTTGTTCCTGTTGAATTTGTCGAAGCGAAGTTGTTGTCTTTGTTTTCCGACGAGCTGCCGTCTTTTTTCTTTTTGCTACCTCCGAAACAGCCTAAATTTTCACCTTTAGAATTATTAGCTGCTACTCTACTTTGCGTAGGCAGAGGATTTTTATCATAATTAGGATCCTCCACTTCTTGACATCTGTATGACAGATTCCTTAAAATGCAAACACAATTTTCGACAATTTTATTGCCTATATTAGATTTATCTATGGCACTGCGCACAACAAATAATAATGAATCTACCAGTCCCTCACATTCTCTCAACTTTTTTCTGGCATACTCTCCAGCTGAACTAACATTACGTAAAACACCAGATGCATTTCTGAATACAGTAGACCAACAGGTTTCACCGTGGTTGCCTTGAGGGTCCCAACCTGAATGTGGTATAATAATAAAAGTGACAATAGTCAATACTCCATCATCGATAATATTTCTCTTAAGGTCCTCGCAAGAAGATAAATTCCAAATAACTCCCGTCACTAATTCTTTAATTTCAGCCTCACTAGACCTTCTTAAGAGATTGATTAATGCTGGAATACCTCCCGCGTTCTTAATTGCTCTCTTATTTTCATCATTCTGGCGGCCGAATGACAAATTCCTCAAAGCTCCACACGCATTTCTATAAACTTCGGTGTTTTCGTGACTCAACAATTTCACCAATGGCGGAATTCCACCTAGGGTCCTGGTTTTTTGTTTATTGGGATCGTGCATGTAACATAAATGTTGTAAATATGCTGCTGCATTCGCTTTAATCACATTATTTGAATTATTTAAAAATCCAATTACTTCAGGCAAGTTGGGATCCCTCCAGCGCATCCCGCGAGCATCTTCATCACCAACCACACTTCCAGGAGAGGAAATATGGACCCTGCTAAAAATAATAAATATATAGTATATATTACAAAACAATTAGCTGAACAATTTACCTGTCATGGGGCAAGCCAACATTATGTCCATGTAATGACATTTTGCTAATATGTTTCTGGAGGTCTTCTTCTTCAAACATACGCATTGATGGTGCTACAGATACTGGGCCATTTAAACTATCTACAAATGGACGTGAAAGAGGTGCGGTGCCGTAAGGTGACGGTGAAACGTATCCGTATACAACTCCTGGGTCATCTTGATAAGGATCTATTCCTATTGGACCTCCAGGAGATGGTGTTACCCTACAAGCATATGGTTATTTGACTAAATTTTACATTGCACCAAAACATACCTATAATGTTCAGGAAGTTCATCATAGCCAGAGCCAAGGTAACCTGTGTTAGGTTGGGCATTCATGGACAGTGGCGAAGGATCTGCACTGTGCTCGCTAGGACTAGGAGGTGTTGCTGGACGTTCTGCTCCAGTGGGATATCCCATATAAGCCCCATATGAACCAGGATAATGGTCAAATTCCTAAAATATAGTTATTAATAAAAACATTCTATTAGCTAATAGTAAATAATAAACCTGGTAATGAGGATGTTGATGGTATTGGGAATACATATGATGAGGTGGTTGTTCTATGTAATCACCGTAATGAGAACTATGCGGATACGACCCCAAAGGTACTGGAATGTACTCTCCTAACGGCTCGCCAATTTGCTGAACTTCACGAACAACTTTAGTAACTGTAGTCACTTGTTGAGTAGTTTGTTGCTTCTGTGTTCGAACTAAAGGCTCGTCACTATGAACTGACATGTGACTGGAGTTTGGGGAATGTTCTGAATGACCATTACTGTGCGTATGGTAAGAAGCGTCGTTTAGTGTTGACACGTCTGGACCCCTGCTTAGAAAAAAATAACATAAAGCTATCTCAACTTTTAGTAGTATTGCCGTATTAAAAGTCAACAATTATTTTATTTATTTTTGTTTATTGATAAAATGCTGTATCAGCGTTTCATGAATGATTTTTAAAAATACATGCAAAACATTAACTTACTTGTAGTGCTGCATGTCTGGTACCTGTTCTTGCAAAACTCTCCTAAAACAACAAAGAATAAGTAAAACAAAATACTTACACAAAATCCATTTCATTTTAATACATAACATCTTTTTGAACAGTTGGACAAATTAATTTTACCAATAAGAAACAAATAATGAATTTCCATTATTATGTAAGTTGTTATATATAGTTAAAATAATTATATATACAATTATTTGACAAATAGTTAATACAAAAACCACAATGCTATTAACTCTCATAAAATTATTAAAACAGTACATGTTATAACCCATATACAAACCAAATACTACCCATAACAAAATCCTACCTTTTTGTTATTTCTGTATGTGTTATACTTCTTTCTTGTCTATGCTCCACCCTTCTGTTAACCAAGCTGCCAGATTGCAAAAGCATAAGATAGTTTTTAGCCAAGCATTAAAAAATAAGTGTAACAAAAATGCATGAGACAGGGAAATATACTCAACATGAAACAATTAATGGCTTTGTTCCTTCATTAAGTATATAACAAATATGATGATAATGATGATTATGACAAAAACAAGAATAAATTAACATCCTAAAAAATTATTTCGGTACCATATTAACATGCTGATAATTGGAAAAAAATATAGTTTTTTTTCTGAACATAAATAGTTATCTAGTTTTAAAAATTGTCGCTAATATATCTGAACTACTTACATACATGAATCCAAAAGTTGACTAGCTGACATGTTTGAAGCTGTGTTTTGTGTGTTAATGATATATTAATCCTGTGACATACATGCAAATATGATTAGTGACATGAGAACAACAATTCAACAAATTAATTTTATCTGTACTGTCCAACTGCAAGTACTATGCTCTTGAAATATAGTCATAACCAAAAATGAATGAAATGATGAGAGATGCAGTAGTACTCAAAATACAATATTATAGATATCATAATACAACAGCTACATACCTAGAACAAATATTTAGGTCAGCCCATATATATTTCTGTTTCTATGTATTTAAAATCCTTCTTCCACATTTGTTGACTGACTAAAAATAACATTAACAAAAAATAAGTAATTAAAATACCATTCCATCAATGACTTAATTAAAGTTAATTAACATATTGTGAATGTGCAAAGTTAAATAAAAGAAATTACACTTCAAATAAGAATTCAAATCAGAATTTATAGAATAAAATGTACAAATATAGAGCAATTACTCACAAACTAATGTGATGTGAGATAGTGACTTATAATCTTATATAGTTTATAGATGCTTTATGTAATAGAGTACAACATATCAAATTTATTGAGCTTTTAATATAGATCAAAATTTGTATAAGAAAAGCAAAATCATATTTTTGTGTATGTATAAATATGTTGTAATTATACTTTATATATTGACATAAACCAAATAATTAAATTTCAAATGATTCAAAACATAAAAATAACTATCTTAAAAGCAAGATTAATCCTTATCTCTTTTATGACTACATACTAAACATGTTCATTTACTTAGAAATTACTCATTAACTAAAAATAAAATAACCTAGTTAATATTTCCACAAAAATATGTCACAATACTGAAATTAAAGGAATTGCTTTAATTAGGGTTTTAATAGGTATTTTCTAAGGAATGAAAACTTAAGAACCTGTTAGTGCCTTTAAATGTCTAATATTAAACATGGTTTCCACATGTCATAAAGATGAATAAAAAAATTATTCTATATATTATCGCAATATATTATTGACATTACAGCATGATTAATGTTTGAAAGGAAAATTTGTTACAGAAAAGAAAAATATCTTAAAATGCGGGGCGGGGCTAAAACTGTTTACATTCTACAAGATAGTCACCCTATAGAGCAATCTTCTAAAAACATTACAATTTGAAATGAAAATGTGGAATTTAGTGATATGAGCCACAAAAGAAAAACATCGCATTATAGAACTATAACAAATAGCATTACAAACCTATCATGTTTTTAATTGGGGCCTTGAAAGGTCACAGAGAACTCGGTACAGGTATAATGGAGACTACGTCACCAATAAATGCCGCCACAAAACGTTGTCGTTTGTTTTTAAATTGTGAAAAACTTAATCACATTTCTATGACTTAAAATATCCTGAAAAAGTGAGTAACTTCATATGTGAAACCACTAATTTCACTAACTTTTACACTCAGAACAAGAACTTTTAAGAGCTACATACAACTCCGCTTACGGTAGACATTCCCTTTTGCTCCCACTCCCATACCTAGTGCATGCTGGGTAAATACTAAAATATTGAATTGTCAGACCATTTTTCAAATCTTAAAGTAGCTTATTTTTTTTAAATATTTTAATATAGGAAAATAAATATGACAATAAGTATTTAAAAATATGTTTTTCTAAAATTCATAAATATTAATAATAATAACGTAATTTTTCAAAAATTACTACAGACTATTTAAATCAACCGCGTCAATTTGACAGCCTGCTAACTGCGGTTTGCCAATATTCTTAAAATACAAAAAATTTAAATCTGATATATCATGTTTTAATCGGGGTATTCAATATTTTAATTGGATTAAAGTCGTTATAACAAACTAAGGGACGATTTAAAATAAATTATGCAATATATCGGTAGAACAAATAATGTTTCAAATTAATAATTATTTTCATTCTTATTTTATATATATGTATATATGTAAGTATCTTTATTTACATATTTATTATATATAAATTACTTAGTTTCTTTCTTTGTATATAAATTATTTCTTTCATTTTTATTTAAGAAACATTAAAATGTAGGAAACTTTACATTAAGTATATAGAAGTATCCCATAGAGGACACCACATATAAATTTCAAGTAATATAATGTGAGCTTACCACTAGATGGCGCTATATGATCAATTTTGAAAAAGAAAGACTGATCGATACTTGAAATAATTTGAAGTTGAGCTGAATCCTAGAACTTAAATCATGTTAACTGAAATTAGCTTTCAGGGCAATATCTAGATCGTTTTATGTATAATGTATATATTAGAATATAAATTTTAAAAAAATATTAACTCTATTTAGTGCAAAAATAGAATCAGCTTACAGCATATTATCCAAGAAATGTCTATATTGCAATAAAAACTGAGTGATTCCGCAAATACACGTGACGTAAACGTTTTACTGGAATGCTTTGAGGTTAGACTTTGTTATTCGATTTATTTTTTCGTTTTTCATGTACTGGCAGTGATTCCTTAAATAAGTGTGAATTTCCATGATTTTTACAGTTTATTTCCCTTCAGTCCATTCTTTGATTGGCATCGTTTTTAGTGCACTCAGCGACATTATGGGTTTGTTAAATTGACAATGAAAATTCAAAAAAATGCTGAACTGCATAAACATTTGAGGGGTAAAGTAACTGTTATTTCATTATTCAAATATATTTTAATATACTCTTAATAGAAAACATCTGTTATATAAGGACTAACAAGAACACAAGTCCTACATTATATTTTTCTTAGTACGTGCTATAATTTATTATATTTATTCTTATATGTTAATTAAGAATAATCAGAATCCTTATTATACAGATTATAATATATCCAGATGGTGATAATTAATATAATTACAACATATGTTTCAAAAATTCCATAATATTTACTGTGGAAATGTCAACTGTGGTATGGACACAAAAATGAAGTTGAAACCTTATAAAAGTTGTTTTTATAATTGATAATGAAATAGAAACCATTATATGCAATTAATGTAACAAAATTAATTTAAAAAAAAAACATCTAATGTTAAATACGGACCTGTATAGAGCACTGATTCAGTGTAAAATGATATTTATATGTTTTTGTAATACTTATCTTTACTATTACATATGTTATCATTTTAAACGATGGATGAAATTATGACATTATTTATTAATAACTTTTACAGAAATTTTAGTTTTCCTGAAATATTTTTGTTGCATACTAAATTAGGTAAATATAGGTTTTTAAACCTGAGTAAACATGAAAATCAAGATAAAGTACTTTCGGTGAAATTAACTTAAGCATGCTGCTTAATAATTAACTTAAGAAGCTGCATAGATAAAAATAAATATAAGGTTCTACATAGAAATTGATATATATATATATATATATATATATATATATATATATATATATATATATATATATATATATATATATATATATATATATATTTAGAAATTCCAATTTCTTATATATTCCTTATTCTTTTGGATTAGAATTTCTAAATAAATTATTCATAAAAAATTTAATGCTCAGTCTTAAGTTAACTTTTAAAAGCTTTAATAGTATTAAAATCTGGTGGATGTGTGGGTTTTGGACTAATTTATCTAATCAGTCGAACATTAATTAATAGTTGATTTTGATTTGAAGTGAGTTTGAATTATTATTTAATGTATTTAATTGATTAATGAAATTAATCAGCGATCAATAAAAAGTGCCAAGTCTGGCAGTACCCTAAATACAAATGTGGTCAAATTAGCAAATTATCCACATCCGCATTTAGGCCATACGTTTGCATGTAGCATCAACAATCTCCAACATACATGTGAAGTGTCTTTCTTAAGACAAGTGTTTCAAGTTCGTCCAATAAAAAAATTCTTACTTACAATATTAGGTACAGGCAAGTACGATTTAAAATTGTTTTTATTTAAAAAAAAATTGGGTATATAATAATAAAATATATAAATATCTTATGTTTACAATATTAAAAAAATTAATTAATAATTTGCTTATATAGGCAGTTGATCTAAAATAAATTTTTAGCAATGTTTAAATTTTGGAACAATTTTGTAAAAACATGCAGAGAGTAATGTTATTCATCACACAAGGTGACCTTGTAATTTTTTTTAGTACGTGGTCTAAAGTAGAGTGGATTTTGCTTTTTATTCTCTCCGTTTTGTTCAATTGATGCTTATTTTTGCACAATAATTAACTGTTGTTTATTTTTGTACAAAAATACAAAACATAATATCACCTATTCGGCTTGAAATCAGAATTTTACGTTCTCGAATCGAACAAATTGAGTTTTATTGCCTTTCAATATTTTTAGAAACAAAAATAATCATGAAGCTGCTCATAAAATCCTACGATTTCATTGTTTTAGGGTTAAGGGTTAATGGGATTTAGGAAACTATAATCAAGCAGTTAGGAAAAAATGACCAAACCAAAAAATGACCATTGTTTGAATAATGAGTATTTTAATTGAAGTACTGTAGTAGGTGTAATAAATCGTCATTCGTCATACATGCTTCAAAAATGTTATTCAGCGCAAATCTAATTAAAAAATGATTGCGTATTCACAGCCCACTCAATATAACAATAAGTTCTTTTTTTACGTCTAATATTTCATAGAATTTCAACATTCTCCAAATCATTTCCATTCCAAGACTAATAGCATTTCCGTTTTTGTTAATCAATTTTTGTAACTAAAATGTTTCTCTATATAAAATAATTAGAGAATAGTTGATTATATCCTGGCATATCTTAATTAAAAGTAGAAATCAATTAGCCACAATGCAAATTCTGTATTAATTAATGGAATCAGACAATATTTGAATATAGATAACCCAATATTGATATTGAAGTATTGAATATTGCATTTATGATATTAAAGTTGAATAAATCATTTTTATTATCGAGAGAATTCGTGGATATGGTTTAAAAATGTCAGTTATATATTTAGAAGTTTTTTTTGAAAATATTTATTTTTTCTTAGAATTAGTATGTATTCCGCGTTATTTCCAATGTTTTAAATACATTTTCTTTTAATATTTCCTGTGATTATTTTTAAATCAAACTTTATATTTTATCAGAATAAAAAAAAACATATTTGTTACATATATTTGTCATATACCTATGACATTATTTAAGGATAACTTTTACAGGAATTACTACAGCCTAGTTATTATACCTATTATTTAAAAGTAATCTATTCTAATTAATTTTAGAGATATTTGCTAATTTTATTTAGATTAATTTTTATAATTGAAAAGAGTAAAATAAAATATTCTTATCGTCTCACATGTGTATTTTGAAAGGTCTTTTTTATTGTGTCATCTAAACAAGAGACCCTATTCTCTAGTAATCATTTTATTAAATTAAAAATTATATTTTGAGGTATCTAAAAATAGATCCGTACGCTTTTATAAATTGATAATGAAGTGTCGCGTCATTGGTGACACTGTTGTTCGTAAATGTCTTATTATAATAAAGAATATTATGGATAATTTATAGAAAATTGGTTTGGATTTAGGCCAACGAATTGTCGACCCAATACAGTCTGGGTGCAACTATCACAACTAATTATCAACATTTTAAGTTCAGATTATTTATAACCCTAGTTATACTCTGGCATAATAAGGATATGACGCATTTTATAATTTTAAGACAATAAAACAAACAAGTTTGTGGGGTTTTTTATTAAATAATGTTGGTGGTCCCTGAACAAAATAAACAAATTATATTCGACTGTTATTATATTACTGGATTTTGTTAAATACGAATAATTATGCTCGGTGTATTTGCGTGTTAATGATCACTGGGCCACTTTTTTTTCGTGTAATTTTTACGGTTGAAAACCCTTCTAACAATAAATGAAATAGCTTGTTATTATCAAGTCCAACCAACATATTTTATTGCTGAATCATGGTTTAAAATATATACACATATAATTTTAACATAAAATATTTTTCTGAATAAATTCTGATGGAAATATATAGAAATATATATATATATATATATATATTAAATGTTATTGAACTATTTATGCCATATATTTTGGTTTTGTTAATATTTCGAAAAAGTGTTCTCTATTTATTATTTTTTACATTACAGTTCGACGCAATTTCTAGCTTATTGTTTTCAATTTAATTAGATCTAACGAATTTTAGTGGGTGATTTAAAATAAACGACCTAACCAGTACCTTTGTTCTCATAATGTGTATTTTAATTGAAGCATTGTAGTTGGTGTAATAAAATTGTCATTCGTCATATATGTTCGAAAAAAAAAACAATTATCCCGGCCCATATTTAATCAAAATTCCTAAGTTATTGTGATTGATGATTAATAAATATCTTGATAAGTTTTATATTGTTTTTTTTATTAATTTTATTAGAAGAAAGAATTAGAGTTAAATCTTTTCTGTTACGTTTATATAGGGTGATAGTGTTGTAGTTATGTCTTTATCTTCTCATCAATGGAAGCTATTAAATAAAATAAAATCGTTAAAAAGAAACTGATTATTCACTCTGGAAAGCGACGAAATATCTAAAGCGCTCATGTCCACACAGTCCACTTATAAGAAACCTACGTGCAAAAAGTAGAAGCATTTGCTGAATATCTAGAAAAAACTTTCAAACCAAACGAAACTAATATTTAATATAATTTACCGGACATAGAAGATGAAAATTCGATGATTGAATTAGTCAGGCCGAAAGAGCTAACCAAAGTTATTAAAACTGACATTAATCCCAGGAAATCACCAGGCTATGATTTAATAACAGGATAATTATTGCAAAAACTACCAAGAAAGGGCATTATAGTAGATTAAATGTAGATTAAAATATGTCTCAGACATTTGGAGGATGGCGGAAATTATAATGATCCCAAAACCTGGAAAGTCACCAAACGAAATAATAGCCTATAATATAGGTCTATATCACTGCTGCCAGTAATATCTAAGGTTTTTGAAAAACTTCTGTTGAAAAGAATAAAACCGATCATAGAGAGAAAAAACCTAATACCAACACACCAGTTTGGGTTTATTAACAAGCATTCCACAATTGACCAGGTCCATAGAATAACAGATGTTATTGAAAAAGCCTACCAAAGTAAAAAGTATGCTCAGCTATATTCTTAGATGTAGCACATGCCTTCGATAAGATTTGGCATGAAGTCCTTATTCATAAACTACAGCAAATCTTACCAAAACAACACAGCAAACTACTAAGGTCGTACATTACAGCCAGAATATTTAGAGTTAAACAAGAAGAAGCTTACTCTACAATAAAAGATGTTAAAGCAGGTATACCACAAGGAAGTGTACTGGGACCGATGCTTTATCTATTCTATACTTGTGATATACTACAAATGGAGAATATTACGATAGCTACATTTGCTGATGATATTGCGATTATAGCTGTCGGAGACAATAGTGAAGAAGCCATACGAAAATCACAACAGGCAAGTGACAATATAAATAATTAGACACAAGCTTGGAAAATAAAAGTTAACGAAAGTAAATCTGTGTATGTGCAGTTTACCTACAATCAGACCGTACAAGCACCAATAATAATAAATAATACTATCATTCCATATAGCAACAACGTTTAATATATCGGAGAGAATATTGCTGCAAGACAAAATGTATTGGCTAATTGGAAGAAAATCACAATTATCAGTACATAATAAATTGCTATTATATAAGCAAATACTGAAACCTATATGGATATACATCGAGTTCAGTTATGAGGATGTTCTGCAATGAGTAACAAAGACAAAATACAAATTTTTAAGAACAATGTCCTGGGAAGTATGAGACCTTCAGATACCCACAGTCAGCCAAGAAATCAAGCGAACTGCAAGGGGGCATGAGGAAAGACTCCATTCTCATGAGAATATTGAAATATTGCAACTTTTGCATACAACCAGAGCAAGACACAGACTCAAACAAAAGAATTAAACCATCTGATCTTGTGTAGTGTTGTGTAGTGAGGTACATATAATAAAAAATACAGCAGTGACATGTATAAACATTATTTCACCAGAGACTGAGATAGGGCCGATGGGTCCTCCTAGTTACATACCTAGATTTAAGTTATCATAAAGACAAATCATAGCTTATTCGGAAATGACTAGTAACAATGTAATAAGTATATATATATATATATATATATATATATATATATATATATATATATATATATATATATATATATATATATATATCCCTCGTTTGATGAAATTATTGAAGCATTTCTCATTTGCCATTAAAGTGGTAGATTAATACCTATATTACTTTTGTGGTTGAGAATTGGAGTATCTCGGGATATACGGGAAAAAAATCTTGAAGGAATAAAAATCAGTGATTTGGAAAAGGGCCTGGATATAAGTCTTCGTTACTATAGAAACATCGGCATAGGGTGAAACAAAATTCAATTGGACTATTCTTATATTAAATAAATGGAATCGATTTCGATTTAATGAAATATAAAGAATTAGAGGTAAACAAACTGGTGTATTATTATACGTACTAATAAAATGGCGGTATAACGAAAAATTCCTAACATAAATATAAACGCTGGTTTCTAGAAAACGAACTATTTTCATTTATGGCTTATTATTCTTTTTCTACAGTAAATAGCTTTAATATTAGATTCGTTTCCGATTATGATGTATTATATCTAATATAAGGTTTTTTGAGATACACTTTATTATTATTTGTACGTTTAATTAGTTGATTATATAGTTCTATTTCCTCTTTCTTTATTATAGCAAATTCAATCAAATTTTTTGAAACAGTTTAAACACTACATAATTGTGTTGAAACTTGAAAAAAATTGAAATTAAAAATTGAATGAAAATAATGCAAAATGTGACAGTTGATAATCAAACAAAAAAAAACACTTTTAGAACTTTTGTAATTAGTGTTTCCGGGTTTGTAATTAAAGCAATTACATTGGATACGTGGTATACGTTGTTTACGTATGTAGAGTTGTTTCTGCTCCAGTTTGAGCGATAAGTAAATTCACCCTGTATGCGGCCATGATTAAGGGTACACCTGACTACTCGAAATCTTATTATAAGGGCGGATTTAAAGATTACGCTCAACTGGAGGCACATTAATTAGTGACAAGAAAAACGGATTGTAGTTTACCTAAAACAGCTCTGATAAAATAGATTTTGTGATTGGGGTAGTTTATAATACGTGATTCAACTGAAAAGGGATATTTGTCAAGATAAGTTCATTTTACGATCTTATTTTCGTCCCCTCCCCCACTACCGTTTCCCGTTTTTTTTTCACTCCTCTTCGTATTTTGTGTTATTTTACCGAAATTGATACGGACTCCCTTTTATTTTCGGTTTCCGTTGATTTTGGATCGTTCGATTAGCAACAACGAATAAGCTGATTGCAATTACTGTAAATATTATTGGTATTACGCAATATCAATATGTGATTTTATAAATTTGCATGTATGTTATAACCTTGGCTCGTATCTTTGTTTTGACTACATCTTCGAATTATTTGTCGATCTGATTGCAAATGGGCACGTTTCTATTCATGTTTCATAATACACTTTCACGTTTTTCGTTTCATGGATATATTAGGTGCCTGCATGTATCTTGATCAGTTATACCTATTGTTCGGTACAAGTATAAACGTAAAGAAACCATTAAACAACGTAGCCTAACTGTTAAATTCGATGGTTTTGACATTTTTCTACGTGCAGTAACTCATTTCCATTTAGTGTTATTCAGTTACTCAGATGCTTATCATGAAAGTCTCGCAATTACACTTTCGACATTCCTTACTTTCATTGTTTGGTTTGAAGAAATCTGCTTCTAAGGCCCATCAAATAACTGTAGAAATATGTGAAATAAGAACGTCCTGGAAATTCAAAAAGTACTTTCGGACAACTTAGCAGTTGATGACTCCAAACAGCGTACTCGCCAGGCATAGCACCTTCTGATCACCACTTCGAAAGGCTGAAGGTCGTTGCTAAATTGAACATCGTCGAAATTCGCCATGTTAATCACGAAAAATATTTAAAATGTTGGTTATAAATACATACATTTAGATCCCATGAAGCTTAATGGGCCTGCAGTTTTTAAAAATGATAAAAATATCAGATACAATGTCTGGAAGATATGGCGGAAGGATATTTCCATAGATTTCAATATATGGCAGTGTTGTCATATCGTCGTAATATAATTCACTTTTAAAAATTAAAAAACCGACATGCTATACTTCTAAGAATTTACTGACCTTTAAGATGCAATGACCACCAGTTAGTGCTCATCTAAACTATAATTTTTCATAACATATGCCTGCAGATTTAGAGTTTTTAGTTTACTGTGAAATGCTCCAGTTTTAAAAGTATGGTCACTTCTATTTGAAATCACTAAATTCTACCATTAGTGATCACCAATACATATTTTGTATTTTAACTCGAGGTCTTTTTAATCGACTTCTAAAAAAAATAAATATAATATAATATTTAAATATTTGTTTTTAATGTATGTTCGCCGAATTCTCCGTCAATTGTGGGTCGATTTTCAAAATTCTTTTTTTATTCGAAAGGTGGTTCCATTGGAACCAAATCTGGATCTGATGGGGGAAAAGAGGGAAGTCGAGGGAAACGCTCAAATTTCAAAGGCGCGTACAAAGTTTTCACATATTTTTTTATCTAAGATAATCAGATATTTGTTTATTATGTTATTTGTGTATTAACTAAATAAAAACAAACAAAAACATTATTTAATCCATCTATTACACGTATTTTATAGTCTACTATATACATACAATTTAGCTTAATACCTTCCTAAACCTATTTATCTATATACAATATTATTTTAGCTACTACCAACTGATAAGTTTGAAGTCGATGCCGAGCTCAAACGATAAAAAAATGTAATAAAATTTGGTGACATAAAAAAATTAAATTACCAACAAAACAATAAATAGGTTTAGGTTGTGTGTATAGTAGAATATAAAATACGTGTGCTGGAAAAAAATCTTTTTTTTATGTGTTCCCAATGATTTATCCCAAGGTACTTAACTTAGTTATTGTATAGAGTGTTATTCATATTTGTTAGTATATGAACAGTTTGGTTATAAGCGAATTCAATAAACACAGACATACTCGTTGACTTTTTTCTCTATGCTTGAGTCCATTTATTTTATTACTTGAGTGTTGCAGATTTCTGGTTGATTCTTCACTATTGTCTCCGTAGCAAGTAACTATAGGAACATTTTCTATTTATCACATGTATAGAGTAAGTAATAAACAGGGCTTAAAACACTGCCTGGTACACCTGCTGTTTGAATTGATTGGCGGACTGATCTGATGATGAAGATATCGTCACCAATAGCATATGATGACTTTTCCAATGAATTAAACACGAAAAGAAAAACTACAGAAAAATATTTCGTTTATTTGCAAAATTAAAAGTTGTTTTCATTTAAATAATGATAATATTTAATGGTGTTATTGCAAATGGATATATTTACAGATTTTTAAAAATCCGTTAAGATTAATCCACAATCCCATTTTATTAATCATCAGATATGCACAATTCGTAATAAAATGAGTAATATTAAACAATTTAAGTCGTCAATTCTGCATTTTTAACCGACTTCGAAAATTCGTTGTAATAACTAAATAAAAATAAACAAAAAACTTATTTTACCTATCTACTACACGTATATTATGTTCTACTATATATACACAATTTAGCTTAATACCTACCTAAACCTATTTACCTATTTACAATATTATTTTAACTACCACCAATTGATCAATTTGAAGTCAGTGCCGAGCCTAAACAATACAAAAATAATAATAAAATTTGGTGACATATATGAAAAAAAATTAATTTACCAGCAAAACAAATCTAAATTAATATAACAGTTTGGCTTCGGCACCGACTTCAAAGTAGTCAGTTGATAGTAGTTAAAATAATATTGTAAATAGATAAATAGGTTTAAATAGGTATTAAGCTAAATTGTGTGTATATAGTAGAATATAAAATACATGTCGTCGATGGGTTAAATAATGCTTTTGTTTGTTTTTATTTAGTTATTATGACAATTATTATGTACATATTTTATTTTAAAACGTTTTTTAGTGTAAAATATTTAAGTTTGATTATTTTTAATTTATCTATATATGGGTTTATCTGGACTGGGTCTAAAATTTAACGTGGGCTCCGAACCACGGTCCTCAGCATTAAGCCTACCGACTGGCGAGTGAGCAACTTTAGAAATCATCTCAGAAGACATCCGGTCTTGCCCAGCCTGGCTACTGGCGTGACTGGGATCATTTTCCTTGTCGGATTTTACACTCTTGCCTAGAACATTCGCAAATAGTAAACAATTACAAACATAAATTTACGACCATGGCCCAGCAGGATTCGAACCCGTGGCTATCGCAACGTAGGAGGACCGTCCCATCGCCTTTACCACTGCGCCACCAAGCCGGCATTTTTAATTTTTAGTGAGTTCCTTATTTTATTTTTTCAAGTCAAATTCAATCGGTTCAATTTTTATTGTTAAAAATATTAAGTAATAATAACTAAAGGTAAATTATACAGTAGTACTGCAATTTGTCATTCTGAAATTTCCTAAGGTTGATGTCGGGAATTTTTCGGGAGTATATAAAGTCGTATTCGAGTCTAACCCTCAACAATAGTGGGGTGCCCAACTATACATCCCCTAGTATTACGCAACATTAACTGCAAAACTCTATAATTGCATTTGAGATGAAAAAATGAAAAAGAAAATAGTCGCTATGGGAATCATTTTAATCAGAGAGCAGCACCCTTGTGTTCTGATTCTTCATTCGTCGTTTTCACTCGGCCTAACGTACAATTTTATTTGTTAGGTGCAGGATATTTAATTAGGTGTTGCCAGATGTAAGCGTTCAGCTTGGGGATGGGGTATATCTTAATTTTTACTTCAAAGTAGACTAAATTCCATCTGAAATATTCGAATGTTTTAAACAGGGTTCAGTTCAGTGACGAGGTATATCTTCATTTTTACTTCAAAATAGAGTACATTCTATCTGAAATATTCTGATTTTTTTCAGTATTCAGTCGGGAGACGGAGTATATTGCAATTTTTACTTCGAGTTATAGTATATTCCATCCGAAATCTTCTTTTTTTAAGGGTTCAGTGCAAAATTGGGGTATATCTTAATTTTTACTTCAATCTATAGGCATTTGAAATGTTTTATAGATACTATAGACAATAGGTAGTATACGAATGTGACATTAAAACAAATTTCTTTGAAACTATAATAAAAAAATATTATTGAATTGACAGCTAAATAATGAATTAATAACATTAGATAATTTAATTGACAGTATTTATTTTATTTTAGGGGCTCAATATATAATATACCTTTTAATAATTCTCATTATTATTAATACTTAGTAATCAAATCATTATTCGGCGATTAAAAACCCTTTAGTTTGCTTTTTAAGCACAAACCTTATGATATGAGACGTCGTAGATGCAAGATAGGCAACTGTTTGTATGGTGTTACCATTTGAACCCCGGATCCTGAAGCGTTCCTTATTTTTAATCATCGTTTCTTATTTATTACTATTTTTCCTCATACGGGCTGCAATTTTAATTGGGCTATCTATTATAATATTTAATAAAATAACTGGGTAATTTATTGCATAAATATCTAACACTAAAAGGGGAAAAATAAAATATATTTAACAAAAAAACTAAACCATATACATACAATTTAGCTTAATACCTACCTAAACCTATTTATCTATTTACAATATTATTTTAGCTACTACCAATTGACCAGTTTGAAGTTGAATAAATAGGTAAATAGATTTAGGTAGGTATTAAGCTAAATTGTGTGTATATAGTAGAATATAAAGTACGTGTAGTAGATAGATGAAATGAGTTTTTTGTTTATTTTTACTTAGTTATTACAACTATTATGTACATATTTTATTTTAAAACGTTTTTTTGTGTTAAAAATTTAAGATTGATTACGGTTTACCTTTTAATGAATTTCTTATTTATTTTGAAGTCGGTTCATTTTTTTGTTAAAAATATTTTTTTATTTTGTATTTATATAGTTCACTACCTAAACTTCAAACTTATTTATTTAAAGATATTTATAAATTATTAGCAAACATATTTATTTATTATTACATTAAAATATAATTTTCGTTCTAAGGTCGAAGTACGAATATTACATCTACTAATAGGATTGAATCAGATCTCAAAGGTTTCTAATATTAATGGAATATTGCTGTTTCATTCTAATTGATTATATACTGTCGAAAACGTATGACGTATTATTATCAAGTTCACTGAGGGATACAAATACAAGTAATTGAAAAATATGATGACTCACATTTATCTTAATTCGTATTTTGACTTTTGTACCTACTTGGGTTTGTTTTAGTGGAAACTCACTCACGCCTTGACTGAAGCTGCAACAAATAATAATGACAGTATCAATTGTATCATTTTTGTTTAATTTTTTATTAGATTACATTTTTGAGTGTGCTAAGTGTAAGCAATATATCCATTAAATCATTAGGCCGATTTCAATTTTTATTTGGATTGATGAGATGCCTTTTGAAATGTAAAAATGCATTAGGTCACTAATTTGCAATATTAATTGCTGTAAGTAATTAATTTCCTTTTCCAGGTGTTATTAATCGTGAACACCAAGCTGTATGATTAACTATAAAACCCCTCCAATAATAAATATTTGGCCTAATTTTGCCTTGTAGCGTCATTTCGTGTCTTGGTGGACACTATATAGCTTGTGATTATTTCACTGCCGTTCCTTTTAATGCTAACTACCGTAGCTCGTATTTTTCGTTTTTAATATCGTCTTGTTGGATCTTTTGTTGTATATTTTGTTTTATAATTAAAATTGTTCTTCCTTGAGCACGTTAGCTGTGGTGTAGTATTCAGTAAGCATCATAGCCCCGTATTTTTAACCGACTTCGAAAAAGGAGGAGGTTCTATGTTCATAATATACTGTATATAATGTATGCTCGCCGATTTCTCCGTCAATTATGGACCGACTTTCAAAATTCCTTTTTCTAATCGAAACAGCGTACTTCTGAGGTGGTCCCATTGGAACCAAATTGGAACCAGTTGGAACCAAACGCATTTCTGAGCTGATGTGACGAAAAGCCGGAAGTAATTTAATGTAAAATCCATTCAGTTCGCTTTTTTAGCACAAACCTTATGATATGAGACGTCATAGTAGCAAAGTAAACAATTGTTTATTTGGTGTAACCATGTGCTTACACGCGGAAGTCGCAGCTTCGATTCAACTGATTTCAAAAAATAATTAAGGAACTCACTACAAATTAAAAAATAATCACACTTTGATTTTTAACACAAACAGAAACGTTTTAAAATAGAATATGTACATAACAATCGTTGTAATAACTAAATAGAAATAAACAAAAACCTGATTTAACCTATTTACTAAAATAGCAGAATATAAAATACGTGTAGTAAATAGGTTAAATAAGTTTTTTTTTATTTTTATTTACTTATTACAGCGATTATTATATACATATTTTATTTAAAACGTTTTCTTTTGTGTTAAAAATCTAAGTTTTATTATTTTTTAATTTTTAATAAGTTCCTTTTTTATTTTTTGATGTCGGTTCAATTTTCTTGTTAAAAATATTTTAATGTATTTTTTTTGTATTAAAAATTTTATTTATGTATATAAATCTATATCAATGTTATTTGTGGTAAGAAATAGTTCTAGTTCCCAGGCCCGTTAATTTAACTTATTTGTTTAAGAAAATGATAATTTTTATAAACATCAGGTGTACCGGTTTTTTTACACCCATCGCGAAGTATGCACTGTTATGATTTGACACATATGTCATTTTATTCTACTGACATGAAGCTTCAAAGCTATACGTGTTATGTTTTGCGAAAGTGACACCGTCATTGATTTACAACTCTTTGAATATGTCAAATTTCGTGTCTGAAAACGTGCATTTGTGCCACGCATTACTTTTCTTATGTTATTACTTACTTATTATTTTTTTATTGCTTTATTGTTTTATTGATCATAAGAAAAAAACCGCTGAAAGTCATCGTTTACTGGTAGATAGACGGCGAGCATGATCTAACCCTAAAAACATATGAGATGTGGTTTCCAAACTTCAAAAGTGTTGATTTCGACGTGCAAGACAAAGAACATTCTGGTAGACTGAAAAAGTTTAAAGATGCGAAACTGCAAGAGTGATTGAATGAAGACTCAACCCAAACTCAAAAATAATTGATAGAAGCGTTAAATGTGGCCCAAGAAATTATTAGCGACCGATTGCGAGTAATAGGGAAAATCCAAAAGATGGGAAGATGGGTGTCACATCAATTAAATGACAGTCGAATGGTTTTTTTATATATAACATCTTTATTAGATACGCTTAGTACAATCTTAATTTACAATTAATTTATTACTGCTTTTCCTATGTACTTGGATTAATTAACAAGCAAGACGAGTGCGAGAAAATACATCAGTATGTATTCCTCAATTATAAAATTATAATTATTTATTAATTATTAACTTATAGCTATAGTTTACACTAAATGTATACACTTTATATAAGTTCGTATGGTTTTGTTCGCTTCAATCTCCTGACATCCTGCGCGCTGTCTAGCAGTTATATTGCTTCCACGTTAGTATGATTTAGTAATCTTCTTTCGAGTTTCAAGGCGAAATCCTGGATAACTTCGCAAATCCATTTGATTTCCAGGTCATCGTGCAGTTCTTCTTTGGTTACATAGCGATAGGCATTGGTAATCAATGGAAGAATCTTATTTTGACAGCGTTGTATGACTAGTTGATTTGAATTTTTAGTGCAACCCCATATTTGCACCCCATAGGTCCAAATTGGCTTTATAATTGTATTATAGATCAACCTCTTTGATTTTAGATCAAGTTGAGAGTATCTTCCGACTAAACAAGTATAGTTGTTTTATTTTGGTTCTAATGTGTTTTGCTTTTTGTCTAACGTGATGCTTCCAATATAATCTACCGTCAAGATGGACTTCAAGGTATTTAGCTGATTCTGCTTAACGAATCGGGCATCCATTGAGTGATATAATTAAGTTTTTACTATTTCGCCTCAATGCAAAATTAACGTGGACAGATTTGGATCTATTAAGTTGAATTTTCCAATCTTTCGTCCATTTGTAGATTTTGTTGACTGCCACTTGCACTTTTTCTATTGCCCTAGGCAGAGATATATATTTTGCCATAATAACTGTGTCGTCAGCAAAGGTTCCAAGAAGTGTTTCTTTTGTTGTTGGAATGTCAGCAATGTAGAGCAGATACAGGAGAAGTTCTAAGACGCTCCCTTGTGGAACTCCAGCCGAGATATTTTTAAATGTCGAGAACGCCATTTCGTGCGATACTCTAAATTTTTTTCCGAATAAATATGACTCCAGCAATTGACAATAGTTACGCGGTAACAATTTGCTCATCTTACAGATTAATCCCAAATGCCAAACCTGATCAAAAGCTTGAATGGAAAATTGAAAAACTTCTGTGAAATGCTACTTCAACGGTAATATCGCAAGTGATTTATGTATCGACTAGTAAACCGTAAGGACAAATAATCATGATTATGATCTAGGCGGAGCCAGTTGATCATCTTCAAAGCTATTTCGTTTTGATCACGTTCAGATAATGCTCCATGTTTGGTGGGACCAAACTGTAATGATGTATTACGAACTGTTGAAACCTGGTGGAAATGTTAATAGTGATCGCTACCGAAAACAAATGATAAATTTGAACCGTGCATTGATAGAAACACGTCCAGAATAGGCCCAAACACACGGTGAAGTGATTTCCCAGCATGATAACGTGCGGTCTCATAAAGCAAAACTGCCGTACTCTCCAGATCTTGCCCTGTCCAACTATCAACTTTTCGCATCAGTGGGACACGCGATTGCAGAATAGCACTTCGCTAATATCGAAGAAGTTATAAAGTGGCTCGAGGACAGTTTTTCAATTTTTGTTTTTGGAATGGAATTCATAAATTGCCTAAAAGCTGGATAAGCTGTATAGAATCAAATGACCAATACTTTGCATAAATACTTTTCTCCATTTTCTTGAGTACTATATAGTTTTTTTTTTCTAAAGGTACACCCGATAAAAAGGCATCCCTTAAAATTAATTCACGATCTATATACAATAGCTGTCGTTAAAAATCAGTAAATGATTAGCTTCGTATATTTGAAATCTAACCTTGCCTTAATCTATTCGAATTCCTTCCGATTTTTTTTTATTCAAGAGCACAAACTAACTTCCTTTATTTCGAAGTTCGATTTTTTTCTTAGGCAGCCACACTCGGCGGTACAGAAAATTTCCTTTTTGATTGCGATTTAATATCAAAAGAGACAAAATTGAATTCCTCCTTCTTTTTAAGGCAATGATGTAAAAAATAACTCCTTTTTATTTTCTTTTTTTTGCCATCGTCCAGAAATCAATGAGGGAATTTTTATTTTCGTATGAGAGATGGAATGTATTTATGTAAAAGAGCTATAAACTTTTGATATGGTGAGCGTCTCATTTTGTTTTATGCCAGATTGAAATTCAAAATGGCACCCGTCGATATTAGAAGGAAATTACGATGGTTTTCATATCGAGCCAAAAAAATTGTTACTTAAATAAATATTGGTATTACGTTTGGCTGGATTGAAATTTCCGATATTAATAAAAACTAATTTAAATATGATAATATTTTTACTTCAATGAATTCATTACGCTTATTGAAGGACATCTAACAAGGATTTTATTTTAAATCAGAACACGTATATCCTTATTAATACAATTCAATTCAAATTTATTTCCTATTCTTTAGATAACATTATTCATTTCCTATTTCTGATATTATTACATAGATCAACATTAATTTTAACTGTTTCTTATTTATTTATTAATATATTATTACTAGTAATTCTCGATTAACTTACAATTTGTCTCTAGAGTGACTTGAGCTTCTAGTGACTTCCAGAAGACTGGGCCGTTATCTAGAAAGACCCTTTGGTCGTTACTTGGTCTCTAATAAAATAAAAGCGAGTAGCACTTTTCAGTGTTTTTACCATTTTGTATACTGCACAAGTTGGAGGCTCCTGATAAAAATTGTAAGATTTTTTTTTGCTGCAATTTTTGGCTATTTTAACCGACCGAACCCGAAAAAGGAGGAAGTTCTATATTCGCCTGTATATTTTTGTTAATGTATGTTCGCCGATTTCTCCGTCAATTATGAGCCGATTTTCAATTTTTTTTTTATTTAAAGGATTGCCCTTCCGAGGTGGTCCCATTGGAACCAAGTCAGGATCTGATGGGGAGAAGGGCGGCAAACTGAGGGAAACGTTCAAATTTCAAAGGCACGTACAATGTGTTCACATATTTTCTATCTAAAATAATCAGATATTTTTTTATCACTGATGAATGTTATTACTGAGCTGATATAACAAAAAAATCAGAATCAGAAAATTTGTCAGATCATTTAGGTTAGGCAGCGGACCCGGGGCCCTGAAGCGTTCTGTATTTTTAATCATCGTTTCTTTATTGCTATTATTTTCTTGTACGGGCTGCAGTTTTAATTGGGCTATCCATTGTAATACTTAATAAATTAACTGTGTAGTTTATTGAGGAAATTTCTAACACTAAAAAGGGTAAAATAAAATATTTTTAATAAACAAATTGAACCGACTTCAAAAAATAAATAAGGAACTCACTAAAAATTAAGAAATAATTAAACTCAGATTTTTAACACAATAAAAACGTGAACTTAACAAAAAAAACTTATTTAACCTATCTACTACACGTATTTTATATTCTACTATATACACACAATTTAGCTTAATACCTACCTAAGCCTATTTATCTATTTACAATATTATTTTAACTACTACCAACTGATCATTTTGAAGTCGGTGCAGAGCCCAAACAATACCAAAATAATAATAAAATTTTGTGACATATACACAAAATTAATTTATGAACAAAACAAATTTAATTTGTTGCTCGATACCGACTTCAAGCACCAGATTTCTCAATAATAATATCTGGCAATGGTCTATCTTTTCCTTTAAATTCCACCCTTTCTTCTTAAGAATATTTAAAAAATGTCTTCTCATTATTTAAATTAAAGACCACTTCCATAATCACATTGTATTAATATTGATCATTAACTGGGCAAAAGTCGCGTAAAATTCCGATACAGAAAACCGAATCCCATACGGAGCATACGGCGCTGTACTAAATGCAGCGAAATCTCGATTTAAATATCGGGCTTCTTTTAGATCGTTTCCATGGACACGTGTATAGCGGGGCGCCGCGCGGGTGTTTGATGGAGCTCGCAGAGCACGTTCGTGTAACCCAGATAAATAATATTGATAGCGTGAGTCGGTAGCCCACCGACGGTAGGTTATTTCACTGGTACACGTTACTTCAGTGGCTCGCAGTTCCATTGCAGTTTTTTTATCACTTATTACAATAAGAATGCTAAGTTTTCATCCAATGCCAAGTATCCCAACTTATTCTAAAAACTATTGTAGCTTATTGTAGAGATTATTAAATCTCACTCTATGTGTTTATTAATCAGTTCGTATAGCAGTTTGCGTTTGAGCCTACGCACTTCAGTGTCATCGTGCACATTTAACTGCTTGGCGAGTGCATTGGGATGCACTAATAGTCTTTCAGAGTACTTCACACTAACACTTCAAATCACACTCGTTATGGGTTCTAAGGGGATATCGCGCTGAATCAGTTTGTTGGACACGTTGGAGGATATGTATGTTAGATTTGGTAGTAGTACCCACAGTTCAATACCATAGGTCCAAATGGGCCTAAGTATTGACTTATACAGCAAAACCTTGTTATCTAATGATAATTTAGATTTATGCCCTATCAGCCAATACATTTGGTTTATTTTAATCCCAAGCTGTTTGCGTTGTGTAACTATATGTTTTTTTCCATGTCAAACGTTGATTGAATTTTTTCTAATAGTAAATATTTTAGTATTTTAGTGAATTATTTATTGGGAGTTTCTTTAGTTTTTCTTGGGAGCTCTGTAGCAGTGCAGTGCTTATACCATTAACTACACAACTACACAAAATCACAGGGTTTGGTTCTCTTGAGTTAGTGTCCTATATCAGTGTTGTCCAAGAGTTCCAGCACTTCGGTCTTAACATGGAAATGATATATTTTCTCAAATGTTACTACGAATCTCTTGATGTCCTCTGGCAGTTGGTATCCCAAGGTATCGGCGGAAGTAATTGTTCCTGTAGTATCCGTAGTATGCACCACATTGTTTCTCAGGACTGATAATTAAAATTTAGTTTTATAATTTTAATATTCAGTTTTCTGATTTAGCTGAACCTTTTTTAATCTGTCAGCTATATCTATGCTCACACAGAATTCGTTTTCTTAATCAGTCTTCAATATATAAACTTTAGGAATATATAAAACAAAAATTGAAAATTGATACAATTTTCCCAAAGTTCGATGTAAAATATTATAATGAAATTCCCCATTTTTTTCTAACACTCTATATACAACCACCTTTTTAACTGTCAATTGTTTAAGCAGCAAAAAAAAAAGAGAATTTAACATCTAAAGCGGCCAAGGTTATATTTTCAGAATTGGTTTTAATATACGTTTCCAATTTTGCAATTAGAAACTGTCGTTTAGCTGTGAACGAAATTAGTAGTTTTTATAATTTGATAATCACACCAAGCAGCCAAGGAGTATTTTGTTGTTTTCGAATTATTTTTGTCATTAAAACGTTTTTTTTAATCGCCTAGTAATAATTTATAAATGTATACATACACTTTCATTACACGAATGTGAAGTATATTGCATAAGATTGTTGGTTGTGACCTTTACTTTTGCACTTATCTAGCTAATACATTTCTTTATTCGTCAGCATGTTTTTAAATAAAATTTTAGTAAATAATTTCTGCAACATGGAGTTAAATGAAGACGATTCCTTGGTTTCGTATAAAATAGTATTTTAAACATCAAATTCTCTGAACCATACGATCAACAGTTCGAAGTAAATCATTCGGCCTTGTTTTCTATCTCATAAAAATCGCAAATATCGAAAGACTTTCTATTTTTTTTTAAATACGTGTTAATTCTGATCAGTTTCAATATTTGATGGGTTTTTGTTTGAAATAAAATAAGAAAACTCAACTAATACAAGGAAAATTATTATTTGATAATGTTGAACACAAGAGAATCTCTAATAAAATAGTGCATAAATTCTTGGGTAAACTTTATAACACCTTATAATTACATTATAACTGGTGTGTTGTAATCTTTAATCAACTAATGATTAATAAATCGTTAACACAAACTGCGAAATTGATGATTTTTCTTGTAACAAATATTAGGAAGTAATGGTGACCGTAATACGTAACTTTTCCGTAGAAATATATGTTTTCGATGGGATTAACCACACATGAAGATACCACAGATAACACTATGTGAATTATTCGGGGAATATTTAAAAATATTGCACATGTATGTAGATAATAACAACTTATATTCTTCAATTGCAGTGAAAATATTAAAAATAACCTAATAAAAAACCCCTTAATCATTTATTTTATTTAATTATTCATATTTTAAAAACATATCTCTATATATAAATTATTCACATACATAGTTATAACTAATGTTATCAGATGCACGTATGTAAATTACCATTCTCTTACAAAAACTACTATATATTGATGAAAAATAGACCTTAATCGTACTATAATGTTTAATTATTCATCCATACAGATATATTTTATCATCAGGTCTGTATATGTCACAGTTAAACTACTATATATTGTTTAATAAGCATTCCTCCTATTCTTTTGCATAATGATTATCAATAGCTTTGTGCAGTATTAAAGTATTATCTTAATTAAATTTTATGCATCATAAACCACATTACCAGATTAAAAATTTACATCATAATAGTAGAATTAATTTTAACGGATTTACATATTCCTGTCAAAATTGTCATTTCAGATCGTTTTATCTTCCGGTCTGTTATCAGATAGGTTTACTTTTTGATCCTATTTTTAACTCCAAATGCTAAGTATAACAGCATCTTAACTATGGATTTGTACGGTTTAAACTTTGGGAGGATAGTCTTCGGGGTTACCTGACTGGGAACGCCTCTGACAGGTATCTGATGTGGAAATTGTTGGAGAGAGCTGAGATTGCATGGAATTTCTTGTATAAGGAGCAAACGAACCGTCTTATTTCTGGTGTGTCGGTTTCCCCATGAATTTGGGTATTTCTGATAAACCATGGCGTGTTCAGAGTTTGCCTGAGAAGTTTAGTTTGCATTACCTGAAGCTTTTCCACTAGTTCCGGCCTGATAAACCGATACCAAGTTTTAGATCCATATTATAACATGACGGGTCTGATAAGCAGCTTACTTTTTCTGCAGATGAGAGGGTTAAGCACTGTGACGACACCGTAGCCTTTGGAGATTGCTTTATTTATCTTTGTTGACCGTAGGAATCTACGGTCAAAGATGAGGCCGAGATATATGGCTTTTTGTCGCCACGGGATTGAGACTTTTTCCACTCTCAGCTGGTAGGCGCGGATATCTCTCTGATTGTGTAAGATTATGACCTGGGTTTTTTGGGAGTTGATTTGCAACCTCCAGAAATTTAACCATTGGACTGTGTCATTTAATTGAATTTGAAGTTTTCTCTGAGCGGCATCTACAGAACGAGAACTGGTGAAGAAAGCTGTGTCATCCGTGTATTGGACGGTTTCAACATCTTCGTTTGGATGTCTGATATGAAAAGGTTGAATAATGCTGGGGTTAATGGGGTGTATTACCAATCTTTACTTGAAAGGACCTATCCGGCAAAAAGGAACGCAGTAAAATTATTAGGTCTTCGGGTAAATCTGTTTCGATGGCTTTGTGTATTAGGCAGTCTTGCCAAATTTTATCAAACGCTTTTGTTAGGTAGACCGCGCAGAGCTTGTGCTTTTTCTTAATGGCGAAGTGAATTTCTGCGGCCAGTCTAGTGGTCTGATGTGCACATGAATGTTTAGCTCTGAACCCGTATTGTTTGTCTGGTATGATATGGTTCTGCTCAGTGAACGAGTTAAGTGCAAACAGGATCGCTCTTTCAGTAATCTTGGACATTGAACTAAGCAGGCTGATAGGCCTGTAGTCTGAAGGCGAAGAAGAAGTGTTGCAGCCGCATGATGGTATTTATGATGTTGGCTAATTCTAAACTGCTTGTGTGGGAGCTTTTTGAGTTGGAATACTGAAATTTCGTCGTATCCAGGTACCTTTTTGGATTTAAGGTCGCTGATGATTTTTTTGTAGCACCTTTGGTGAGACTAGATAGTTTTGGAGATAGTTTGAAGACGATCTTCGTACATATTGGGCTTTCCGCTATGTTCTCACTACCAGCAATTGTAAGAAACCCTGAAGCAACCTAGTATAACTATTATATACCGAGTAACAGACCAATGTCATCCTCTTTTATGACAACGCTCACCAGACATAGTGCCTTCTGAGTACCGATGCATGAAAATGATTTAATTTTTTTTTACGTGAAAAAGTCATGTTTTCAAAAATTTGGAAAAAATTTTTCATTTGGAAGCAATTTTTCTTAATAAAAGACTCCTTAAGGTGAAAAAATTATCGAAATACCTCAGGCAGGCAATGAAAAAACAAATCAAAACCATTATATTGTAACTCAAGCGTTGTGGAAGTGTGAATTTTTAGATAAAGCCCCTGCATTAGTGACTTTCAGTAGTTTTTAACCTTTATTGATTGAGAAAACAAACGGGAATCACGTTTAACTGAAATCATCAACATGTGACCAGGCTTTAAAGATTTAAATTGAGAATTTGAATATATTAGCATTTTCGATGTAGAATGTTGGCAGGCGAATGTTTTTGTTGGGGATTTAATCACTTTGTCCTCTCATCCCCTCCCCCCCTCTCCATCGTGTACTAGGCCAAAAGTCTTGATTAAAGGTCCAGCATCAACCGTTTTAACCACTCTCATACACTGTGTTGTACGTATACGACTTTCTTACGTACAGCATGATGAAAATTATCGAATATTTATTTTAATAATAAACACAATAACGTAAAATACTGAAAAATCTAGAAAGAATAAGGAATTTCGCCAATTTTTAACAGACTTCAACAAAGGAGGAAAGGCTATATTCGACTGTATATTCTTTTTAATGTATGTTCGCCGATTTCGCCATCAATTATGGAGAGATTTTCAAAATATTTTTTTTATTTCAAAAAGTGCACTTCCGAGGTGATCCCATTGGAACCAAGTCATGATCAGATTGGGAATGGAGGGGGGGGGTGGCTTTGTTAATTAAAAACTAAGGGAATTAAGGGAAAACAAAATATGCACATAATAATCGTTGTAGTAACTAAATAAAAAAATAAACAAAAACCTTATTTAACCTATCTACTACACGTATTTTATATTCTACTATATACGCACAAGTTGACTTAATAGGTACCTAAACCTATTTATCTATTTACAATATTATTTTAACTACTACCAACCGATCACTATGAAGTCGGTACCGAGCCAAAACAATACAAAAATAATAATATAATTTTCTGATATAAATATAATCTAATATAATTTTCATACACAAAATTAAATTACGAACAAAATAAATCTAATTTGTTGCTCGTGCCGACTTCAAAGTGTAGTAGTTAAAATAATATTGTAAATAGATAAGTAGACTTAGGTAGGTATTAAGCTAAATTGTGTGTATATAGTAGAATATAAAATACGTGTAGTAGATGGGTTAAATAAGGTTTGGTTTGTTTATTTTTGTTTCGTTATATAATAATCACTGTATATTATGTACATATTGTATTTTAAAACGTTTATTTTTATGTTAAAAATCTAAGTTTGATTATTTTTTAATTTTTAGTGAGTTCCTTACTTATTTTTTGAAGTCGGTTCAATTTTTTGTTGAAAATATTTAATTGATTTAATTGGCGCGCCATTTATCTCTCAGCAACAATTAAAAGAAAATATAAAGATCGAAATGAGAATCGCCGAGATATTTATAGACAGGATTTTGTTATGCTAATAATTAAAAATTAAGGGAATTCAGGGAAAACAAAATATGCACATAATAATCGTTGTAGTAACTAAATAAAAAAATAAACAAAAACCTTATTTAACCTAAATATTGTTAATAGATAAGTAGATTTAGGTAGGTATTAAGCTAAATTGTGTGTATATAGTAGAATATAAAATACGTGTAGTAGATAGGTTAAATAAGGTTTTTGTTTATTTTTATTTCGTTATATAATAATCACTGTATATTATGTACATGTTTTATTATAAAACGTTTATTTTTATGTTAAAAATCTATGTTTGATTATTTTTTAATTTTTAGGGAGTTCCTTGGGAAAAAGGAAAACAAAATATGCACGTAATAATCGTTGTAGTAACTAAATAAAAAAATAAACAGAAACCTTATTTAACCTATCTACTACACGTATTTTATATTCTAGTATATACGCACAAGTTAACATAATACCTACCTAAACCTATTTATCTATTTACAATATTATTTTAACTACTACCAACCGATCACTATGAAGTCGGTATCGAGCCAAAACAATACAAAAATAATAATATAATTTTGTGATATAAATATAATCTAATATAATTTTCATACACAAAATTAAATTACGAACAAAACAAATCTAAGTTGTTGCTCGTACGGACTTCAAAGTGTAGTAGTTAAAATAATATTGTTAATAGATAAGTAGATTTAGGTAGGTATTAAGCTAAATTGTGTGTATATTGTCACAAGTTAACATAATACCTACCTAAACCTATTTATCTATTTACAATATTATTTTAACTACTACCAACCGATCACTATGAAGTCGGTATCGAGCCAAAACAATACAAAAATAATAATATAATTTTCTGACATAAATATAATCTGATATAATTTTCATACACAAAATTAAATTACGAACAAAACAAATCTAAGTTGTTGCTCGTACGGACTTCAAAGTGTAGTAGTTAAAATAATATTGTTAATAGATAAGTAGATTTAGGTAGGTATTAAGCTAAATTGTGTGTATATTGTCACAAGTTAACATAATACCTACCTAAACCTATTTATCTATTTACAATATTATTTTAACTACTACCAACCGATCACTATGAAGTCGGTATCGAGCCAAAACAATACAAAAATAATAATATAATTTTCTGACATAAATATAATCTGATATAATTTTCATACACAAAATTAAATTACGAACAAAACAAATCTAAGTTGTTGCTCGTACGGACTTCAAAGTGTAGTAGTTAAAATAATATTGTTAATAGATAAGTAGATTTAAGTAGGTATTAAGCTAAATTGTGTGTATATAGCAGTAATCACTGTATATTATGTACATATTTTATTTTAAAACGTTTATGTTTATGTTAAAAATCTATGTTTGATTAATTTTTAGTGAGTTCCTTACTTATTTTTTGAAGTCGGTTCAATTTTTTGTTGAAAATATTTAATTGATTTAATTGGCGCGCCATTTATCTCTCAGCAACAATTAAAAGAAAATATAAAGATCGAAATGAGAATCGCCGAGATATTTATAGACAGGATTTTGTTATGCTAATAATTAAAAATTAAGGGAATTCAGGGAAAACAAAATATGCACATAATAATCGTTGTAGTAACTAAATAAAAAAATAAACAAAAACCTTATTTAACCTAAATATTGTTAATAGATAAGTAGATTTAGGTAGGTATTAAGCTAAATTGTGTGTATATAGTAGAATATAAAATACGTGTAGTAGATAGGTTAAATAAGGTTTTTGTTTATTTTTATTTCGTTATACAATAATCACTGTATATTATGTACATATTTTATTATAAAACGTTTATTTTTATGTTAAAAATCTATGTTTGATTATTTTTTAATTTTTAGGGAGTTCCTTGGGAAAAAAGAAAACAAAATATGCACATAATAATCGTTGTAGTAACTAAATAAAAAAATAAACAGAAACCTTATTTAACCTATCTACTACACGTATTTTATATTTTACTATATACGCACAAGTTAACATAATACCTACCTAAACCTATTTATCTATTTACAATATTATTTTAACTACTACCAACCGATCACTATGAAGTCGGTATCGAGCCAAAACAATACAAAAATAATAATATAATTTTGTGATATAAATATAATCTAATATAATTTTCATACACAAAATAAAGTTGTTGCTCGTACGGACTTCAAAGTGTAGTAGTTAAAATAATATTGTTAATAGATAAGTAGATTTAAGTAGGTATTAAGCTAAATTGTGTGTATATAGCAGTAATCACTGTATATTATGTACATATTTTATTTTAAAACGTTTATTTTTATAATAAAAATCTAAGTTTGATTATTTTTTAATTTTTAGTCAGTTCCTTACTTATTTTTTGAAGTCGGTTCAATTTTTTGTTGAAAATATTTAATTGATTTAATTGGCGCGCCATTTATCTCTCGGCAACAATTAAAAGAAAATATAAAGATCGAAATGAGAATCGCCGAGATATTTATAGACAGGATTTTGTTATGCTAATAATCAACTCTAAGATGATTTGCAAAATTTTATGCTGGGAAATTCACTTTACTGGCGACCTTCAAACAACAGACAAACGATCGAATAAAAATACAGTTTTAGTGAAACAAAATCAAGGTATTAATATGGCCATGGATTCGATTCTAACTGGATATAAATTATTATCGTAGAAAATGATAAAACGTCCGACATCCTCGATATTTTGCTGAGCTAACATCGATTTAACATGAAAATATCACCGGATATATAAAGAATTGATTTTTGGGAACGTTTAAAATTGGGAAATTGTTTTTTTTTACGGCAATTAAAATGTTATTTTATCCTAAAACAACATAATATATTGTATATCATCGTTATATAACTAATGTTCTTTTTATATCTCACTATTTTTTTATAATAAATCTGTATATAATTACTATTCACTGGAAAAGCATAGAGATATAATAAAACTGAATATTGCATCTTGTGTATAAACATACATATAGTCCGTTCAATAAAACAGTGAGCTCACGTCATCTAAATTGATGAAGTCAAAACGTCGCAGTGTTGCAATAAGCAATAAGCAGTTTTACTTCATTTGGAACTCTTTTTCACACCACCTATGACTTGGAGTTCTAGTTTTGACGTGGTGTTTTTATTTATGTTTCATTTATGAATTTTGCAGACGTTTGACAACCATGTTCGAACGTATCGGACAGCATTGTTAACTAGAATAAAAAGAGAAGGAACATACTGTCTGATTCTAAAACTAATTTACAAATTTCGACAGACAATACACTAAATATCTTGATGACGTCAGTTCACTGTTATTTAGAATAGCCTATAATTGTTTTACTTTTAATATTACTCCTGTTGCAATTGATTAAGTCTTAGTTCGACAATAAGAAACTGAATAAGTGAATCAATGATGACTTAAAGAAACCGGCATGCCTAAAAATGTATATCAGTGAAATGCGCAACCCTGTTTTGAACCAATCTAGTTTGGTCCAAGTTTCATGACGTTTGTTGTTGAAAAAATAAATCAATATTATAATATAAAAATAAAATTCAATAAATCTTTAGAACAATACTGTTAACAACACAAAAAACAGTTAAAACAAATATCAGAAAATATAAAAAAATTAAGAAGACAAAGAAAATAGATAAATTATTAAAAATTTCAACAAAAATTGAGTAAGAAATAAATAAAAAAAGGATATAGAAACATAGAGCAATTGACAGTGTTTTATAACAGGTAATTAGCAAAATATTGATATTAAATAAATTACTAATAAATGTAAATAAAAATTCAGGAATAAAATGAAATAAGAAATAAATATAATTATATAATAGCAAAAACCAACGAAAACAAAAAAATACAAACACGCTAAAAGTTAGAAAAATCTAAAAAATATTGTGTGAAGATAAAAACGATTATAAATATAAGTAATAATAAGTATCAATATTTCGAAACACAATATAACAATAAAAAAATAATAATGAATTGACAAAAACGATTAAAAATTACATTGAAATTAATCCACAAACTTTATACAACAATATTTGATCAATTAGCTAGTCAAAATTTTTCATATACTGGCTTTGTATGTAATTTGACATTGATTAACATGAATTGATGACATGAATTAATATTTCGAAAAATCACATTATCATTTCTAGTGGTTTTGAAACGGTATGAAACCAATTTCATTGATTGGCAAGGAATGGAAAAGTTTATAAAGGAAGTGTTACGTGTGCCAAATCATAACAATAAGAATAATCGTCTATGTTTGAATATCGAATGTGTATAAGCTTTTTCCTATAGAATCCAATGTGTGTTTATTAACATCAATTTACATACTTCGTGCTTTTTATTATCTAGATAAAAGATCAGAGAAATCGTCCATATTTCCACAGTAATGAAACAAAGCCATTGTTTATTCTGTATTATTAGTGCGGTACTTAATCATAAATTATTTCTAATAGATGTTGTTATGAGGTTAAACATAAGAACAACTTGCAACCATCATTCACTAGCTAGAAGACATATGATAATGATTTTTTTTAAATAGACAGTTACAGCTGCTTCCATCTATTTTGATCAGGGACACCTATTGGTGAACATGTGAAACCACTGTGTGGATTTCATCCTTTGTATTAACATTCTGCAAATCAAAATATTGATCTTATTTCTGCTTGATGGCCTTCACAAGTAGTTTCCGTGCCGTTAGTATCCTTCAAGAGTGATATATTCGATCTAGCCCTTCTTCTGTAGAACGATAGGTCTTTATTTTTAAAATGCGCTTCAGCTTTTTATCATTTGTCTGAACAAAAAATAATAGATAAATTAAGAGGAAAAAATTGAGCAAAAGTAAAACGAGGTAAATAAAAAAGTGATAAAATAATTTAGATATTGGTACTATTAAGAAATTACTAATAAATGTATATTTAGAATCTTGAAGAAACTGATATAACAAATTAATGTAATTATATAATAGAAAAATTCAACAAAAACAAAAATTATAAAATGTAAAGACAAGAAAGGAAAATCTCAAAAAATTTTGTAAAGAGAAAAGTAAATAAAAATAAAAATATAAAATACAAAATCTAGATAAACCAACATTTGATATTAATAAAGATATACTAAATCCTGCAACAAAATGAATATAGCTATATAACAGCAAGAAACAACAAATATCAGAGAATATAAAAACGAACATGATGTATACATGAAGAAAGAAAGGCCCAGAAAAAGTTGAATAAAGACAAAACGAAGTAAATGAAAAAAGGAAATGAAATTATTCTGTGTCCAGATATATTTTAAATAACAAATTTAGCAAAACATTTACAGCAACCATATTTTTCAAGAAAAATTCCATGGTATATTAATGACGGAATATTTTTCGAGGGAAGTACTTGATCAATTAAAAAATCGTAACAAGAACAATGGTGTTGTGAGTTGAATGCCGATACCTGAATGTAAAACAGAAAATTTCCTTCGATGCATCGTGACTAGCTATGATAACTAAATTGATTGCGAATAATTTTAAATAGAAAATATAAATGAAGTGAACGGTGAACCTGTCACACAAGGCAATGTTCAAACACTAAGAAAATGTGCAGGCATATAATTAATCAACATAAAATATGTGATTTTTTAATTACACGCAAATTAGCGACGATTTTGATGTATCAGCGCTATTTTTCATTCACATTCTTCAATCAATGTTTATTAATACGAGGGTTACTATTTATATTTCGGGAAAAGGAAAAAAACAAATGGTTAAGCTGCTAATATATTTTTATTGTTTTTCAAAGTACTCATCACGATATTCGATACACTTTTGCATACGCATAGAAAATTGGTTTATTTTCAAAGCATTTATTCCATTCCGAATGAGATATCTTCAAAGCATGATTTTCGAACGCTTCAATAGCTTCTTCGGGCGATTAAAATCATTGACCACGCAGTTTATTCTTCACGGATGGGAACAAAAAGAAGTGCCAAATGATGGCTGTACGGCGGATGACCCATCAATTCGATGTTTTGAGTGCTGAAATAGTCTCTTGTTTGAGAGCTCGCATTGTCATGATCAAGAACAATCTGGCGTCTCTTGTTTGTTTTCCTTTCACCGACGACGTCTGGTAAACAAATGGTTGTGTACCAATCAGAATTTACTGTTCTACTATGCTCTAGAGGCACGGTTGCAATATTACCAATTTTCCCGGAGAAACAGGGAACCATCATTTTCTTTGAAGTGCTTTGTGAGCGAACTACTTTTGTTGGATTTGATTCTTCTTGGGACACCCATACAGTCTACTGCTGCTTACTTTCGGGCTCATACGAATATATCCATGATTCGTCACCTGTCACGATTTTATAAACGTCTTTCGAAGCCCCGCGATTGAATTTCTTAAGCATTTCTTTGCACGAATCGACACGAACCATTTTTTGAGCGACTGTGTGATGTTGGAACTAATGCTTAGGGATGCCTCAATCTCACAATAGGTGACATGACGATTTTGCTTAATCATTTCGCTCACAGCATCGATGTTTTCTGGCACAACAGCCGATTTTTGACGACCTTCACGAAACTCATCGGACAGCGAACTACGACCACGATTGAATTCATTAAACCAGCGATACAGGTGGTTTTTGATGGAGCTTCATCGTCAAAAGTAAAATTAAGTTGATTGATGCACTCTTGTGATAATAAATGATGTGATAAAAATCATCGCACGAAAATGTTCACGATTCAGTTCCATTTTTTGTCGAGACGAAACTTTCAACTAAATATAAAATAATCAAATAGCGTTTGTGCAACAAAATGTTCTGAGTACGTATATTGTCAAAAAGTCAAATTTTACGATGAAACCGTCAGATGGACTCATATGACATCAGTGTGACCCTCGTATAAGAATAGTAATTAATTTATTTAAAATTTTGCTTAACATGGGCCCCAAACATCTGTATTAAGCCTACAGACTGGCGATTGACCGACTTAGAGAGCATCGCGGAAACCATCCGGCTTTACCCAGCCTGGCTACTGGCGTGTCTTTGATGATTTTTCTTGTTGAATTTTGCACTCTTACCCTATGGACAATCATACACATGAATTTACAACCCATATTATGTCTCAGCAGGTCTAAAGCCGGCTATAGTTATAGTGCATTTTATTAACCAAATTGGCCATTAGGCGTGGCGCTAAAATCTCTTGCTTAGATTTGAAATAAAATGGCGGTACAAAATCGTCGTGTTATTTTAAATATTTGCATTCAATCAACATTATTCTTGAAACTATGGTACACATTCCAAACATATTGACATTTCCTATTTTCAATTGTGATTAGCAAAATTATTTATAATACGTGCGATATTATCATTAGCAGGAATTTCAAATATTCTGTTATTAAACAAATCTTCTGTCAATTGTTATTTTCGTCGTTAGTCATCCAATCGTTAAAAATACTCATTTTTTGTCGTTTATTCTCAATGGAGACATGGAGACAGATTAAAGGTTATTTGGCACCGAATTTAAGTCAGTGACTGTTCGAGAACGATATCAGCGTTTAAAAGTTATATGCTAATTTTTTTTATAAGAATTTCGATTGGAAAATAACAATACAAGTAGTACTTGGTAACCTTCAATGACATTTTGCAACCAGATTTTCAAATAATCCACCTAAACATTTCTAATTGGGGAACTTTCACTTAATTATTAATAATGTGTTCCAATCTCTCGTGCACATTATAAAATATTGAAAAAGTATCAGAATCGTACACTATACCATAATAGAGTCACTATAAAAAAACCATTACTTTCAAATAAGTAAGAAAATTGCTAACAATGTCACAAAAAAATCATTTAACATTCAGAAATATTAATTTAGCCTGCTTGGTTGGCGCAGTGGCAAAGGCAACTGGACGGTCCACCTACTATTGCGATAGTCGCGGGTTCAAAAACTGCTGAGGCATAGTCGTAAATTTATATTTGTGATTTTTTAATATTTGTGATTGTTTTAGGCAAGAGTGTAAAATCCGACAAGTAAAATTATACCAGTCACGCCAGTAACCAGGCTGGGTAAGACCGGATGTCTTCTTGGATATTTCTAAGTTGGTCGGTAGGCTTAATGCCGAGCACCGTGGTTCGGAGTCCACGTTAAACTGTAGGTCTAGTCCAGATAAACCTTCATTGGTAAAAAGGAGACTTTAAAGTATTAAAAAAAAACAAATATTAATTTCAAATATAAAATAATTACGAATTTTGTTACGAAAACAATTAACAGCACAAAAACAATTTAAAAAATATTTAAAAATAAAAAAGTAATAAAGACAAAAAAAATGGAAAAATTATTCAAAACATTTCAAAAATTTAGAAAATGATATAAATAAAAATGAAAATAAAACATCTAGATCAATTAATAGCGACCCATGACAAGTAATTAATAAAATATTGATATTAAATAAATTACTAACAATTATATATCAATATTCTAGAACCAAACTCTATAAAAAGAATGAAGGAAAGACGAAGATAATAGATAAGTACACATTAGGTGTACTTTTAGTCCTTTCTGTTTCAGGTTCTGAAAAAGACTGAATAAAGGTACTTCGCAGTAAATAAAAAAGAGAGTAAGATATTAGATCTAAATATTGTTATTAAAGAAATTACTAATAAGTGTATATCAAAATTCTGGAACAAAACTAATATAATTATATAAGAGTAAGAAGCAGGAAGTTGAAAAAATCTAAAAATCTATTCTGAAAAAAGTATGATAATAAGAAACAACAAACATACTGAAAAAAATGTTAACAATACAAAAATGACAAAAACCAAGATAACCTAAGAAAAAATGCTCAGGAAATATTGAGTAAGTAATACTAAGTAAATAAAAAATATAGCTATTATGAAATAACTAATAAATGTATATCAAAATTCTGGAGGAAATTTAGATAAAAAACACATATAATTAATTATACAAAAGTAAAAAAGTAACAAAAAGGTAATTGAAACAACTGAGAAAATATTTAAAGCAAGTTGAATAAAGATAAAAGTGAAATAAATAAAAACAAAAAATAAAAAGTCTAGATCACCTGAAATTTGGTGAAAATGAATATAATTTTGTAAGAATAAGTAGCAAGAAATATTTAAACAAACGATAATAAAAACAAAAATTAGAAATGAATTTTCGTCTTTGAATTTTAGAATTAAAATAATATGAAAATTAAGAATGAATAGGAAAAGTTGGGTAAAGATGAAATAAGGTTTATTAAAAAAGAAAATGAAATTACTAATAGAGTATATATATATATATATATATATATATATATATATATATATATATATAATATATATATAATATATATATATATATATATATATATATATAATATATATATAATATATATATATATATATATATATATATATATATATATATATATATGTATACATATATGCATACATAATACAGATTAATATAAATATGTAATAGTAAAAACCAATAAAACAAAGACAAGGAAGGAAAACTTTTTAAAAAATTACATAAAAGTGAATTAAATAAAAGCAGAAAATAAAAAATCTTGATCAACGAACATTTGGTGTTAATAAAGATATAATAAATTCTGGAGCAAAATAAATATAGTTTTATATAGCAGTAAGAAGCTAAAAAACAAAAAATACGAAGACTAAGATAATATGTAAATTAAGAAAGAAATTAATAAACTGAAAACAAAATAATTTTAAAAAACCTAAACTAATTATAATTATAATAATTGGTTAGGCAGACATTATAAATAATATTATAATAGAAAACATAATTTATATTTTAGGAAAATAATGACATCATATATCCCCAATATAACTTCACGAAAAATAATGTTATTAAAATAAATTTGGACTAAAACGAAGTGATAAAATTAACAGTTATTTAACTATTTATTATCTAACAAAGAATAAATAAATACTGATGAACTCTCATGGTACTATTAATTGATTCATTGTTAAAATATTAGTGAAGCTAGAATAATACTTGAGATTTGTTATCCTAACGCTATGAAATGATTAAGAGAAATTTAACGGTAAAGCGCAAAGCCTGATCTATAGGGATGCATTTTGGTTATGTGCGTGACTGCCTGCATGTATGAAGTTAAGAAACATTGTGAAAGGTGAGGAGAGTTTTAAAGCACCGATCAGTATTGTGACTCTAGACACGTTACGGTAAAGCGTGATGAATCATTTTTATACGCTACCATTGGTTTCGCCGACAAAAATTACTTGACACACCCACTTTTCAGCTGTTCCATTCGTAATATCAGATTATCCGTATCTGAAGGTTTTATAGGTTAGGAATGACCCCCATTGTGACATCATATTAAGTAACTCGGTAAATGTAGACGATGTGTAAATAAAAATCGATCATTTACTTATACGTTCTCTGAATTTTAACAGATAAAATATCGTGAATTTATTTTGATTCAACAAAATTTTAAGTAATTATGATCATATATCATTATGTAGTAAATAAAAAATATATATGAAGTGAACGGTGAATCTTCCATAAAAGGCAACGTTTATACAACACTATGAAATTGTACAGGGATCTAATTAATCGTTATTTTTGATCAATTAATGTTTATTAATAAAAGCAAAGTAGTTAATTCGTTTAAAACTTTACTTAATATGGGGCACAGTATTAAGCGAATGGCGGTGACCAACTTAGACACCATCCGGTCTTATCCAGCTTCGTTACTAGCGTGACTGAAATGAGTTTTGCTGTCGGATTTTGCATTCTTGCCTCATGGACATTACTTTTATTACTAAAAAAATATTATCAGTAAAAATCAACAAAACAAAAAAAACATCTATAGAAATATTTGAAACAAGTAAGAAAAAAGTTGAGTAAAGATAAAAGTGAAATAAATAAAAACAGAAAATAAAAAACCTTGTTCAATCAACTTATTATGATGTTCATAAAGATATAATAAATTTTGGAGCAAAACTAATATAATTATATAAGAGTAAGAAGCAAGAAATATATAAACAAAAACCAGAACATCCAAACACGAATACAATATATAAATTATGAAGAATACTAAAGTAAATCTAAGAATTGATACAAAAAATAAGAAATACTAATCAAATGATTTAAATTTAAAAATTTAGATTCGTTAACAATTAAATTTTAATAGTTAAAATAAATAATATATAGTATTATAGTAGGAAACGTAATCTATATTGCAAGAAAACAATGACATCATATATCCTCAATAAAATTTCAAGAAAAATAATCGTATTAAAATAAATTTTAACTAAATTTATTAAGTTATATACGATGATTATAAATTTAATTTGATGGATTTATAATAGATATTATACTCAAATTCAATATTATACTCACTATTTAATTCAAACAAAATTACTCCCATTGAATATATTTCACCAACAGAAACATTTTGGAGACATACTTTTTGACGATTAAACCTTTAATTAAACAAAATTCCTCAATATTAAATGACAATACTTAAAATATGGGGATAAAACAATACCCTATGTAATACTTTACGTACACAGAATTTCAGATATTTTATTGGTCCCTTTGTATAAGAAAAAGTATGTCCGTAATCTTCTTTGTACAGAAAGTACAAACATGTTCACCCTTCAGAATGTTGCCTTAAAATATCAGCTATAGGCGTATGGTTTCTTATTGATAAAAGGTTTTATATATCGATTTAATCTAACGCCCACATGTACATATATTACTACAATAAAATCAAACTGAAACGACGTTTCAAATTCTGTAATATTCATCTGCTGAATTCTATATTTTTCAGTTTCAATTTCTGGGGAAATTCGCTTTTTAATATTGGCATACCTGTGTACCGTTGAATACATGTAACTATAAATCATAGTATCTCTATTGTAAATGGTTTAAAATAGTTTATTTGGGATACTTATCAGAAAATATAAAGACCAACATAATAGATAAATTAAGAAAAAAATTTCAGAAAAAAAATGAGTAAAGGTAAAACTAAGCAAATGAAAAGGAAAATAAAACATGTGCATCTAAATATTACTAGTAAAAGAAATAGTAAGAGAAGAGGTAATTAAAGTAATATTTGAGAAACAAAAAAGATGTAGAAAAAACTATTAACAACACTAAAAGAATTGAAACATAAACTAGAAATAAAAAAGTAAAAAATAAAAATGAAAATATTTAAAAAAAACTAATAAAAATAAAAAACAACATAAACACAATTATAACAAAAATAAATAATATAGAATATATATTTACTTGGATTCTTGTTGAAGATTTACTTATCGGAACATTAGACCAGAATTGTTTGAATGCTGTAAATCATGGTATCTTTGTTGTAATTGGTTCAAAGTAGATGTTTTAGAAAATATAAAGACCAAGAAAATAGATAAATTAAGAAAAAAGGTTCAGAAAAACCGAGTAAATGTAAAACTAAGAAAATAAAGTATCTATGTCTTAATGTTGATTGTAAAGTAATAATAAAAACCAATAAAAATCTAGGAAAAACGTTTAATATCACAAAAAGTATTGAAACAAATATCAGAATATATATATATATATATATATATATATATATATATATATATATGTATATATATATATATATATATATATATGTATATATATATATATATAAATATATATATATATATATATATGTATATATATATATATATGTATATATATATATATATATATATATATATATATATATGTATATATATATATATATATATATATGTATATATATATATATATATATATATATATATATATGTATATATATATATATATATATATATATATATATATATATATATGTATATATATATATATATATATATATATATATATATATGTATATATATATATATATATATATATATATATATATATATATATATGTATAGTTAAATAAAATTAATAATTTAATTAAATTAAGTTAAGTTAAATAAAATCAGTTGAGTAAAAATAATAATGAAATAAATTTTAAAAGAAAATAAATTATATAAATTGTCTAATACTTAATTAATATGGATCTAGAAGGATCTAGAACACTAATCTTAGCTTAACAAAATTCTAAACAAGAAACAACACAAAATCAAATGAAACAAAAATAAGAAGTATTTAAAATATATCTTCAATTGAACCTTTATTGACGATTGACTTGACAGAAACTTAGGCCAAGATATGTTATGTATGAGCTTCACATGTATGATACATTTTCGGCTATATTACGAAAGCAGCTTAACCCTGCATTTTAAAGTATAAGATAAGTAAAGTGAAGGAATAATAATTTAAATGAACAGTGACGTATTCAAGTTATTCTACATTCAGGCACTTTATCAGCACCTAGTTAATCCTAAAGTGTTGATGAAGACTTGAATAAGAACTAAATCAGAGATAAATCAATCTCAATAACAAATCATCATCAACATCATTCAGTATCTTATTTTCCAAAAATCGAATTAATGATTAATAAAATACAATTCGAAATATGCGGACTGCTTTTCGCAGAGTTCATTACGTCATATAAACGGTCATTCACCTGACGTAATACACGCCCTGCATATACAAAGCCTCTATACGTTTCTTCTTTTCAAAAATGTAACAAAACAATGTATGTAATGATAGTTCTTTTAAAACTATAATACTCGATAATGATACGCGAATTTTCATGTGTCTATCACATAATCATTACTGAATATATGTTTCGGTTTTAATTTATATTTGTAACGTTGGATGGTTGCCAAAATTTCTCAAATTTATTTTTTATTACGTTGCCTGTATTCTTTATGTTCACCTTAAGCAATTTTATGGCGTTTTGCTATTTCTAATGTTCGTGATACGCTCGTTGGTTATCATTTACGACCATTGTTGCACATAAAAAAACTTTTAATAATTGTAAGATGATATCCTTGTTTGTAATGTATTATTTGATAGACTTGACGAAAAATAAATTATTGCTATAGTGAACTGCTAATCGTCTAACACTTTTTTTTATTACGAATGATAATTGATGATAGTTTTTTGTCATTGTTATCCAAAGGAAATGTGTTTTGGTTTGCACAGAGCAAAAGTAAATTTAATGTGGACATTTTGAGCATATATTCATCAGAAAGTCAGTATTGGCTTCGACGTGATGGAATGATGTGATGATTCGATAAAAAATGCTGTTAAAAAAGTTTGAAAATCTGACTCTAAGCAAACAAAACTCCTCTATTACCTACTGGTAATAAGGTAAATAATTAAACTTTGTTATGACACTTTATATAACGAACTTGGGCCCGTCGAGAAGGACTTATTGTTTTGCTATATCCCTAAACAACAGTTACATACATACAAACATAAGCTGTTGCTCATTGGGTACTCTCAATTGAGATGAAGCAATATATTTTTATGTTTATATTATTGGAAACCTAGTTTTATTTCCCATATTTTGATGTTGCCCATTAGGAGGAGATATAACTATAATAACTTCTAACCTCACAGTTCACAACATTTATGTGTAAACTTTTTTGTTTTTATTTTGTTTTTCTCTAGTTTAGAATTTTAAACTCTTCTTACCCCCATCGTTCTCTCATCTTTATTTACATTGTGAAGGTTCTAAGCCATAATAATAATCAAACAATTAATAATCTAACCTATAAAGAAGCTCTTAAATTACTCTACACACCATCGGTCACAACAGCATTGTCACTGTTTCCTGATGACTTAATTTCTGGATTTTTCATCAAAAGGGAAATAATTGTTTCAATGTAGATTTTAGTTTAATGCCTAGCAGAGAATCATAATTTAAAAAACAAAAACTACTCACAAATTTAGTACTAACTAGTATCATTTTTAAAACATATTAAAGTTATTATTTTAAATTACAATTTCATAAATTGAAAGGCGATAAATCCAAGTCGTTTAAGTGTCACCTTACTTTATATATAACATATATGTTTTATTGTTGATAATAAAGTCTATATAGACGATTACGATAATGCAAGTGTATATCTATATCAGCAGTTATAATAACATTGCAATATTGTATTTCTTGGCGCTATATTGTACTGAAATAAATTTATAATAAAATATATTTTGTAATACGTCTTATCTCAAGCTATTATTAGATGCTTGCATTTATTCTGATCTTTTTATTGAGAAAATGTATAGAAAGCAAATGGTAATCAGAAGACGATGGATCAACAACAATGGATCCTGCATATTTTTAAGATTTTTCCAATTACATGCATTTTATATTCTACCATATACACACAATTTCGCTTACTACCTAAAAAAAATTTTTGTCTAGTTACAATATTATTTTAACTACTACCAACTGATCAGTTTGAAGTCAGTGCCGAAGCCAAACAATACAAAAATAATAATATACTAATATACAAAAAATTAAACAATCAAAAAAAAAAGAAATCTAAAATAATATAACTGTTTTCCAGTTGGTAGTAGTTAAAATAATATTGTAAAAAGACAAATAAGTTTAGGTGGGTATTAAGCTAAATTGTGTGTATATAGTAGAATATAAAATACGTGTAGTAGATAGGTTAAATAAGGTTTTTGTTTATTTTATTTGGTTATTACGATTATTATGTACATATTTTATTGTAAAATGTTTTTTGTGTTAAAAATCTAAGTTTGATTATTTTTTAAAATTAGTGGGCTCCTAATTTATTTTATTAAAGTCGGTTCAATATTTTTGTTAAAAATGGAGGTAAACGTCGGACCATTCTTTTCAGCCCAGCAGCTCTGAATCGTTCCAAGTTTAGTATATGTACTGCTAAAGCGACTACCCATTGTTTTAACTGTAACTTAGTTACTATAGTTACCTAAAAAAAAACCAACGTCAATGCCCTAGCTAGATTCGAACCTGAGACCCACTTGGTATGAAGAGAGTGAACTTCCGAATCTGTCCACTATAACACCACACCGACTTTGTTTTTAATGTAATAAAATGTCTCCAGTGCAAGTTTCGGTTTCTTTACATTTCAAATTTATTTCGAATTCTAGAAATTACCAATTGATTATCGCCTCAGTTTCGTCATCGTCACGTTGGGGCGTCTCGGTCTTCTTTACAGAAATATGTCTCATCATTATGGAATTTTTAACCGATATCAAGAAATTCAGCTATATATATATTTCTTAATGTATGTCAATGTATTAATGATTTCTCCGTCAATTATGGGCCGATTTTCTAAATTATTTTTTTATTCGAAAGAGTACACTTCCGGTGGTCCCATTGGGACCAAGTCAGGATCTGATGAGGGGAAGGGGGGAATCGAGAGAAATCCTCAAATTTCAAAAGCACGTACAATGTTTTTACATATTTTTTATATAAAATATTCATATCTAATGTTATTGCTGAACTGACGCAACGGAAGACCGGAAGTCGTTCAGTACAAAAGCCGTTCAGTTTGCTTTTTAAACAATAACCATATCATATGAGGAGCCGTAGGAATATAGCAGGCAACTGCTTCTATGTTGTAGTGGTTAAAGCGTTTAGCTCACACGCGGAAGTCGTAGGTTAAATTCCCGGCGGGGGCAACGACTTTTTCTTTGTGTTATAATTTGGTTAAAACATTTATCAAATCATCTAGGTAAGGTAGCAGACACCGGTACCTGAAGGGTTCTTTATTTTCAATCATTCTTTCTTTATTCCTATTTTTTCGCATATCGGCTGCACTTTTGTGTGGCTTCTCCATTATAATACTTAATAAAATAACTGTGTAATTTATTGAGTAAAAATCTAAGTAAATAACACTAGTTTGAAGTCGATGTCGAGCCCAAACAATACAAAAATTATAATATAATTTTGTAACATACAAAAAAATAAATTACGAACAAAACAAATCTAATTTATTTCTGGTACCAACTTAATGAACCAGTTGATAGTAGTTAAAATAACATTGCAAATAGATAAATAGGTTTAGGTAGGTATTAAGCTAAATTCTGTGTATATAGTAGAATATAAACTACGTGTAGTAGATAGGTTAAATAAGGTTTTGTTTATTTTATTTGGTTATTACAACGATTATTGTGTACATATTTTATTTTAAAACTTTTTTTTTTGTGTTAAAAATCTAAGTTTCATTATTTTATTTAATTTTTAGTGAGTTCCTTATTTATTTTTTGAGGTCTGTTAAATTTTTTTTTGTTAAAAATATTTTATTAAATCGTCAGTCACACGTCTAATGTCTCTTCACTCAATATTAAAATGTGTTACTTTATTCGAAATAATAATCATACCTAATGATAATATGTGAAGTAAAATATAGACTGATACAAAAAAAAATTAACAAAAACTTTAGTTGACGTATTTGTATGTATAAAACACGTAATCATTTAACAACAGTTGTTTAAAAAACATCAGATACACCAGCATATATTTGCAACGTCAATATATTTAGTTATATTGTTTATTTAAAGCTACTCAGTAGTTGTGATCCATACATATACAATTTTATTTAGTTATTTGCTTTCATATGTATGTATTCAATAAGAAAAAAACTCGTTAATTATTCAATGAATGTCTGAAAATGTATGTATAACGAAATAAAACGCATGCGCCACCAATATTCAATAAATTAATTTTTTTTTTCGCTAGATGTGGAAATAATGTTTACGTTTCGGAAATGTTCTCATAAATTCGTGATTTTTTTTTTGATTCCACGAAAACGAAACTTATCTTAAAATAAGGAATATTAGTAATAAATTATTTATAACTAAAATCGGAATTTTTATGTGGTATATAAAAAGAAAATCAAAATATATCTAAAGGAATTTGATACAATTTATTTCCTGATATATCTTTTGCTTTCAAAAATGTTAATATAATTTTATATAGATGCGCCTATTGTAGATGATGAAATTACTTATTTGGGTTTGTGAATTTGTAAAAATTCGATTGTTTATCTTATGGAAAACTTTAAGGTCAGACAAGAGTAACATCCTACAATGTTTTATAAATAACTTAATTAGTTATCTAATCATAATAAGAAATGAAGTGATAATACGTCTACTTTTATACAAACTCTTTGCCACTAATCTCATTTCTTATCAGTTCTCTGATGAAATTGTCTGTTTTATTTAAAAGACTGATGATATTTCCGTTCATTTAAAAACAAAACACAACTGCTCAGTATTGAAAATATATTGCAAGTATTTTCTCACCTAAAAGATATTTCGATTCCTACAAGAGTTGGTTTGGCCAGATGTCTTCTGATCCACTTCAAAAGGAATGTTGATCAAGGGTCAGTGATTTCTGATCGGTGGTTCATATAAGAATAAAAGAATAAGATAACAAACTATAATAACAAAATTTCAAGAAGAAAACAAACTAAATATATGCCAGTGAGAACATTAGAATATTATATAACGACATTATATATTTATTTAAGACACTTTTGATCTATTCAACTTGTATTTGATTAAATCCTTATAATACTTTGAAATCATGCGCAATCTAAATAAAATATGAAAAGTAAAAAGAAATAAAAAACGTATTCCCAGTTTAAATGCCACAGTTAGTGTTACTGACGACGCAGAAGAGATTGTTAACTCTTTTCTCTTGTTTTAGAGGGTCATTTTTTACTAATCAATAATAGAAAAATACAGTGTTAACAATTATTATAGTGTTGGAGTTTCTATCCATCCATTTCTTTTATATTTGACAAAAAAAATTATCAGCATTTAACAGTGATTCTATCTCTTGACATTAGATATAAAATAAAATTTCCATTCAATCTAAAAAACCCTATTTGTTACAGAATAAGTATATCTAGAGAATGGGAGAGAGACAGAGACAGAGAAAATACGGTTAACTTTTTCATTTTGAACCTGAAGGCCAACTTCTTAGTTTTATTTATTTAATTTTTTTTGTAATTAAAGATAATAATTTAGTTAATAAAGTATAAAACGATTACTCAAGGATTTCTGATAGTTAAAAAACATTTCTTCCTATTAGAAACAGAGTTTATTCGTATTTATTTACAAAAAAAACTGTTTTAATTAATTTAGTTTTTCTGTTTTCTTTTTCGAAATGGTAATTTAGAATTAACGTGCGAGTTTGTTTTATAACTAGATTGATAAACCTACGGATTTTATATGAATGCAAAACGGTTTGCATTCTATAGTCGTTGGCATTGACATATTATTGTAGCATTAGACCACTAGATAGTATAATTGCCACATAAAAATCGCAATGGTTTAGACACGATCTAAAAATGAGTTATAGAAAATTCGTTTCTTAAATATATGTTGGTAGAATAACGATATAATAGTTTCAAATTAATAGTGGTAGGGCTTTTCATATGAAATATATATTTTTTTCCTTGCGCGACAGTGTTTGAATAATACCGTCTTCATGGGCATTGTGTTGACGTGATGAAGGTCTCGTAGGAAAATATCCTCGCCTCCGAACTGTCCCCCAGCCTTTTTGGTACATTCTTCTTATAATAGGTTAGGAATTTTTCATTTATTACATCTACCTCATTTAAAAATAAGTTATTTTGTCATATACCCCACAAAATATTTCTCATTTTGTTTCGTAATCCTTATTATTAATTTATTTAATATAAAATACTAATATAATAAAATATTTTTAACATAGAAATTGAACCGACTTCAAAAAATAAATAAGGAACTCACTAAAAAGTAAAAAATATTCAAACTTAGATTTTTAACATAAAAAAACGTTTTAAAGCAGAATATCTACAAAATAATCGTTGTAATAACTAAATAAAAATAAATAAAAACCTTATTTAACCTATTTACTACAGCTATTTTATATTCTACTATGTACAAACAATTTAGCTTAATACCTACCTAAACTTATTTATCTATTTACAATATTATATTGTTTAGTTCCTAATTTAATTTTGTGTATATGTCACAAAATTATATTATTATTTTTGTATTTTTTGGGCTCGGCCAACTTCAAACTGATCAGTTGGTAATAGTTAATTATATATCATAATTTCTAATAATTATATATATATATATATATATATATATATATACATCCAGTTTAAAAATATATTAAAATAACTTCATTATTTGTTATATCATAATTATTTGTTATAACTCTTAACCTTTCGCATTATTATGATTAAATTAATCAAGTGTAATTAGTAATTATTAATTTGATTTTAATAAACCAACAGTAAAACGTTCTTTGTATAGATATAGAAGCCTTAAAATGATTTTGAAACATAACTACATTTAGTCATAAGTTACAGAACCGGTAAAAACCTTCCTGGTGATATAAAAATGGGAAATTCTACCACACCTGAGTTTCATTATCAGTTTTTCCGACATACGACTGAAAAATACATAATTTCTCAAAGTAAATCCTTGAATGAACTGGAACTACTCTATAACTACAGGATACTTTAAGAGCAATAATCAAATGAGATGAAATATTGAATGAACCAGAATTAGTCTATAACTATAGGATACGTTAAGAGCAATAATCAAATGAGATGAAAAAGTGCTTCAAGGCTAGTGATATCTAACACGAAAGTGTTTTCTTCCGGTACCTAGTTAGGTATAAACACTAGCTTCTATTTAGGTTCGTCAATTTCGTTAAATGTGCTAAATGTACAAATTGTTTTGTTCATTAAGTATCGAGTGACGTCAAGTAAGACTAGTTAAAACTATATTAATCAATTGAAAGAAAAATAAAACGCTTATTGCAATTTAAACTGATATATTATCGTTACAACGATCGTAGTTTTTATTAAGCAGAAATATTTCCTAACTGATTTCGGTGTAAAAATACAATTCGTATGACGTTTACATACACAGTTGCACGTGACAGTTGCCGAGCCTCCAATTTCCTAAAATAGCACGTTTTATTACGTTTTATTGTGCAATACTAAGACATCCTTTGAATAGAATCGCATGGAACATGCAAATATAATTTATATTAACGATGATTTTCGATGACTTTTCATTCGATATTAAATAAATAATGATGTAACTGACAATTATTATTTTACTAGTGGGAATATACGATTGATTGTTGCAATAATTACGACTTATTCGCACTAAGGGTTTTTTCTTACGTAATTTTCGTTAATATTAATACTCAACATCGTTCAAAGTTCCCAAGAAATTGCGATATGACCGTCTAGATCAATGATAAATAATAATAAATCATGATAAAGTATAAACGGAAACACGTATCAATCAAAGAAAAATTCTCTTTATTAGAAATATTGTATTTTTTATATTGGTAGTGATTCATTTATAATTTTTATTATATAATTTGACATAAACTTATGAGCAAATAATTATTTTTACTTGGTATTTTAAAATCCCATATCAAAATACGTATACAAGAGACAACATTCAAGAACTCGACACCGATATTTGATCTTGCACAAAATAATAATTACAAATTGGAATTTCCAGTACAGGTGTGTCAGGTAGTACAGGTACCGGCCAATCAGAGCGGCCGATTCGAGAGGCTTGTCCCTCACGTCAAAGAAAGCTACGTCAGCATTACATCGTCTATCACCTTTGCAGTGATAAGTAAGCAAGTTGCTTCTAAAAATAAAATCTTACGTTTTCACTGAAGGATTATAATTTCTTAAGATTATGTAATAAAACAATGAAATGTTGATACAGTTATAATTTTGTTAAAATATGAATGATACAGACAAGAAGACATTATAGTCTGACAATTTATCTGCATCTCTCTTGTTCTTACACCTGGTGTTTCAGGGTCAACAGGAAATCTTTTAGAGTAGGTATATAACAGAGAATGTCGAGAATATGTGAGAATTTATTTATTATTATTGGTTATGAAGGAAATAAAATTACTGAAATAAAAAAATCTATAAAATAATCAATAATAAAACTTTTGATTAAAATTAATACAGAAAAAATACAGAGAAAGTAGATTTGCGATAAAAACAAACAGTGATATGATGATATAAACTTTTGAAATAAATGGATAATTAATACTCCGATGAATTTTAAAAATATTTATAGTCTTGGAATGTTATTAGATTTGCATTGTAGTTAATTTAAAAATAACTAAAACTAAAAAAATCGATATAATAAAATATAATATGGAACATAATTTTGGGAAATAAATGGATAAGTAATACTCCGATGAATTTTTAAAATATTCATAGCCTTGGAATGTTATTAGATTTGCATTGTGGTTAACTTAAAAATAATTAAAACTAAAGAATCGATATAATATGGAATATAATTTTTGAGAAATAAATGGATAATTAATACTCCGATGAATTTTGAAAATATTTGTAGTCTTGGAATGTTATTAGATTTGGATTATGGTTAATTTAAAAATAACTAAAACTAAAGAATCGATATAATAAAATATAATATGGAACATAATTTTTGAGAAATAAATGGATAATTAATATTCCGATGAGTTTTTAAAATATTTATAGTCTTGGAATGTTATTAGATTTGCATTGTGGTTAATTTAAATATAATTAAAACCAAAGAATCGATATAATAAAATATAACATGGAACATAATTTTTGAGAAATAAATGGATAAGTAATACTCCGATGAATTTTGAAAATATTTGTAGTTTTGGAATGTTATTAGATTTGGATTATGGTTAATTTAAAAATAACTAAAACTAAAGAATCAATATAATAAAATATAATATGGAACATAATTTTTGAGAAATAAATGGATAATTAATACTCCGATGAGTTTTTAAAATATTTATAGTCTTGGAATGTTATTAGATTTGCATTGTGGTTAATTTAAAAATAACTAAAACTAAAGAATCGATATAATAAAATATAATATGGAACATAATTTTTGAGAAATAAATGGATAAGTAATACTCCGATGATTTTTAAAAATATTTATAGTCTTGGAATGTTATTAGATTTGGATTATGGTTAATTTAAAAATAACTAAAACTAAAGAATCAATATAATAAAATATAACATGGAACATAATTTTTGAGAAATAAATGGATAAGTAATACTCCGATGATTTTTAAAAATATTTATAGTCTTGGAATGTTATTAGATTTGCATTGTGGTTAACTTAAAAATAATTAAAACTAAGGAATTGATATAATAAAATATAACATGGAACATAATTTTTGAGAAATAAATGGATAAGTAATACTCCGATGAATTTTGAAAATATTTGTAGTCTTGGAATGTTATTAGATTTGGATTATGGTTAATTTAAAAATAACTAAAACTAAAGAATCAATATAATAAAATATAATATGGAACATAATTTTTGAGAAATAAATGGATAAGTAATACTCCGATGATTTTTAAAAATATTTATAGTCTTGGAATGTTATTAGATTTGCATTGTGGTTAACTTAAAAATAATTAAAACTAAGGAATCGATATAATAAAATATAACATGGAACATAATTTTTGAGAAATAAATGGATAAGTAATACTCCGATGAATTTTGAAAATATTTGTAGTCTTGAAATGTTATTAGATTTGGATTATGGTTAATTTAAAAATAACTAAAACTAAAGAATCAATATAATAAAATATAACATGGAACATAATTTTTGAGAAATAAATGGATAAGTAATACTCCGATGATTTTTAAAAATATTTATAGTCTTGGAATGTTATTAGATTTGCATTGTGGTTAACTTAAAAATAATTAAAACTAAGGAATCGATATAATAAAATATAACATGGAACATAATTTTTGAGAAATAAATGGATAAGTAATACTCCGATGAATTTTGAAAATATTTGTAGTCTTGGAATGTTATTAGATTTGGATTATGGTTAATTTAAAAATAACTAAAACTAAAGAATCAATATAATAAAATATAACATGGAACATAATTTTTGAGAAATAAATGGATAAGTAATACTCCGATGATTTTTAAAAATATTTATAGTCTTGGAATGTTATTAGATTTGCATTGTGGTTAACTTAAAAATAATTAAAACTAAGGAATCGATATAATAAAATATAACATGGAACATAATTTTTGAGAAATAAATGGATAAGTAATACTCCGATGAATTTTGAAAATATTTGTAGTCTTGGAATGTTATTAGATTTGGATTATGGTTAATTTAAAAATAACTAAAACTAAAGAATCAATATAATAAAATATAACATGGAACATAATTTTTGAGAAATAAATGGATAAGTAATACTCCGATGATTTTTAAAAATATTTATAGTCTTGGAATGTTATTAGATTTGCATTGTGGTTAACTTAAAAATAATTAAAACTAAGGAATCGATATAATAAAATATAACATGGAACATAATTTTTGAGAAATAAATGGATAAGTAATACTCCGATGAATTTTGAAAATATTTGTAGTCTTGGAATGTTATTAGATTTGGATTATGGTTAATTTAAAAATAACTAAAACTAAAGAATCAATATAATAAAATATAACATGGAACATAATTTTTGAGAAATAAATGGATAAGTAATACTCCGATGATTTTTAAAAATATTTATAGTCTTGGAATGTTATTAGATTTGCATTGTGGTTAACTTAAAAATAATTAAAACTGAAAGAATCGTTGTAATAAATCTGTTTTGTTACTAAGATAAATTTCTGGATTTAAAATATTTTGGTTAATTTAATAAGAATTATAATTTTTAAACAATATATGGATGCAGATAATACTGCACTGAATCTTTAAAATATGTATAATATAATGAAGAACATTTTGGTTATTAGTAACTTATATATTTATATCAAAATCTTACAATATCTTATATTCTATAAAATATTGTTATTTATTACATCGATGTTGTAGATTCACGTATTCAATCTGTTATATTCACGAACTTAATGACGGCGAGTGAATTCTTATAAAATAAACAGTGATGTAATAAATAATTGATATTTTACGAGTGAAAATAATGGAAAAAACGCGAGAAGATAAAATAAAAATTGGGCAATGAAATTTCCACAGGAAATTACGTAGGGTACAAAGGATTGGAAGAACAAGATAAAATATACACGCTGGTTGCTAAGATGGTATAAAATCGATAGTAACGATTGTGAAAACTCGTTGAAGGTGTGTCTCCCGTTCGACCAATCATCGAGCTGCTAGAGGGGGCCCGTCTCTACGTCAGCATCTACGTCATAGTCGTACGTACATATCACCTGCTTAGTTATTGAGACCAAACAGTCAGTGAAACAGTGTGGTACTGAAAAGTTTAAGTGACGCGTGCGCCTTCTCTCTTAAGTCAGTGTTCAAATATTTTGCACATTTTGTCCGTCTCAGTGTTAATTTTAATGTTGTCTCTGTTCGGTAACATAAAGTTAACAATTAAAACGCTGCACATAGAAAAGAACTTTTACGAACATTTTATTTGCTATTAATTTTAACCAAAATTATTTGAAGGAATAGAATATAAGACTGAAGCAATGACGGAACGTTTGGTTTTTGCTTTTCTGCTTAGTTTTATTTTACTAGTCAACATAAGCCAAAAATGTTCTTGTGAAGATGAAGATCTCCCTCCTACTTGTTTCAGGTAAGTCTTTATTTTGTTTGAAACGCTTTTTAATTGATTTAAATTTAAAACAAAAACATCGTATTTATTAATTGTTGTATAATTATTCTTTAAATATATTTTAATATAATGAGTCCATGTAAATGACCGTCTTGTTTAACGTAAGCAATCATAAAAATATTTTCTAATAATACTCACACGCTCTGACCCGAAGGGTCCATATTTCCACCTACTTATTTTGGCTAACGGCCAGTTAAAAGGCAACTATAATTGTTTCAGTGATATTTATTGCCATGGACGACTGCTCGATACGATCCAGATGGCAAAAATCTACGAGGACTCGAAGAATTTCGTCGATATGAAAATGAAATATTCACCGAACGAGACCTTGGCCAAGTTCGACCTCTTCATGATGGACTTCAAAGACCGTAAACCGACCAGGGATGAGGTGAGGAAATTCGTGGATAACAATTTCGAAACTGCCGGCCAGGAATTCGAAGATTGGATACCGTCCGACTGGGTCGAACACCCGAAATTTCTGGATGACATTAAGGACGAAGAGTTCAGACATTGGGGCAAGAGATTGAACGATATATGGAAGATTCTCGGTAGGAAAATGAAGGAGGAAGTCCAACATCATCAAGAACATTACAGTATTATTTGGGTACCGAATCCTGTGATAGTACCTGGCGGTCGATTTCGCGAATTTTACTATTGGGATACTTATTGGATTATTCGCGGGTTATTATTGTCCGAAATGAATGAAACGGTTAAGGGAATCTTGGAGAATTTTCTCTATATCGTTGATAATTACGGGCATATACCCAACGGTGGTAGAATCTATTATCTCGCACGTTCGCAACCGCCTTTAATGATACCCATGATTAAGGAGTATTATGACGTTACCCAGGACAGATCCTTTATCGAAAAAAACTTACCCATCATGGAGAAGGAATTCGAATATTGGATGAGAGAACATACCAAAGAAATCGTTTTCGACGGAAAAACCTACAATTTGACCGTCTACGGTGACAAATCAAGGGGCCCAAGGCCCGAATCGTACTCCGAGGACGTTGAAAGCGCTGTCATTTTCAAAGAAGACAGTAAAAAGGAAGCTTATTACTCGGAACTGAAAGCTGCCGCTGAATCCGGATGGGATTTCTCAAGTCGTTGGTTCATAACGAACGCTACTAATAAAGGTAATTTCCGTTTTTTCGTACATAATGACTTGAAGCTTTATTTTTTGTGTGTTATTATTACAGGAAACTTAACAAATATCAAGACAAGATCCATAGTTCCAGTGGATTTAAACGCTATGATATATTGGAATGCCGTGTTGTTGTCGGAATTTAATCTGATGTTTGACAACAAAGAAAAAGCAGAGAGATATAACGAAATTGCTGAACAATGGATCGAGGCTACAACTGCGGTTCTTTGGCATGAAGAAATCGGTGCATGGTTAGATTACGACTTACATAACGGCGTTAAGCGGGATTACTTTTATCCCACCAATATTTCGCCATTATGGACTGGGTGTTATAACAAAGTAGATAAAGACAAAATAGTACGAAACGTACTGAAATATTTACAAAACAAGAACATCATGTTACCTGGTGGTGTCCCAAGTTCGCACGAGCATACTGGTGAACAATGGGACTATCCCAATGCTTGGCCCCCATTACAACATATAATGATTGTTGGTTTAAACAATACTGGAAATGTACACGCCATTCGATTGGCTTATGAATTAGCTGAAACGTGGATCAGATCTAACTACAAAGTGTTTAACGAATCAGACTCCATGTATGAAAAGGTAAGAATCTTCCTGTTTTCCTATTTTTCATGAAACTTGTATTTACATGGCGATGCTGGGTCTAAAATCTACAATTAAACTAAAAGAATAAGTGTAATAAATATTATTGCATTGAATTTTATAAAAAAAATCATTTTTAACGATTATTTCATCCACTTTTTACACGTATTTTATCTTATTCTCTGAGTTCCTTGCAGTCTACCTTTTTTTAAATTCATTATCATAACGTTATCATCCGTAATCTGACTGTATCCGTCCGTATATATACCTACACTAAAACACCAGACATTTTGACGAAATATTTTCCAAAGAAAACTAACATAAATTCACCTTCATATTTTCTTTCACTAGCTAATATTGGAAACATTTATAACGGAGCTTGTTACAAAAAAAATTGTAGTTAAAGGTCATTTAATTTTCAAGTCAATTAGTGCTGCTGCCGTATAACTTTAAAATACAATAAGAGCATAAAATTATCAACAGTTTTCAAACTTAAAATCACTATTTATTATAATGTAAAATGGTTTTTTTTCTATATATAGAATGGGTCATCTGTTCTTTTTTGGTATTATTACTTTCGTAAAAATTTTGAAATGTTTACATATTCACAATTTCCGACTATTTATAGAAAATTCCTTGCGAATAGTTCATTCTTTTAAACCAATTTTGCGGCATATTGTCTGCTATGGCGGTTAATTGTTTATAAATGTCAAAAAACGTGATATCGCAGCTGCGCACTAACCTAAATGCCCCTTATCTATCACATGTTATGTCACAATCGATTTATAACCTCTAAATTCGAAAAAAAATCATCCAGAAACTATTTTTCAAACAAAATTTGTGTCAATGTCAATGTCACCACAAGAAACGTCAAGAAATATCGAACTAAAAAAAGTGTTATGAGGAAATTTTATTAAATCTATAATATACGTAGTTAGAAGGTTGATTCATTAAGATTTTTCATTTCCTTGACAATATAACAATTAAACAACAATATTAACAATTAAAGAAGGAAAACTTCTTTGAACCTACTTATTTTCAATGACCCTCAACATAAAACAGAATTTTCCACGTTCTTTGTGATATTTGATTAATTATTTTTATTGTGCTTTCCTGTAGAAATTACCTGCCAAATTTTTATGTTATTATATCATAGTCCAATATAACATTCTACAAATTATTTCAATACAATTTATTGCAAACTAGTCAAGAGCAAAAAACTACAGCAGTTTAAACCAGTTTATACAACAATATACATATTATAAATAAGTAGGTTAGTTTTTTTTTTCAGGCAATGTATCTTTGCCCGTTTATTATTGAAACTAATTAGTAATATAATAAATTAATGTTGTATGAATATTTTTAGTGTAAACTATTAAAATATTTCCTGAAATTACTAAAAATAAACTGTTGAGATTTGCTGAAATAATATACATACTGATATTTGACGTTATATAACGTCAAATAATTGTCTATAATAATCTGTCATTAAATTTCTACGTTGTTGTGAATTTCGCGTTAAAAAAATATGTTTGTGGAACTTACACGTGGATTCTTACAGTTTATTTGGTAAACAATTAAAAATTCTTATTTTATTGAGCACAGGATTTCGTCTGTTTTTGTTTGTAACACTTGTTTTCTTTTTTTTTGCAGTATGACGCAATTGTATTCGGCGGTCATGGTACTGGCGGTGAATACGAAGTCCAAGTAGGCTTCGGTTGGAGTAATGGCGTCATCCTGGACCTACTTCATCGGTATGCCAACTCGTTGAGTGTGAATGATCCAGTTCTACCTCTACAATCCGGATATTCTGAAGCCGTAGAGGTCAGCTCCGGCATTAGTTCAATTCAAACAGTTCTTTTAGCACTTTTAGTAACGGTGACTGCGGGATTCATAGGGTGAGGTAGGTGTCATTCGATTAATTTGATATTATCGCTCGAATGTTTTATAGATCATCTTTGTTTTTGTACATAATTCAGACCTGTGACGAAAATTTGAATATCATTACTAAGCAAAAATATCTAAAGGTTAAGCTTTTTTCGAACTACACGAATCATTAGCGTTCAACATTTAACATTTCCTTTTTTAAAATGTTGTGGCTGACGTTACACAGAGACTTCCTACATTCTGTATCGATGTATATATATTCGTATCAGTGTTAAATTTCCATTGTTCCATATTCTAAATGGAAAAAAACCTTCTTACTAATTATATTTTGAAAATTTTCAGAAACTTTTATCTAATTAAAAAATCGTTATTGCTAATTATACGGTTTTTTTCGGTTATTTAGTTACAGCACAGGTCTGGACTAAATGTATATTTATTAGTTAGCACATCACTCAATAAATACCAGGCATAATCGATAAAACAACAACTCTTTACCTTCAACAAGAATCACTTCTTAATTTGCATAAAATATTCTTTGAAAGTCTATAAACAGCCAGTAAGCACTGGTGGTCTGATCTGGACTATTCGGTGGACAATTTCACATCGATTACATTGTCTTGGTGCTGTTTCTTCACTGAGTTGATTTTTGGTCGTTTTGGACGCCTTTCATCGACTGTTGTCCACTCAGCTGACAATATTCTTATTTTAGGCATATAGTTATCAAATTTCCATTGTTCCATATTTTAAATTTAAAAAACCTTTTCCCGAATTATATTTTGAAAAATTTCAGTAACTTTTATCCAATTAAAAAATCGTTATTGCTAATTATACGGTTTTTTTTCGGTTATTTAGTTACAGCACAGGTCTGCACTAAATGTATATTTATTAGTTAACACATCACTCAATAAATACCAGGCATTATCGATAAAACAACAACTCTTTACCTTCAACAAGAATCACTTCTTAATTTGCATAAAATATTCTTTGAAAGTCTATAAACAGCCAGTAATCACTGGGGGTCTGATCTGGACTATTCGGTGGGCAATTTCACTTCGATTACATTGTCTTGGTGCTGTTTTTCCACTGAATTGATTTTTGGTCGTTTTGGACGCCTTTCATCGACTGCTGTCCACTCAGCTGACAATATTCTTATTTTAGGCATATAGTTATCAAATTTCCATTGTTCCATATTTTAAATTTTAAAAACTTTTTTCCTAATTATATTTTGAAAAATTTCAGTAACTTTTATCCAATTAAAAAATCGTTATTGCTAATTATACTTTTTTTCGATTATTTAGTTACAGCACAGGTCTGGACTAAATGTATATTTACTAGCTAACGCATCACTCAATAAATACCAGGCCTAATCAATAAAACAACTCTTTTCCTTCAACAAGAATCACTTCTTAATTGCATAAAACATTCTTTGAGAGTCTATAAACAACCAGTAATCACTGGGGGTCTGATCTGGACTATTCGATGGACATTTTGACATCGCTTACATTGTGTCTTGATGCTGTTTCTTCACTGAATTGATTTTTGGTAGTTTTGGATGCTTTTCATCAACTGCTGTCCACTCAGCTAACAATATTCGTGATTCGGGCGCGTAGTAATTGATCAAAGCTTCATCCGTCATGTTTATTTCATCTTTATCAACACCCTGAATGGATTGATGCGTTATTTTTAAAAGTTGTTTCCTCTATAAAGTTTTGAAATAAATAACAGATTGTCATGACACATAGCATTTAGAGGTTATGAGGTCGTGCCATCTAGTCAGTATGGCGGTATCAGGCCAGAGATTTATTGAATGTTGTTCAGACACGAATATTGATTATTATTATGCACAATTCATAACGAGGACGTTTATTTCTATATATTTTGCATGTATGCTTTTGCATTTTTATTATATAGGAAATGGCTTTATTAATCCTTTAAACAATTATAATTAATTAAAGTATGTTTTCTAATAAACAGTTAGTAATTGTTCCAATGAAATAAAAAAATGCGACGTTTTACTCATTTAAACATTAATGGAAAGAGAAAGTGGACTTCGATCTGAATAGTTTTGTACATACATTGATGATCTATAATCAGTTATTTCGACAGGATTGAAAATCGAGAGAACAAGCAATTTAATTACTATTTAACATTTGTTTGTTCGTATTTGTCCGAGATGGGTAATTTACTCAGTGTGTCTGTATATGTGTGTGTGTGTAAAAAACGACAATCTATTGTTAATTATACCTTGATCTTTCTCGTGAAGTGAACATAGAATCGGATGAGTCTATTAATAAAGGCAAACAAATGTTTCTTTGCTTGTTCTACCCAAGTTGATTTCTGCGCGTTAGCTAATGATGTTATTTCTTTTGTTTCAGGATTGCAATTGTTTTACGGGAAATGACAAGTGACATGTGTGATATTAAGAAAGCGAATGTGATTTTAAATTAAAATTATTATTCGTTATCTAGACTAATGCCAACAGAGTATTTTCCTAAGTTCCTTTTTCTAAAGAGTGTTGAGACAAAAAAAAAACTAAAAACAATAACAACATATTTTTTTCTGCTTTTCTTTGGCAGTTGAGCGTTTTCAGTTCAGCCAAAACAAAAGGCAAAATAGACAGAAAAGTGAATGACAATGACAGCTGGCTTAAAACGTGACAACTAAAGAATAGTATTATTTAAAATGTGATGTAATATTAATTAATTTCTATGTTTAATTTTAACGGTACCTGCTAATAGCATGTTTATTTTTTTTAGCATGCCTATATATTTCTTTTAATCGTAACATTTAGTGTAAGATTATTTGTATGTAGACAAGAATCCGTAGAGGTATCTAGTTTTTTAAAAATTAATTTAAAAATAAAAGAGAAAATTACAAAAATCTAATCCACTATGTTTGTTTTGTGTGAGTGTGCTAGCTTACTAATTAAGAATCATCCAGACATTTTTTTTTTCAAAAAAATATATCCTCACTTATATTAACATAATTTGATAAAAAAAAATATTCACACACATAATCCAACAGGTAATATGCAAATATTACCCTTGAAAGAACCAGTGTTAATTGATAGATTATGAATGTTGATTGAGTTTTGAGGGAAAAAAGGGAGCATAGAATGAACCATCCGTCGTCTCAAACAGAAATAACAACAACGATACGGCTACCGGCTTTAAATAGTTCCAAGCCATCGTACGTATCCCCTCTCCTCCACTTCCCGTTTATATTAATTTTTAAGCATAATACAAGAATGCATGTGGGTTTTTTCCGTTAGTTAAAACATTAAATAAACTGGGAGAGAAAAAATGGTGTTAATTTGCGAATATGCCCGATGTAATTGTGATAATTGATATACCTAACAAACTAACAAGAATGGAATTCATCATCATCTTAATCATCAGTTCATTCAATTTGTAGGGATGACGAATTAACAACTTTTAATTGCTTTTTATCGTTACATTTTAAACGAAAGGTTTTGGTGTTGATTAATCAGGTATCAAGAAGAAAAGAATGTGTCACAATGTTGTTTTTGTTTATTTACAGAATATGCATATACAAACGCAGGACACAGCACACTACGTATACGGATACTAAAAAACCAGGCGGGAATTATATGAAACTAAAAAACATACGACTGAAACAAAGTACAAGGTAAGTTCTCTGTAACGCTTTGACACTGAATGATGGTCGTTTTCGATTGTGCCATAATATAGACTCGGTGGTTTTTTCTATTCGAGCATCGACGATTTTTGTTCGTGAAAAGTCGGCCCGTTATGACCGCCATCGATGTACTTTCCGACAATGACTAGGTAGTTTTTTCGCAACAGCGTTTGTTTAAAAGTTTCAGACGGACCTATTTAGGTAGATCTCGCGTGTTCTAGTCTTAACATGCCGATTTTTTTTATCTTGCGTATTTCCCATAGTTTTTTTCTCTGAAAGCATCGGCAAGATCACGCATCAAAATCGTTAATGCTTGAATTCTTACATCAATAGCATCATGTTGCAAATTGTCAATGCGTTACGAATTAGTAACGGAGATATTATAATTCAAGCCGATGGAAATAAAATATCCAGATATTTCCACCGCTATGGATTATAACAAGGCTCGAAATAATAAGTATTAATAGCTGTCATTGATATTTTTATCCATACAATCGTATTATTATTATTAGTTGAAAAAAACTCTGTTTTTCTTTTAAAGCCACAGACATTTATATTTAAAAGAAAATACCACAGGATATCTTAAAACCGATTAGAAAATACATCACAATGTTTTTTATTTCATCCGTATAATTACGTGTATTTAGCTTCATGCTCCTTGAATTTATTACCGTAATTATTAATTTTATATATTCCACATTTTTATTGATAAATTCGTTTTCTTTTTAAATTGCTTTGTTTTTATCATAAATTATTCATTTATATACCAATACATAACAATATATGATCTTGGCATTAATAAAGATTATTTTATTTTTATTTCGTCAAGTTCATATTATACTTCCTCATTGGTCGTTACTAAACTACAATAAATGTTTTGTCATCCTCTAATATCGATTAATTAAATATATTTATTAAAATTAAAATTTCAAGAATATAATAACAGGTAACATTCGTTTTTTTATAATCCGTATTCGAATCTGAATATTTCAAATTCATTAAAAAATACTTATGACTGAAAAGAATGAAAAAACTAGTTCTGTTAGTGCCATTAAACTTTAGTGGGGAATTCGAGGAAGACGATGACAAACGACAATAACAATATCAAAAACTCTATTTAAGAAAAACCCATTTTTTACTGTGTTATTTAATTAAATTTCACCGCAATTAATAGGTGAATCGGTTTTAGTCTGTGTGTGTTATTATTTGTAATAGTCTGCTGGTTTTAGTTCAAATAAAAACAGAGAATTACAATTTAGATGAAAGGTTACTTTACTCACTTTAAGGTAACTTGATTGTGAAAACCGAAATTGATCTGTCAAATAATCAAATATGGTTTTCTTGTCATCCAATCGGTTATTGTATACTAAATTTGCAATCTCATATGAATTTAAGTTAATTTATTAGATTAATTTTATTTGGACATTATTATGCATTATATGCAAATTTTAAGGAACCCTGTACCTAGACTAAGTTGTATATACTTCATTTATTTATTTATTATAATTAGCTCTAATATGTGTAGTTTTAGTAGTTGTTTATACATAAGGAGTAGTTATGACTAGAATAACAAATTGTTAATTATTAATATTTGTTGCTTCTCAACTCCCAACTTGTGATATAAATACATATAAATATATTATATTATAAAATATGTATAAATAAATGTATGTCTTTTAACGTAATTAGTTCAAATTTGTATTTTGTGTTTTTGTGTATAAATATAGAGTGATTATTTATAGTAGGTGCTTATTGCTTTTTTACATCCCATATCATTATTATAATAGATCAAAATATAAAAATAATGTGTAATGGAAACTATATCAAGGCCCATTTACATATGAAGGATTTCATTTCAAACCTTTGCTATTGTGTCTCATTTTGCTGACATGAAAACATCATCTCTTTCTATTTGTTTTCTTAATATATCTAGAATGGACAAAAATATAAAGTTGCAATTATTGCAGGAGTGAAGAACTCCATAAGGAACAACCATCTCAGTCACGCCAGTAACCAGACTGGGTAAGACCAAATGCCTTCTAGAATTGTTTCTAACCTGTTGATTAGGCTTAATGCCGGAGACTATGGTTCCAAGCCCGTATTAAGTAATAGCTCCACTCCAGATAAACCCTAATAGGTAAAAAGAAGTTGAAAAGATCGAAAACAAGAAATTGTAAGCTTAAATCGAATAGCATAAAATATGCTTTGAAAAATTCCTCAAAATTAATTCGCATTTTATATAATATCATGTCTGCAAAAGTAATTCACATTTTTCTTCCTTTCTTTCTCGTTATTTTCAGAAATGGGTCTGTTTATTGGTCGAGTTTATGTTAGCTACATAACCTCTCAGAATAATAGAATTTACAATGCCAATTGGTTAACTGGGATATTGGGTATATCATATACGAATTTCAACTAAGAAATATGCTTCTGAAGCACGGTAATTAATTTGTGATGTTTTTGGTGTCGACGTTATGTATTCTGAAATGTGGAATTATTTTTATAAACATTTTATAAGTGTTATTTTTTCAATCTTAATTACCAGGCCTTGAACAGTCTCGAAAGTTCTACTCAGAGAAGTCAGCGAACACTCATCAAGAGCTTGAAGCTCTCTTATGAGTCGCCCTAGCCAATATATATATACATTCCTCAACTTTAACATCTCAAAGCCAACAAGTCCCTTCCGTAACAATGTTCGTTTGTCACCTGGCCTAAAGTTATCAAAAAAAATACATCCAAGATTAACTTTGTTGTTTACGTTTTGTTTGTGGAGAAATGTGTACAGATTAACTCATACACCTAATAAGTTGATTAGGATAATAGTGGAAAATCTGGAAAAAAGATAAAGTATGGCAACTCTGCTGAAATAATCCTTGAAAATAAACTACAGACGAAACAAAATTTAATGAGAGCTTAGTGGACTGCTACCATTTAGGATTCTTACACATCCATTACGAACGCTTTGTATAAGAGGTTTTACCATAACCACTATATAGTCCAGACCTTTTTCCTCGTGATCATTATTTGCTTTGCAATAAATGTAACATTTATTAAATAAATACTTACTTCGGTCTTTCATTTAAACGTAAAAAAACGGAGATTACCGTTTAGTACGCCATATTATATTGATATCATTCATATATCTCAAATGATTATCATATTTAAATCGATTTTAATTAGCCCATCGAAGCTCAAACAGATGGAATCATCAATTCAATATAGGTAAGTAAACGAAGGGAACTGTAAATCTCATCACATATTCATTCTACAGCACCACCCCCTCTCTATTTTAATATTTAGTGATTAAATGATGTAATTATCTAACCGAGTAATAAAATATCCCCGTTTATTAATATTTTTGTATTCGTTATCAAAAACAAAGGGCGATATCGATAATTAAAATGTTCAGTATCTTTCGTCCCTTTGATGTATAAATTTAATAACCTTGTTGAGATTGACCTTGAAGAAACCTTTACCATAAAGAAGAATTCACTGACTTTGTTATATAAGAGTAATAATATTATTTATAAGAAATCGTTTGTTCGACAGATAATCAAAACCGACATTTTTTTTGTAATTCTAATAAAAATAGTATTATATCATAACTACACCACGAAACACAGAGAGAAAGAATTTTATTTAAATAGAATACATCATCACGGCCTACCAAAAACAAAAAACCGTGAAAGTATCAAAGGTAAATGTATCTGAACGATTTCTAAAGAACACGGGAATTTCGCTGACGTAAGTAATCAGAATATCATAAAAAATTATTTGGACTATAGTTTAAAACAACTGTTTTATATTAATTTACAACTAAAATTTCATTGGTTTATTGTTAATTTGACATTAAAAAAAACCACGCCTCCGTGGTCGGTTATATACCGCAAATCCGAAAAAGAAATTGAATCTGATCGGTTGTAATTTAAACTTGTAAATAACATTTATTATTTAAGGAATTACCTATGAACTATTAAGAGAATGGACCTATTTTTAATGAAGATAGGAGGGTTATTTTTGGATCATCGATGCCTGCCAGAAGCTGGCTGAAGTAAGTTTAATATTTTAGGTTAGTCATCCTCTCGTCTGTAACTCCCGTGAGACTAAACTACGTCACTAATATAAGCAATAATAAAGTAGCTGTCTAGCTATGGAACGGGATAATATAATTATTATTAAATTGTAGTTTTAGTGACAAAATATCTAAACTAACAAGAATACTGAATGACAGTTTATAAGCCTTCGCTTCAAAATTTCACGTATAGTTATAAAATAATATATAAATATGTAACTTATTCATAAGTATTATTAGTTTTGAATGTGAAACTCATTATTTTTTATTCCTTTCGCATCCGCCATACCCACCGGATGGTGGGTCATGTGATTCATTCCAACAAAATGGAAAGTATATTTAAATAACATTCTAATGAACAAACCTTCGACTAAATGGTGAAGGGAACTATTATGATTTTTTATGTTAGATTCATATCATACTCCATTTGTTTATAAAAAGAAATAAAAATAATTTAAATATGTTAGGTTTAAGATGTAAAGAACGTCAACGATTGGAAGTTAAATAAAACAAAACATATACACCAGATAATATAATTGAATTACTCCACAATTCAATACACCTTGCTTTTTTTATAAACTAAATATAAAATGAATTCAAAATTGTAAAAAAATTACAATTTAAGAACTTCTTGAGCAGCTAAGATAATGTGTTTAGCTGAAATACCATACATATCTAAGAGGTCCTTGGGTGGACCAGAACGTGGTAGTTTACCAACAGCCAAATGCTTGACGACGATATCTCTTTCTAGAGCAGTTGCGGCGAAAACAGCATCACCCAAACCACCTTCATAATAATGGTCTTCGGTAACAACGGCCCTTCCGCCAACTTCCTTGATATTTTTAATAATAGTTTCTTTATCCAGTGGTTTTACAGTAAACGGATCGATGACACGGGCGTTCACACCGATTTTGGCTAATTCTTTAGCTGCATTCAAGGATTCTTGGAGAGTTATACCACCTCCAATGAGAACCACCTGATCTTGCTCAGTTTTTTGGACCACATTAGCTTTTCCCACCTAAAATTTAATAACACACAATGTTATTTTCAAAGAATTACTGGTTATTTGATTATTTTACTTACAGCAAACACCTGATCATTTGGATATATAACTGCGGTCGTGGGCCTATTGACACGGGTGAATGTAATACCTTTAGTGTTGGCAGCTAATTCAATTGCTCTTTCAGTTGCAACAGCATCAGCTGGGTAGAAGATAGTACTGCCATTTACTGCTCTAAACATAGCTATATCTTCCAAACCCATTTGACTTGGACCATCTTCACCAATACTGACACCACAATGGGAACCAACAAAGTTTACGTTGGTTTGAGATATAGCGCCCATACGGATCTGAGATATAAGAAGTATGAAAATCAGTGAAAAGTGAACTTATAAAAATGTATATGTTCAGTTTTATATGAAATTTAGTATTAAAAAACAGTATTAATAATTAAAATCAAATTACACAGTTATTGATTATATAAAGTAAGTTAAATTACCTGATCAAATGCTCTTGTTAAAAAGCAAGCAAATGTCGATACAAAAGGCACCGTCCTATCACGGCAAGCAGCTCCAATCGCGGTACCTACTAAGCTTTGTTCAGCAATAAAACATTCAATATACCTGGATTCGTCGAATTTTTTCAAATTTTCCGAATAGGTGGAATTTTTCATATCGCCATCCAGGGCGATAACTCTGGGGTTCGACTGGGCAATTTTAACTAAAGCCGTACCTGTAATAACGATTTATTTTTGATGTCTTTGCCAACGCTTGAGCCACTACTCAATTAATAGAGATTACGTGAGGAGTTTACCGGCTTGTAATAAATCAAAATAATCTGTCGATATGCAGATTACATTTTACAATGGAAATTAAGTTAAAAAAAGGGTGGGATATTTACCATAAGCTACTCTAGTCGCGATGTTTTCGCCGATCTTATAGTTTGGTGGAGAACTCAATTTAATGTTGGATATGTCAACTTCAGGAGCGTCGTCCTTAAGAGGCTTTTGGGGGTGAATTTGCAAAGGACCGGGGTTTTTAATAAGACTTTTAAGATGTTCGACAATACGATCTGACTCTCCACCTAAGGGTTTTCCATGCCAGTTGTCCAGATTTTCAATCTAAAAAAACATACTTTTAAAAGGAAAGTCGACCATTCATTATATATATATATATATATATATATATATATATATATATATATATATATATATATATATATATATATATATATATATATAAATGTAAGATATTTTGAATTAAAGGGGTCATAACGTCTGATAAGTTTAAATTTTTTGACTTCTGCATAAATTGATTCGCAAACATGAATAGAGCGTCGAATGTCGTTACAGGAAGTTTTTGCAAAATTGCAGCAGTTCTCGAACCAGCTCTTCGGAGTAGGAATGCCAATGTCGATATTTCGACCGATATAGCGATTGCGATATTATTTTTTCCTATATTTTTAAAGTCACTTTTTACCAACTAGGGGGTTTATCTGATATCCGGTCTTACCCAGCCTGGTTACTGGCCTAACTGGGATCATTTTTCTTGTCGGATTTTGTACTCTTGCCTAGGACTATCACAAATATTAAACAATCATAAACATAAATTTACGATCATGTCCCAACAGGACCCGCGACTATCGCAAGAGTAGGTGGAGCATCTTGTCGCCTTTACAACCACGCCAACCAAGCCGGCAGCGATATCTTTGTTAGCCTATATTTTTAGATAATTTGTCAAAAAAAAATTAAATATATTTCTTAATGATTATAAATTAACTTATAATTATTTTTAAAACATTTTAAAAATTGGCACTTAATTTTTCGTATCCGAGACTTATGGAATTTCGTATAAGAGACAATTACAAATTGAAATTGGAAGTGAAAAAAAATGGAACAAAAACAATTTCGAAGCAACTCGATTTAAAGAGGTACCAAGAAATAAAAAGAACATATTTTTTATAAACCAGGCATTAATAGTGAGTAAAGATACTATTAACAATATTATCTAACAAAAAATGGCTTGACCGGTTATTTTTAATTGAAATGATGCTTAGTTGACAGCCTTCAGGCATGTCCAATTTTCAACATTTTCGGTAGTGGCTATTTCTGGAGAACCTTAATGGGTATTCGGTAAACTTCGGTAGTTACCGCCGGATTCTACGACGTTGCCATTTACGAATAATTGAGAGGTAGACTCCAAGGAAATACAACAGCCATTTTGGACTTGACCCTAGTACTGGAGGAGTTCTGTTTTGTAAGGTTAAAAATTATGTTGTTTATATTTTATTTGTTCTTGTACTGTTTATATTTTGGTTATAAATTGTAGGCACTGATAGATAAATTATCGATTTGTCAATATTGTCAAAAAAGCTATTATAACACTGTTAATCTGAACCGACATATAAGGAAATTCCATCTAGAATTTAAAAGTAAGGATAAGTATGACTATATGTCCGTTATGTGAATATATCTCATCGAAATCACAGCTCGTTGATCATATAGTCAATCTACAGCATTCAAACTGAACAAGAAAGATTTAAGTTTGGCTAGATTGAAGATTTTTAAGGTTGGGGGTTTCTATTTTAGTAAAAATATTACTACCTCTAAATTTGAGCATAATCGACCAGGTATTTAGAGCAGTGTATCAAAGGGTAAGAGATGAGAATTATTGAAAACAGATAAAAATATGATTGCAGCCAAACTATCTGTTATAATTCCAATGGGCGATATATTGGAAGAAACTTTAAGCAGTGGCAATTTGAAAAGACTTGATTTATTGACTCATAAAATTTATATGATACTCATCAAGCAAACCAATTGAATTCTACATAAAAGTGACACACAAGTGTTGAAGTATGAGTAGATGAGGTCAAAAATACAGGATATGAGTTATATAAGCCACAATCTTAGTTTTTGGGTACCTACCCTACTTTAAAGAATGAATATTCTAAGTTAATCATAATAAATTAAGAACAATATGAAATGTTAAAAGAATATAGCCATGAATGGATACATGTATATTCTACACACAGGCTTTTTTCTTTCTAAAATTATTTTAAAATGTAAGATGCTTATAAGAGGTTATTCATCTTATATTATTTATATTACAGGGGACGAAAAATATGCCAAAATATTTTAACTTGGGTCTCAGTAGAAATATTGAATTAACTTGTGAATTCAAGATAATGTAATCTATTTTTATTATATTCCAAATATATGTATAATTTTCAACAACCGGCAACGTTGCAAATTCAAATATTTGTGCACAAGTCAGGATTCTCCAGAACTAAACTCTTTCCACAGCATCACAAATTAAAATGCCGTTTGTTGTTTTGATTAGAAAACCAAATCAACAATAATTACGGAAATTGACAACAAACTCATCATAATATAGTATCGAATTTTAGTCTGAAAACATTATGACAATAAATATATATTAATCTAAACTCAACTCTAAAATAATATAAAAAAAAAATTATGAAATAGGATGACCCCCTTAATTATTATACTTATTTATATTATTTATATATATTATTATACTACTATTGTTATTATTATACAAACTGATAAAACGGTATACCTAGCAGACCCCTAATCCCTTTTAAAACGAAAAATAGACCCTTCTAATAGTCTGATACCCTTAATGATAACGTCATTTATATGCAAATAAGTATATTCAATATGTATTTACATATAAATTGTAGATAAGTTTCTCATATAATTTTAATAAACCCAAAAAAGTCTCCAACCTATTTATAGGTTATTAATTTCGTTCGTTATTAATCAAAAAAATCAAAAATGTTGAGGAATAATTTAAAGAATTTCAATTAAAATTTTGAACAAAGAAAAAACATGTACAACAGGATGATTAAAAATGATTCTTCTGTTGCTTAGTGGTTCTTCTGAATAATAAAAAAGGTAGGTGGATTGAAAAACATAATAAAGAGAAAGCCGGTCGACTAGAGAAGGAGATAGCTAGAGTAGTATAGATTAATACGATCCTAGCTTCGGGTTCAATTATCAGCGCTTCGGGGATATTCGGACGGAAACAAGCTTGGGTTTTATATGGCCCAGGTAAAATCTCTACACGTATATCGCCGACACGTTTGGAAAACGGTAATGTTTTTAAGTTAGGTTTACGTTCGTTTATATTCGTATGGCGATTGATAAGATACGAAATATTTTTTGGATTGTTCGCTGATAACATACCCTGATTAATTATAGATTAAATACCTTGGGAAAGTTTTTGCCCTTGAAAGTTTTTGCGACAATAGCGGTGGGTTTTCCTTTGGTGGAGGCAGCAATATGGAACGCCTTCACCAATTCCTCAATATCATGACCATCGACGATAATAGCTTGCATACCGAACGATTCTAATCTTTTCCTGTAGTTCTCCAGGTCGTGACCCATTGAAGTCTCTTGCGATTGTCCAAGACGATTGATATCAAAAATGACGCAAAGATTGTCTAATTTATAGTAGCTGGCAAAATGCACGGATTCCCAGATGGAACCCTCAGCGCTTTCACCATCACCAACTAAACAATATACCCTAAAAAAAACAATAACAATATAGCAAACTGTCGATGGAATGGAATGTTTTTACCTGTAATTCGATTTATCGTAATTTTTTCCGACGAAAGCCATTCCTCCTGCTATAGAAAGACCTTGACCCAAAGATCCTGTTCCTACATCAATGAAGTTAAGTCTGGGAGTGGGATGACCTTCCAGGTCGGAGTCTAATTTCCTTAAATTTTGTAAATCGCTAACGGGGAAGAGGCCAGCTTCTGCCCAAGCAGCGTAAAGAGCAGGAGCGGCATGACCTTTCGATAAAACAAATCTATCACTTGAAGCATCCCTTGGTACGGAAACCTTGTATCGCATGGTATGGAAAAATAAAACGGAGAGAATTTCGGCAATTGACGAACATGATGTGGGATGTCTGAAAAAAAAACAAATACGTAAGAACATTACCGCGTCAATACATTTAAATAAATTAAATATTAATTCAATACATTAATTCATTTTCTACGATTACAAAATGCCTGAAAATATAATGGACCATGTTTAAATTTACACAAGTACATATTCTTAATTATTTCTTTTTGAAGCATATAAGCCTTTAAAAAAACGTGTATTAAATATACAGCCTTTATTTTCATTAAATTTAATTAAAAATATTAATGAAAACTTGAAATAGTTTCATAATTTTCCTTTAATGCCGTCATAAGTTTAAAATATATTATATGACACGTTAAAATACTTATTTATTTTCAAAAAATGGGACCAAACCAAATAAAAGAATACAGTTCATGAAATACTTGTCTCTGTTGAACTTAATAATAAGCAGATAAATTCTGAAGAAGATTCTTGTTCTTAATTTGAATATGCTAAATTTTTTGTTGAATAAAAGTTAATTTAATTAAGAAACATAATTATTACGATTCAAATCATCAATACCCGAAAAACTGGAGTGCTTTTTCCTTAACATTATCAAAATTCCATAAAAACAATTGTATTATTATCAGATCATTTAAAACAAAATGTCATTTTAATAATTACAACACAATAATCAAACCATAATTAATCGAAAAGGAACCGCAAGGTTGCGTAATGTCTATGCCAAAAACACATGTCCTTAATGTTTTAATTACAGAACAATTAACTAATTAAATTTGCCAATTCTTATCACTTTTTTTCACGGTTTCATTCGGATCGTACCTCTAAATCATATATACAACCTTTTTCTTTATTTATTTTGTAATAAAATATGCAACATAGAAAACAATGAGTCTTATCGTATAACAAATAAGCAATGGCGTGCTCGACAACGAAATTCGATTTTTAGTCCGTAGAAAAAAATCACGACCTCGTTATTGTCTGGTCATGCATTAGTTAATGCAATTAATTTTGTAATAATATCTTGGGTCTTATTACACAATAATATTTTAAAAACCTAAACTCTGTTATAGCTTATCAACCCATTTAAATATTATAGATTACATTTTATAACATATTAAATAATATCTAGAAAAATTTGACCAAAAAGTGATGTCGAAATAATAAAAATTAAATCGGCACACTCTTAAATAACGTGTATATTCTGTATGTTAATGCGTGATATGAAACTGTTGAGTTTAATGTCACTTTGAATTGTTTCCATCAAAGTGTTCTTCCCCTTACTACACTCTACTTAGCACCCTACTACATATATCGGCTAATACCAAACAGCTGATACTGTGGCCATAGCTGATAAAATTGCAAGTCCTACCTCTTGAAAAATAGTCTGAAGGGGGCTAGAAATCAATGGGGGTTTCCCTTATTTTCTGTATGGAATGTGTTCAATTTAGCGTTATGTCTACTGTCGCACACGTTACAAAGTTTCACCTCATAGTTTTTTATTTTTACCCCGTTCCTAGGGGTGAACAGACAAAATACCGATTTAGTACCACGTGCTGCCATTCCTAATGAGGGCATATTAATAAATGCACTTACTCTAACATTAATCTATTAAATTCCACTTCAATTAAGGATTTAATAAAGTACGCTTCACATTATATTAGGAGTTCATTATTCTATCTACCCTGCATACGAAATATAAATTATCAAACTCAGAAACAAATAGTAAATTAAATCATTTTGGTGTACCTAATTTCATATCAATATCAACAACAGATTACTTTCTAAAAATGCTCTAATTTTTTGCCTTTCACTAGTAACACAATTGCCAACTATTATAACAATATATAAGTCATCGTTTACCACAAAAGCTGTATAAATATTACAGTTGACAGTTAAAATATAGTTAAAACTCATTATTTCAAAGGTCATATCGGAAACTTAAATAGTACGTTTCCGTAGTTAAAAAAATAGCCTCTCATAATTCTATAATACATTACTTAAATGTTGTTAAAATATACAAAAATATTATTCAGACAGCGGAAACGCATCTGATTTGAAACCGGTTAATTACCTCGTGCTGCATCTTAATAAATATTTCAGTAAACTTACCCAGATTTAGCGGCTTGCGTTGATGTTACTGAATGTATTCTAATTTTGTTGGCAATATCTTTAAGCTCTTGAATAACTTTAGCTTCAAGTTTGTGATAATTGGACATGTTCAAGTCTAAAATAAAAAGTTGGTATTCAAAAAAAGCAAGACGTACAGTCAACGGTTGCCGACAAACTAAATCAACAAGTTGTTGGTTTGACGCTACACCTTGTTATTCCAACACTGTAGTCGGCCAATCGTTTCATTACTAGAAAATAGATTATCAATTTCACGGTTTTATTTTTAAAAAAATGTAAAATAATTACATTTGCTTAATATTGGTTTAAAAATAAATATTTTAATTAGGTAATAGTTTTTAGTGCGTGTAATTAATTGTATTTGCTATTTCAATAAATTTCATGGATTAATGGCATGCTTAGATCTATTATGAATTAATGGGTATTAGCGATCATACCTAAGTTAATCAACAGTGTTTAACCAAAAATAAAAACTGGATAACCATCCGGCATTAATATGTCTTATTTAAGATCATGTCTCACTCCTATCCAAAGAATGTTAAGTATGCCTTATTACAAGGTGTTGCCAAGTTTCTCCCTTTAACTATATCCTTAAATAAATTTAATTTGTTTAATCAATAATACCTAATATTTATAACGCAAATGAAATGTATGAATACAGAAAATAGTTAACCTCTATATATTTAATTTCATATATAAGAAAAACAAGCCCAGTATTTGATACAATTATGTTTGTATGATTAAATACAATTCATATATTACTAAGTATAAAATAAGTACTAAAATTACATTTAATGAGCACCACAATATTTAATAAATTATGCTATTAGTTTATGAAAATGATCAACGTGGCTATGAAAATATTAAATCAATTCTAGGCCCTAAACGATTATAGCGCCACCTGACGTTAACCATTGAATTCGAGCAAAATCTGTAATTCGAATAAATACCAACTACCGTTAGGTGTCGCTCTAAGATTAAGTGTGTTCAAAATAATCAAATCGAATCAGTGACTCATTGGGATATTTTCCCAGTGGAAATTTCATATAAAATTAAATTTACAAATAATGAAGTAAATTAGTAAATAGATTTTTATACATAATTTGTTATACATGACTGGCTTCATTAAGAATACTATGTTTTATAATATTAATTTTAAAATTAATGCACATTTGATAGAAGTTAAACAATCTAATCACAACAAGAAACAATTAATAATATAAATGCGTCGGAGTGCCAGATATATTGCCATCAAATAGATAGATTTTTTTGTTAATTAGGTTTGGTATTCCCAAAGGATCACAGGGTCTATTCAAATTAGAAATATACTTTTCCCTTTAAATGAAAAGGGATGAATTGTGAGAAAACGGATTTAATTAGTGTTTTCCACTTACATTCAAGGCTTGATAAAAATTTTTAATTGAAAAACTTGGTCTTTGGAAAATGTCTAAAGAATTTCAGAGGAAAATGCAACTTTTTTTTAATTGGAAATATGCATTTTAAGAAACATAATATTAATTAAAATTTAACAGTTTATAAAAAATAAATTATTAAATATTTATATATAATAATAACCTAAAACATTATTCTACATTAATTAATACATACAAAATTTTAATGAATTTAAAATGTCATTTTTTTAACCTTTTAAAAATGCCTAGTTTCTGGTTGGTTTGAATTTACAAGATGACACTTTTAAAGTCAGATTGATGAATCCAAAACATCCGGTTACCTCCTACAGAGTACAGTTCTCTATTCGACTATACTACCATACTAACCAACAATATGCGTATTGCCCTTTAATTCATCGTGACGTTGCCAAATTTATGTTTTTTTATTTAAATATTATGGTTAGTTTTATTGCTGTTTACCTCTTACATTGTTCAATCGTATGATGTTTGTAATATTGTGATAACTTAATAAAACATTTTTGTTTGTTAAAAAAATCTAAAAACTAAGATAGCGTGTTAAAATTATCGAAAATTATATTTAAAACCCGTTAGTTAAATAATAGTATTTATAGATTAGATACAATTTTACGAGAAAATATAGTTTACCTAATAAAATGCATTTAATCTCTTGATGATATCAAATAATTCTGACAACTTTATCACTGAAATTTCTTGGGATTGAAACTGGAATTATGACAACATGGCGCCTGCGCTATTCAGGGTGGGGTATACAGGCTTTGCGTTCGTAGGACCGACGCTAGTCCTCCGATTCGGACCGAGTTAGTATTTTCTTGGCTTTTCGGCGGTTAGTTACACCGCCTCGTCACGTCAAACTTGTAATTGGATTGTTATTATTTACCTTGTTGTTGGAATTGCGAATATAAACATTTAATCTGTTTCGGACGGAGGATTTTACGTGCAGTTTTATATCGAGTTTTCTTCAAAAGGACATTTAAAAGAAACGGTATTTGTGGACAAAACCAATTCTAACCTGTACGCTTCGGACTCTGTGATTTTTTAATTAGTTTTCAGTGGTATGTTAGTATTTTATTAAGTGTGTGTTGATGTTTATCGATGTCATAGGCTAACTACGTCCAAACTACCGGCGAATGTGTTTCTGTTTGCATTTTTTCAAGTCAGAAGCAGTGTCGAAAATTGTCGTTTAGGCGCATGCCATGTGCTTTCACGTCCAATGCGACCCATAAGTGAAAAGAAGTCTACTTACTAGGTAAAACACAGTTTCCCAATAAAAAAAATTGTACAAATAAACATAGAAATTTGAAAATTTTCAATGAAAACAGTCTGGCGCTGCAAGCGCCACGCACTGCCGGTTTGTCATTGTACTACCTAGAGTCTTACTAGACACCGCATTCCTAAGTCTACATGACTTTTATTATTATGACGAAATACTACTTACCTTATGGTTGCTTTGCATGCTTTTTCTAATATAGAACGTTCACTGTGGCTATATAAATCTTATGCAGTTTTAGACATTTCTTTAAAAAAAATTTCTTTGATATTTTTAATTAGTTTTATTTGTTCATATCGACGGGTGAATTAAGTGACAGTTCATTGCACGGCATCCTTGATGTATGCGTAGGTGTGTTCATTTCTTGCTTAAAGCGCGAAGATCCTATTTACAATCAATAAATACCACAATACCAACATAAAGTCTTCTCTAATACCATATGGCTTTTAGAATTTTAATATCCATATGATGCATTCGTTTTGATTGCTTATGGTATAGTGTAATAATAGAGTATTTATTAAAATAACGTAGTAATGCTTATTTTGTTACTTTCAATTGCTTTTTAGGTGCTTAGAATTTTGTATAATATAGAAACTAAGCCCATAAATATAATAATTTGGTATGAGCTTAGTAATTAACACTAACAATATATATTTTTATAATATAAATGTACCATAATATAAGCTAAAGGAATACCGGCACAGACCTTGATTATTTTCAACTAGTGATTAGTCAGCGTTTAGGTTACATAAGGATATTTTCGTAGATTTGTTCTGTTCTCAGTCTTCGGTTAAGAATTTGAATTATCATATTTGTCGTGTGACTCATCATCTATAATCTATATATATATATATATATATATATATATATATGTATAGATGGTGGTTGAAGGTAGAACAAAGATGCTAAAGTATTTTTTTGGCGGTAAAAGATCAATTTGTCAGATCATAACACTTTTTCATCTAGCCGTAAATTCCCGTAGATTTATTGTCAAAATATTGAAAAGTTAGAGCTACCCTATACAGTCTGGTTGGATGAAAAGGATATGTATAAAAATAGGGTTATAAATCATTTTCAGAACTAAATAAACAACGACAGGTTAGCTTTAGATGAATAATTGAACATAACCGTTATCTCTTTTGTACCATAATACCGTTTTTATATATAGTTCGTACGTTTTTTTAAATAGTCACACCATATTTCATTGTTCTTTACGTCTCATTAAAAAAACAGCCACACACTCACATACACACAAAAATATGGACCCTACTCGGATTTTCCTAAGAGTATATTTAGAAGTGAATTCTTGCCGGACAGAAATTAATATCAGTTCGGACACTGTCATTAGTTTTCGGGGATTATACTTTTGGTCCTATAAAGGGTCTGCTATAAGGGCTTACCGAAAATTAAATCTAAAGCACAAAAAAAATCACCCGTTATTTTTCAGTTTTAGACTTTCAGAAGTCATTTTTGGTCATTTTTTTCGAAGCTTAGAACTTGCTCCGCAAAAAATGTTTCTATATTAATCTGGATAAAAAAAGATAGACCTTTAGAAATTTCGTTTCGTTTATAATTGATCGAATTTTGATAATCTTCAGGATTTAAACACTTGAAAATTAAACGGAACCGAGTAATATAAAAATAGTTCATACTCATAATTATTCACCGGAAATTTACCGACCAAAATGTGGGGAATTGCAGTAAAAAAATAATTAGTCACTTTTTTATATTTTTTGAGGGTTTAAAACAGATTTTGAAGTTTTTACTCGGTTAGACATTTAAAAGATTAAAATTAAAGGATTCACATGAACTTTTTTCTTCTTTTTCCGTTTTTGGCTTTATATTTTAGGATTTATTTCTGCCTGACTGTCATATTTATTCAAATTAAAAGTTTTTTTATTATCCGAGTTATATTACATTTAGTAACTGTACTAAGAAAAAAGTTTTTTTGCGTAAACCTTGGAAAAGTTTCTTTTTTCATGACAAGAATATTAAATATCACAAAAAATGTAAATCGGCTAAAACAAAGGACCAACCGCAGTTTAGTAAAATTAATGAAGATATATATAATTGTAAGATTTATAGGATTAATGTAATTTTTTAAATTAATTTTCTTCATACAGATTTGTTCGTGCCTAGCTCATATTTATTCCATTTCAAAGTTTTTCCGCATTATGATTATAGTAACCCCAAAGAAGAATATATTTTTCCTATTCCACGACAAGAATATTAAATATTAAAAAAAAAACATCAAAACCCCTACAAATGGACATACGAAGTTATAAAGAATACATTGACAGCCTATTATTTTTAAATTTAAAGTTTCCCGTATTCTTGAAATTTGAATATTATATGTAAAATCATTTCTCGTCAAAAACTCATTATTTTCAATGATTGTGTAAGTTTGGTTATATTTTAAAGACTTGCATAATGGTGCTTTGAAATCCAGTTTGTTTATTATTAGAATAAATAGTGCTGAAAATTTTTGGTTTGTTTATCTAACCTTACATTTTAGAGCGTACTAAAACTCTATTATTTATCAGTGTTGTTGGTTATATTATCGTTAATTCGGCCAATAAACATTTTGAAGAATTAGTTTTTTATTTGTTGTTATCTATAGTTCAATAACGCCCATATATATTACTAGAAATTTGTCATATTTTATCTAATGCCGGTATTCTTTTATTTATAAATTATTATCACATATCTTTTTTGGATTTATTGAGGTCTAATTTAATGAGTAGGGTATACCAATAATATAACTTCATAATTTACTTTTAATTTATACGTACTAACAGGGTGTAACAAAATTATCAGCAGCTTTTATTTTAAATAACTGGGTAATATTTCTGTATTATTTAAAAAGTGGTGCATATTAATCCCCATGCTGAACTAAAATATAATATGACTTACATTATTCTAAACTTTGCCTTAGATTTTTTATAAATTTTGATGACATTTCATTGATTTGATTGGATTCCTCCTGATCAAAGGAAGTGGTATTTATTATAATAAATATTAGAAATTACATAACTATTCAGCTAAGATTAGTATACAGCCTTTATAACTATTACACAATATGTCCGACTAGTAATGTATATTGATTTCAAATATATTATATATTTGCTTGTATTTCTATCTTTATTCTGTAAAAGTTAACACGCTATAATTTAATAATAATATATATTGCCCCTTTAATTATGAATATGAAAAATATACCAAACTGTCTTGGTATAATCAGAGGTAGAGAGAGAGAGAGAGAAAAAAAGATTTTTTCCATATACGGAATGAAATATTATATATTTTCATGTTAGTATTTACCCAAATCCCAGTGCATATCTCATTGTAGAATCTTATTATATTCTCCCAACCTAAATATTCATTTTCCTCCTTTTGGCGGAAATATAAATTTGTTTGATAAGTTTTAGAATACCGTGGCAGCTTCCTTCCTTCGTTTTTCCCTTTTTTCATACTTCCTTAGGTTTTATATAATCTTACATAACCTCAATTATGGGTCTTTGTGATATTTTTCCTTTACTATAGTATAACAAGGCCACTTTACATTTTTTTACCTGTCCGTAGGCATTTGTGACACGGAAATCAATAACCATTTTAATTTAACCACTGGATAATGAGACTTTCTTCATTTTTTCGACGTTTTTAATAAGAAAAATTGAGACATTTGCCATTCTACTATTTGTATTGAAGCTTTTTGAGATAAAAAAAGAAATATATGTGACCAGTGTTATATTTTACAGTTTTTTTTTATATTTTACAAAAATGTGGTTTTCTTGTAAAGGAAAATATTAGGGTATACGTTTTCTTTTCCTTTTCCGAAGGCACAAATGAAAATAAAAAAGGCTAAATTATCAACATCTCAATCAAGACATTAAAAAAAAAAGGTTCTTTCTGGACCTTTCGAGAATTTTCTTTTTTCTTCATCCTTGTCGTCCCTTTAATCTTTTTTTTTGTATTTTGAATGAAATTTTTATGATAGTATCGTTGAATGGGGTTCAGCTAATTCATAATTCGATACAAAAGACACAAATTTTTTTTGATATTAACTATTTAGTATTATTACTTATTGTGTATACTTAAATAAACTTAATATTTGCAGTAAATTAGAATGGGTTTAATGTTGTTATCAACAGTCAATATCAATGAAAAGGGTACCCTCATTTTAAATTATTTTTAATAAATAATTATGATATGATAGTCAATAAGAGCAGACGCCTTAGAAATACGTTAAATCTTTTTCATCGTAAATTTCAACGAACAAACCATGGTTTTACACAAAAGCATCTACTTGATTGTAAAATTTGTTTATTTTTCTTTTTATTCAAAATAATCGGTCATAATTCCATAGGTTATAAAGCTACTAGATCCTTTATGATTAAGTACCACGCAATAACGACAAGTTATTTCATTTTATTATAGTATTTATTCCAGATATATTATTATATCATATATAAATAACTTTGACTGTTAAAAGTTAAAGTAAACATTGTTTCCTTGAAATTGAAGAATAATTTATGCCCATTACTTTAGATTAAAAATGTTTTTTATGATAGTTGATGTAATTTTAATGGACATTCATCAACCGTCTAACCGGCTTGTTTCTACCATCAAGTTACCAGCAGTTCTGTCTTCCTTTTAAGGCATCACTTTACCACCATATCTTTCTGACGACTTATTAGGGAATATTTGCTTTATGTGAGATTTTCTATTGCGATAAAAACCTTATTTTTTATTGATACCTTTATAAACCTGGACCTGTTATCTAATGTGGTGTGGTATATTTGCCTATTGCAAATAATTCAACGAGTTTTGTCATAGATATATTAAACACTAACATTTACGATTTTAAAGAACGATATATTTTGTGTTTCTTTTATATTGTTGTCTCGAACATATTTGACGTAAAAAACGCACCATTGAAATGAATTTGACGTAATGGAGTGTTTTTGCTATGGTCCATTGTTGAAAAATAAAACAGAAAAGCAAATATTTACCAAAGAAGTTTTTAATAAGAAAAATTGAGACATTTGCCATTCTACTATTTGTATTGAAGCTTTTTGAAATAAAAAAAGAAATATATCTGACCAGTCTTATATTTTATAGTTTTTTTTACAAAAATGTGGTTTTCTTGTAAAGGAAAATATTAGGGTATACGTTTTCTTTTCCTTTTCCGAAGGCACAAATGAAAATAAAAAAGGCTAAATTATCAACATCTCAATCAAGACATTAAAAAAAAAGGTTCTTTCTGGACCTTTCGAGACTTTCAATTTTCTTTTTTCTTCATCTTTGTCGTCTGTTTAATATTTTTTTTTTGTATTTTGAATGAAATTTTTATGATAATATCGTTGAATGGGGTTCAGCTAATTCATAATTCGATACAAAAGACACAAATTTTTTTTGATATTAACTATTTAGTATTATTACTTATTGTGTATACTTAAATAAACTTAATATTTGCAGTAAATTAGAATGGGTTTAATGTTGTTATCAACAGTCAATATCAATGAAAAGGGTACTCTCTTAATAAATAATTATGATATGATAGTCAATAAGAGCAGACGCCTTAGAAATACGTTAAATCTTTTTCATCGTAAATTTCAACGAACAAACCATGGTTTTACACAAAAGCATCTACTTGATTGTAAAATTTGTTTATTTTTCTTTTTATTCAAAATAATCGGTCATAATTCCATAGGTTATAAAGCTACTAGATCCTTTATGATTAAGTACCACGCAATAACGACAAGTTATTTCATTTTATTATAGTATTTATTCGTTTTAAATGAAATGTCTTTGTTATATTACGGATACTAAAGCGATTCTATTAAGAGTATTAGACCGTTTAATTTTTTCTCGGATTTTTTCGATTTTTACCGAAATTTTGCAAACATGCCAACGGGTAATTCGATTTTTCTAGACTATTTCGTTCAATTAATGTCGTCGCAAACTTTGAGAGGTAAGTGGGCGTTTCTATATCAGCATTTATTTAATGTGACATCCGTAAGTTGCCATATTTGCTTTACAAGAATTAGATAAGTATTTCGACAGATTATAAAGTTTAATGTACATATATTTTAAGTATTAAGACAGATAAATAGGATCCTGTTGAGCGTAGATAATGCTTTTAACAAAAGATGACTTTATAAATAAATTGGTGGGTGTTCATACAATGTAAATAACATGATAGAGTGAAAAAAATTACTGAAACTGAATAAGAATGTCTTTATATCACTGCTAGTAATGTAAGATAGTGAATGGATGTTTTTGTTCACATTAGTTAGTACCACAGCAATTAACCGATTAGAACTGTATTAAATACAAATTAATCGACTCGACCAAAATAGATGTGATCATTATTTAGGATGTATGACTATTAGTTGTGAGTCAAATTCAACGTAAATTTAAATATACTTTAAAATATTAAGATTACATTCATAATTAATATTTGAATTCCGATTATATGATGTATGTTTGGGAATTTTGCGGATAGAGTTTTAGGTTTTAAATTCTCCGTAAATAAACTATACTGATACAGCATATATTTTTCATTGATTGATACTGTATATGATGATTGATATTGATATGTATTTTTTTGATATGATTTTGTTATAACTGATTCAAAACTTTTTTCTCTTTGTCCCAAGATTGTTATCAAATCTTAGATCAGGAAATACTCACACGGGGTTATGCTAGGTGAACACTTTATACTACTTATATTTACTAGAATTCCTTATTCAATTTTTCGAATAAATATTTCGGGTACTTTTTGCACAGAAAACATAACTTAACCGAAAACACGTCCTGTTCTTTTTTTGTGTTATTATTTCGATTTGAGGAAGTGTTGAGTTGTCGTCCAAAATGACTGAAACCGAAACCGTTATAGAACGAAGAAGCGATTGCTTTTAAGACTCATTTGTTCACCATTTGTTCACCTTTTTGTCGATGGTCATAAACCTTTCTGGTTCAATCAAAGAAATGCGTGATATATTAATAAGAAATCAAAACTTACTTCCGAATAATCAATTAATAGGGTGTATAATAATTAATTGCGTGTAATAACTGTGCTTTTTTCTGCATTACTTCTATCACAAAAAAATCCTTGGACATAAATGATTTCATGGAATTGTTTTGTTATTTTGGACAGATATTTCTTTGTCATATCCCGTATGGCGTATCGTTTAGTTTTGGTTCCAAATTCCATCATGATTTCTTTAATTATCTCTCTTTCATTGTGTCGGTTTTTGTTTCAGAACCATTATTAGTCAGAAGGAAGGAAACCGTTAAAAGTTTAATATAATTTTTTAATTTCTTCTATTCAGATATTATGATAGTAATAGGGAAAAGAACTTGGGAAAGATGGTGTGGCTAATTTATAGTCATAAAAAGCTTTTCAAATGTGCCATAATGCTTCCTGCAATTGAAATTATAAAATCGCCTTGCATACCGATTGGATGGAAATGTGGTCTTAGTTTTATTAATTTATTCAAGCACATCATATACATAATAAAATATGTTCAGGAGGTTTTTGTTGAAGGAATGTAGCATGTGCATATGATTCAGTAAATTCATTAAAAATTATAGTTTGGGTTAATAGGTTTTTTTTTTTGCTGTAGAATAGAAGATAGGAAATTAGAAATTTCCCTGTTTCTCTTTGAACGATTTGATATGCGCTATGTTCATATCATTCTATATTTATCAGGAGGTTCTAGAATTAATTAGTTCCAAAAATCATTCACGAATTAGTAATTTTATCTTAAAAATGTTATGAAATCTTAGATCAGGAAATAGTCACATGGGGCCATGTGAGGTGAATATGGTGCTTGATTCACGATTGATGTCTATTTTTTAGTTTATTTTTGTTAAGTCAATTTTGTCATTTTTTTGTTATTCATTATTATATGGGATTTTAATACATATATAATTATATATAATTAATTAATACATATGATGTATTAATCCCGTACTAGCATTGTTTAAGTATTATTGCAAGTACAACAGAACAGTAGTAATAAATTAATTGGTAAATTAAGAGTGTACTAAGTATATCTAATGTAAGATGTAATTAATTTAAAAAAATTATACTAATCTTACTCTCTAAATATTATTAATTTTACATTGCCCTTTTCTAACGTAAAATAATTTACAATGAACTGACAACACAAGAACCTATTATTTCTTTCCTTGTCTCTCTCAAAACTAGTACGAGAAGGAATTCGTACATCTCCGCCTTTCATTTGATGGTTCCCAATGCTATTAATAATATAATTAATTTTGAACGCTTGTAGATGATAATATTTCCATCGGTTTTCACTTTAATATTAATATTTGACGTCTGGAATCGATTTAAAAATATAATTAAACTTTTTTATCAGGTGCAACGTTGGAGAATTTTCGCCATTACGGTTTATAACGTTGATGTATGGGGATAAAAATTTCTGAATGCAAACAAAGTTATTTTAAAGGGAAGTAAATCGGCAGCGAAGCCCAAAATAAGATTATTTCCCGTGGATATTTTTTTTTGCACAGGATAAAGAAGCCCAAAGCAAAATTTTATTTATTACAGCGTCGTTCTTTCCGTAACCGCTTCCCCTACGTAGGGTCACTTAATCTATTTACGTACTCTGGGGTCATTTAGTGCGACCACCTTTGTGTGGGGATATAGTTTCTCTCATTCGAGCCAGTGAGTGAAACATACTTTTCCTGGTTTTTAATAGGGGTTCGGAATGGCCACTCAAGAGCGAGCAGAGAACGTATCGCATTTATGGCCTTAAAAATGATTCAATACGTTTCGCTGTACCTGAATGGTTGGATATTTCAGCTTTATGTTTCGGAATAATTGGCTTTCTACAGGGTCAGACAAGTCAAATTTCCATTAGACGTACAATACGATCTCTGATTGAAAAGGGAACTTTATTCGAATATTTTCTCTTGTATTGCGGAGGCACTGCATTTTTATGCATTATTTCTTGAATATTTATGACCCTATGACTAACTGAAGTACGCGTATACATTAAAACATTGTTTGATGTGATTATCCATACACACCTTCATGCATTTTATACTTAACTCATAATTCTGGTATTCACATGACGCATGGACTTAAAGGAACATTCAATATTACTTTCTTTTACCTTTCTAAAATAGTTTAACAAAATACCACATTCTATTTTTACATCCGTTATCACATACTGCCATAAAAATTTCATTCTATGTCAATATGTTCTAGTTCTGTAATTAAAACTGTCTTCTATATCTTTATTTCTTATTAAACTACAATTTCTTGAAGCCATTTTGTGTTAACCGGTTTATTCCTTAAATTTAAAATTCAGGAATAACAGGGAAACCGAAAATGTTTTTTGGTACTGATCAGTTTTTTATAATCCACAAGTCACTGTATTTTTTGTGCACATATATCGTTTGTGTAACAATAACACTCAGTAGCATAATTTCGATATGTGTTAACACAAGCATTCTAAACTTACTCTTGATATTGAAAAATTAAAATGTCAGGAATTAATATGCCATACAACTTACTATTATTTTGGATACCAACACACCACATAACACAAGTATTAGTTAAAATTGTTCAAAAAGTGTTTTTTATTGCTGTTTTGCTTTATTAATTATAGATAATTGTTCTGAGTCACCCTACAAGTTGTTAAACATGTTTTCCTTTGAGTTTTTTTTAATTCTGAATTAAAATTTAACTAAAAACTGAAGAAATGGGTTTGAAAAAACTATGTATTGCCATTGTTTTTAAAAATCAAGAAACAGATGTGCTGTTTATAATCTGAAATTCCTTAAAATAATATATATTAAATTACTGTACATACTGTACTACTGTTATATTAATTGTACATACCGCAAAATTGGTTTAAGACAATGAGCAGGTGCCAAACCACCTGTGGTAGTTTGAAATTTTTGTAAAAAAAATAATTATTCTCCAATAAAGCAATGATTAATTAAGAAATATTAATAGACATTGTTTATTAAAAAATATGTTGGCATACCAGATATATTATTATATCATATATAAATAACTTTGACTGTTAAAAGTTAAAGTAAACATTGTTTCCTTGAAATTGAAGAATAATTTATGCCCATTACTTTAGATTAAAAATGTTTTTTATGATAGTTGATGTAATTTTAATGGACATTCATCAACCGTCTAACCGGCTTGTTTCTACCATCAAGTTACCAGCAGTTCTGTCTTCCTTTTAAGGCATCACTTTACCACCATATCTTTCTGACGACTTATTAGGGAATATTTGCTTTATGTGAGATTTTCTATTGCCATAAAAACCTTATTTTTTATTGATACCTTTATAAACCTGGACCTGTTATCTAATGTGGTGTGGTATATTTGCCTACTGCAAATAATTCAACGAGTTTTCTCATACATGTATTAAACACTAACATTTACGATTTTAAAGAACGATATATTTTGTGTTTCTTTTATATTGTTGTCTCGAACAGATTTGACGTAAAAATGCACCATTGAAATGAATTTGACGTAATGGAGTGTTTTTGCTATGGTCCATTGTTGAAAAATAAAACAGAAAAGCAAATATTTACCAAAGAAGTTGTAGAGAAATCACAATATAGAACAATGGGTGGAAATAATGTGTGTTTGTGAGTGTGTATTTTTTTGTTGCTATAAAACAATTGTTTGCTATATCGAAATATTACACAGTTGATAATGCAGCATCAACGGTACATTGGATAATTCAGATATGTTATGGACCAATAACAATACACACTTTTATCTTATCAGAGATTGTTACACAATGAAATCATCGAGTTTAATCGCTAGATTTTAAAAGACTTTATTGTTTTAACAGTTGGTCATTGTTCCTTTATTTGTTATTGTTATTTCTTGTGTGTTTAGCAAAGTGTAATGAAATGATTAAAATAGTTTTAGGTGCGTATACGAGGGTTGAATTATATTCTGTGCCTAATAATGATAAGACAGTAATTTATTAAGGATAATGGTTTTATGGTTTTTCTCTCCAATAGTCTCCAGATCTTTATAACACTTGAGATGCTAAAACCTTTTCGTTTGTTGTTATTGTTTCCTTTCTATTCTGCTACTGATAAACTAATTATTAATTATTATTATTAATTTAGCGGCCCTTTCGTATTGGATTAAGTATCCATTTTAATCCAATCCAAAAAACATTTTTCAATGATAAATCTTCAACATATACCCCATTAGAGCTAAAACCAAAAAGTGATAAATATTAAAATTTAATCAGCTGGCATCAATATTGTAAGCAGATCAGCTTTAAGCGCGGTATCCATTTTACCTCTATAAAGTAAAATGTTATATAATCAATCATTCTACGCAAGACCCCCGAAAGAAAATTATTATATTATTTAACAACGAGGACGGGTTTGTTTCTCCCTGATTTTATATTAGCTGGCTGCTAAAGCTGGCTTATTTTCATTTACATTCATTTGTGTTGGCGATTAGTCTTAAACGGTTTTGTATTAGCGTTAAAATGTACAATAATTATAAGGAAGATAATATATACAGTAGACGGTCAATGACATAAGCACTCAATCTCTACCCTCTGTAAATAGTTTCTGGTTGCTGATTTAGTTATGTGATACTAGTTCTGTCATTTGAGGGAAATTTTTTAAAATTTTTAACCGGTCAACTGAAAAGTCCCCGGCCTGATGCATAAATGGCACTACCAGAATTAAATACATATGTTTTTTATAGCCCTACCCCTCAAAAGATGCGTGTATAAATTTGACCGCTGTCGGATCATTAGTTTGTGAATTATAGTATTTTGAGTGAAGCAACTTTTGTTATTGTGAAGAAAATGGATAAAAAGGAATTTCGTTTTAATAAAATATTGCTTCTTGAAGACGGTTAACGCAGTGGAGGCACAAAAAAGGTTGTTACCGACGAAAACCTTAAAAAAACCACAAAATGATTTTGAATGACCGTAAATTGAAATTGAATGAGATAGCAGACACTTTAAATATATCAACTGAACGTGTACATCATGTCATTTACGAATATTTGGGTATGAGAAAACTCTGTGCAAAGTAGGTGCCGCGCGAGCTCACTTTTTCCCAAAAACAACGACGAGTTGATGATTAGGAGAAGTGTTTGAAGATGATCATGCGTAATACCCGAGTTTTTGCATCGATATGTGACAATGGATGAAACATGGCTCCATAATTTCACTCCGAAGTTCAATCGACAGTCATCCGAGTGGACTGCACACGATGAACCCGCTCCAACGCATGGGAAAACGCAACAATCGGCTTGCAAGGTTATGGCGTCTGTATTTTGGGATGGAATAACTTTCATTGACTACCTTGAAAAAGGAAGGACTATCAACAGCGACTATTACATAGCGTTATTGGACCGTTTGATGGATGAAATCGTCGAAAAACGGCCGCATTTGAAGAAAAAGAAAGTGCTTCTGTCACAAGTCAGTGAAAACGATGGCAAAAATCCATGAGTTGGCTTTCGAATTACTTCCTCATCCACCGTATTCTCCAGATCTGGCCCCCAGCGACTATTTCCTGTTCTCGGATCTCAAAAGAATGCTCGCTGGGAAGAAATTTTCGTCGAATGAAGAGGTGATCGATGAAACTGAGGCCTAGTTTGAAGCAAAGGACAAATCGTACTACAAGAATGGTATCGAAAAGTTGGAGGGTCGCTATAATCAGTGTATAACCCTTGAAATGAATTATGTTGAATAAAAAAAGTTAATTTTGCCAAAAAATGTGTTTTACTATGGTAGGCCGAGGACTTTTCGATTGACCTGTTATATTTAAGCTAGTATATAGCTTCAGGTATATATTAGGCTTTTTTTAAAACGATATATTTTTACATACAAAATTGTTGCTTTATGGTTTTTCTGCATTAGAACTGTCGCAATTTTGAGCGAAGAGAATTTCTTTTCATTTAAGAAATGATTTGGCTTTATTTTTAACAATTTAAAGATTTACGGTTATAAGAAAAAAATCGCCCTATAATAATTTAAAAAATAATCCTCATGACAATAGAGAGATTTGAGGGATCAACTTGAACGTTCCTGTTTGTTTCTATAACTTAAAAGAAATATGAAGCGTCTTTAAACACCAAGAATACAAAAGCCGAAAACGCTAAAGCCTCACCATTGGCTTTATGTAACTCTATTGGAGAAAATAAATCTTTTCCTCGTCACTAACATTTCTACTGACATAAAAACGAATGTAACACTAATGTAACCTTTAAACGCTACCTGACTTGACTGCCATATGGTGTCTAAAGTTAATTTCGCAAACGAATAGAGTATGTAGAAAGAACGAAAGAAAGAGGAAAAGAGTTAAATCGTTTCAAAAATACAGAAAAGCAAAGAGAAAAAACTGGGAAATCGTAAAGGCAAAATTAATTGAAGTTGGAAGAGGTACAGTTACAATTAAATTTTCGAAACTCTCGGCAAACTTTCTACATTCATATTTCATACAATGTATATAGTTGATGCTTGCTTGCCTTGTACGAATACGGTGCTTTTTGCTGCAGCACAGTAATAACCGACTTTTAACGGCATCATTTTAAATCCAACTTACATTTGAAGGCATTTATAAATAGTTTCGGATTTTAATATCCTCCTCTGTCGAATAGGAATACCTTTCAAGCATATTTTAAATAAAATCGTTCTTACGTTTAATAATAAATATTATTTGTATAGTAACTTCGATAAAGATAATACAGGGGACACGAAAATTCGACCCAAAGCGCATCTTGATTGCTATAAAGTGATTATTAAAAATTTTAAATTAAAATACAAGTTACAAAATATTTTTATGTCGTGTAGTTGAAATATAAAATACAAAATACGAACTATAAAATACAGTCAGGTGTTACGTTATATAAATAGAATAGAACTTATCTAACAGGTCAATCGAAAAGTCCCCGGTCTACCATAGTAAAACACATTTTTTTAGCAAAATTAATTCTTTTTATTCAACATAATTGTCTTCAAGGGTGGTATATTGATTATAACGACCCTCTAATTTTCCGATACCATTTTGTAGTACGATTTGCCCTTTGCTTCAAACTAGGCCTCAGTTTCGGCGATCACCTCTTCATTCGACGAAATTTTTTTCCCAGCGAGCATTTTTTTGAGATCTGAGAACAGGAAATAGTTGCTGGGGGGCTGGCGAATACGATGGATGAGGAAGCAATTCGAAGCCCAATTCATGGATTTTTGACACGGTGTATTGTCTTGGTGAAGTAGCACTTTCTTTTTCTTCAAATGCGGCCATTTTTCGGCGATTTCATCCTTCAAACGGTCCAATAACGCTATGTAATATTCACTGTTGATGTTCCTTCCTTTTTCAAGGTAGTCAATGAATATTATTCCATGCGCATCCCAAAATACAGGCACCATAACCTTGTCAGCCGACTGTTGCGTTTTCCAACGTTTTAGAGCGGGTTCATCATGTGAAGTCCACTCGGATGACTGTCGATTGGACTTCGGAGTGAAATGATGGAGCCATTTTTTATCTATTGTCACATATAGACGCAAAAACTCGGGTTTATTACGCTTGATCATCTTCAAACACTGCTCCGAATCATCAACTCAACGGCGTTGTTTTTGGTCAAAAGTGAGCTCGCGCGGCACCAACTTTGCACAGAGATTTCTCATACCCAAATATTCGTGAATGATATGATGTATAGGTTCAGTTGATATCTTTAGAATGTCTGCTATTTCATTCAATTTCAGTTTAAGGTCATTCAAAATCATTTTGTGGATTTTTTTATTCGTCGGTAACAACCTCTTTTGGGCGTCCTCTTTTGCAGCAGGTTTAAACTTAGCATACCAATCCTTGATGGTTGATTTTCCTGGGGCAGTGTCCGGAAACTCGGTATCAAGCCAAGTTTTTGCTTTAACTGCATTTTTTCTCTTCAAAAAATAATATTTTATCAACACGCGAAATTCCTTTTCATCCATTTTTTTCACAATAATAAAAGTTGCTTCACTCAGAATGCTATAATTCACAAACTAATGATCCGACAGCTGTCAAATTTATACACGCATCTTTTGAGGGTTAGGGCTAACCAAAATACATATGGATTTAATTTTAGTAGTGCCATCTATGCGTCAGGCCGGGGACTTTTCAATTGACCTGTTAGCCCAGTATTAGTGAGCAAAACAATGTCCTTTCATGAAAATAAATGTAAATGTTAATCAATGAAATAAATTACAACTTAATCCCAATACTATCCATTACCTAAAATATATATTTACAGATGTTAAATAAAAATAATTCGAACAAATAAAGTAAGTGCGGTTTGTATAATCATAATTTATATGAAAAAACAACATATTTACTCATTGGCTTAGTTATCTTTGTGTAGTAAAATTCGGTGGCTAGATAGTGAGGTTGTCTATCTTTATTTTCCTGTGTGTGTTATGCATGTAGACTACGAATAAGTTGTGTATATGATTGGTTCGTTGTGCACATTAGAACTTCCATAAGTTATGTTCCGAGTTATGTTTATTATTTACTAATTCTGCGGTTATGTTTTCGTGCTTATTAATTTGTTAAGTATGATTGTGGAAATTTAGTGAAATTCAAAATAAATATATAATAACGTAAAAATATAATCTTTTTATGCGCAATAGAGGAAATATATGACATGTTCTAGATGTGATAATATCAACAAAATCATCAGGATAGAGTATTTTTTAAAGCTCACACAAAGACATATAATGAAAAATGTAAATGGTTATCTAATTTTGTTTAGCAGGGTATGTTAAATTGGTATATATCAATGTTATTGGCGTTGTTATTAGTGTTTTAGATTATATAAGGTACAGGAGATGTTTCTAGATGAATAATATAACGTTACAAGAGAGGAATCCGGAGATAGAAGGTACATTTAGAGCTAGAGATTATAATTGAATACATCGATTTTGTTACTTTAACATCGAAATATACCTTAATTGACGACACATGTCATCCTATTCAAAAATAAACAGCTTTAAAGATTATATAAACGGAATCGTTCTAAATTGACTTCTTTTTCATGAATTAAAACAGGAAAAACGTCATACGTAACCAAACTAAATTGAAATTTAATTCATTTTATGCATAATGGTCATGTGTTGTTTGTTTTGTCATGTAAGTATAGGATCCGCAAGATTCACCAGCACAAATATTTCCCCAATTAAAAAGTAATTAAAAAGGCTTAGTAAAAATGAGTCCAAGTTCGAAAAACTTATATAAAATACAAGTGGGGAAGTGGGGAAAAAGCTCCACTCTGATGCTAATTCATTATTCGATTTAATATTCCCCCGGTTATTCAGCAAAAAATGAAACTTTACGAGGATGTTTTGGAAAGTTCCCGTTTTAATATCCACAGAACGATTTCCTGAATACCAATGCGTATGATACAGGACTTGTTCTATATACATATATATTCGGATATTTTCTCTGCTTTGTTGGCTGCTGCTTCGTTTAACAGGTCAATTGAAAAGTCCCCGGCCCACCATAGTAAAACACATTTTTTTTGCAATTTTTTTTTAATCAACATAATTCCCTTCAAGGATGATACACTGATTATAGCGACCCTCCAACTTTTCGATACCATTTTTGTAGTACGATTTGTCCATTGCTTCAAAAGGCCTCAGTTTCGGCGATCACCACTTCATTCCACGAAAATGTCTTCCCAGCGAGCATTCTTTTGAGATCTGAGAACAGGAAAAAGTCGCTGGGGGCCAAATATGGAGAATACGGTGGATGAGGAAGCAATTCGAAGCTCAATTCATGGATTTTTGCCATCGTTTTCACTGACTTGTGACACGGTGCATTGTCTTGATGAAGCAGCACTTTCTTTTTCTTCTTACGGTCCAATTGCGTCCTTCAAACGGTCCAATAACGCTATGTAATATTCGCTGTTGATGTTCTTTCCTTTTTCAAGGTAGTCAATGAAAATTTTTCCATGCACATCCCAAAATACAGACGCCATAATCTTGCCATCCGACTGTTGCGTTTTCCCAAGCATTGGAGCGGGTTCATCGTGTACAGTCCACTCGGATGTCGATTGGACTTCAGAGTGAAATTATAGAGCCATGTTTCATCCATTGTTGCATATAAACTCAAAAGCTCTGGTTTATTGCTCTTGATCATCTTCAAATACTGCTCCGAATCATCAACTCGTCATTGTTTTTGGTCAATAATGAGCTCGCGTGGCACCCACTTTGCACAGAGCTTTCTCATACCCAAATGTTCGTGAATGATAGATATCTTTAGAGTGTCTGCTATTTCATTCAATTTCCATTTGCGGTCATTCAAAATCATTTTGTGGATTTTTTAAATGGTTTTGTTGGTAAAAACCTCTTTTGGGCGTCCATTGCGTTCACCGTCTTCGGTGCTCATTTCCCCACGTTTAAACTTAGCATATCAATCCTTGATGGTTGATTTTCCTGGGGCAGTATCCGGAAATTCGGAATCAAGCCAAGTTTTTGCTTCAACTGTATTTTTTCCCTTTAAAAAGCAATATTTTATCAAAACGCGAAATTCCTTTTTATCAATTTTTTTCACAATAACAAAAGTTGCTTCACTCAAAATGCTATAATTCACAAACTGATGATCTGACAGCTGTCAAATTTATGCACACATCTTTTCGGTGTCAGCCCGGGGACTTTTCAATTGACTTGTTTTATATTAAATTCGGTCATATTCTGACTAGGAAAAATATCAATTTACCATAGCTAAATTTTGTTTTATTATTTCAACCGTAGATAGTTGAAATTCTTTAACCCGTACTTTCACAATTACGTTATTTCATTCAGATGTTTCCTCGATAGCGAGATTGCGATTGTCGGCCATCTTGTTGTTGGACGTCTATCAGCTTTCGATTTCTGTGAAGGCTGTTCGCTATATTTATGAAACACCATGAACTTGTCGAATATTCGTTACATTTCATTCTCTCATTTTTCAGTTCATCTTTCGTCTCATTCAGAGATCAATATTTCGTTCGATTCTTTTTTGTTTTCTTGTTTTTATATCTTTTTTATGCGGAGATGTAACTTTTGGAAGTTTAGACAATTAGACAATTTAGACGTTGTCATGCAAGATTATTAGTTTGTGTTTGTTATTGGATAATTCTGATCTTTTTTACAATGATACATCGTTTAATGTGTTAAATTGACGTCGGTAGTAACCATTTCACTCAGTTTTAGCAACTATTACGTGCATAGTTCAGCTTCGTTGTTGATATGGAGAGCTCTTTTGGACTAATTTATGACATCTTGCATTTGGAATTGTTCTGGCACGTCCATTTTTCAATCCAGCCACAAAACGCCACAGAAAACTCATTTCGAAAGAAGCAATGTTTGGTGAATAAGGCAGCATATGGTCTAGTATTGTTATCTTTTAAGATGGCCTGTATCCGACTTCTTGAGTATGAGTCCTTTCGAGACCACTGAACTTTCGATATGACATCCCACACCTATATTTATTCTATTATCCATATAAGGCACATCTGTCTGGTCTCGGTATTCCAAGAATAAAATTTACCATACTAATTGTTTTGTTTAAAATAACAAGTTTATGTTAAAGTTGGGGGTCATTTTAATTTTGGGTACCCTAAAAGATTCTTGTCGAAAAACTTATGAATATGAATTATGAGTCACAAAAATGTTGTTTTAATTTAATGAAAATGTTAATAAATGTTTGGTTTATTATCAGATCAAGTTTTGTAGGTTTGTCACTTGTCAGTAACTTTTATATTTGTTGTCTTTCTGAAATATTTATGTTATAGTTACGCAGGGTTATATTCAGAATTGTTGTTAAGGAGGCTCAATGTTTTATTGGGAATTTTGTAGATCGAGAACAAGTGATATTCAGGAGGTATACTGTCTGGTGACTTCCCACAAGTGTTTTAATGAAGCAATATCATTTTGTCCCTTTTCTGCTTTTGTAATGACCGTTTTTATTTATCTCTCTGATTGTTTTGTTCGATATCAGCTTCCAGTTCGAACTAGTTGGGTTTGTTCAAAGGATTTTTTATCAACTGAATTTAAATCAACACTCCAAAGTTATCAACACCAACTTTTTAGTGGTAATTTCCTTAAAATTGTAAAAAGTAATAGATTTTTCTGCAGATATAAAACATTTGTCTATATCATTCTGAATATTTCGAATATATGTCATGTTATGTTATATATTTGCGTATAAAATTCAAATTGCATCAGTTCTGGATTGGTTTAATGCAAATGCAGTTCATTTGAACAAATATATTGGTGACATCTCAATGCCTCAAACATTAAACATAATACAAAACACGATCATACATATTAGAAATTTAAATTTTCAGAATTTTAATCGTTAAGAGGCACATACTTTTTGGTCAGTCATGATTGCTTTATTACCAAGAACAATCATACAAAGCTATGAACATGTTGGATCTATTGACATGAGAGAGAGAGGATCTTGACATATGGATATTTTGTTTAAAGATCGTATGTCTTGAATAATTCAATTTTTTATTGAAAATTTAAGACATATACCGGATAATTTTATTTAATAAATTATCTGGTAATGTTTTTAATATGAGAATGTACAAAATCTTTCTGGGATGATTTTTAAATCCTTATGTTCTTTATGCTTTGCGCATGATCCAATTTCCTGCATGTCAAGTAGTACATCCAGTCCAGATAAGATGATAAGATCCAGATAATAATGAATAACGGTCTACAAAATACCCAGAAATATAATCCCAGATGTTGAACACGGGCGGGGTGCCAGCAGCGCCAATCAGAACCCAATAACGAATAGCTGGCAGCAACCCCGAGACGTTTATCTGTGATGTTATTGAAGGGTATTTCGATTCATTCAGTACTCGACTATCGTTTAGTTTAGACGTGCCACCATCGACTGCCCAAGCCTCGTCAACAGGTAACACCGCTGCCATCCGGTTTATCTAATTGTATTTTTCACATTTTTTTATATAGCCAATACATAACGGTCACAAAATGTAAACACCACTGTTTTATTTCGTTTTACCTCCATTCACCGAGCCACATCATTTACCCTAAAAATAATTATTTATAATATATATTGTTATATTAAAATATTGCGATCAGATGTATTTATGAATTCTTGTAATTTTGATGATATTTACTAAGATATGTGATTGTATTTATATGAACGGCCTTGCTGTTTATTCAAAGAAACCTATTGGGCAATTTTTTACTCGCTTAATCTAGAACACTTTGCTTTATTTACATATCAGGTTTAATAAGAATGCTAAATAGTTATTTCTTTAAAAGTATATGTATAGGAGGCAACTGTATATATACCTACCAGTTAAAATATTTATAGTTTTCGGTTTTCAATAGAATTTTAATGAAGCTATAACGATATATTCAATAGTTTTTCCAATAATATTATTTTAGCAAACTATATGATAATCCCGAATGTTTTCGAAATAACCAACTAATATTTGGACATTTATTGAAATGCCTCAATATAATGTGCCATAATGCGCAAATAATTTGTTTATTTGTATTTTATAGATCACTTTTAATAAATGCGACAAAATCCAAATTTGACTAAATTTGAAATGGTTTATTATAATTTTAATAACGTATTATTTAAACATTAATACTGCGAATAATCCTACATTGGGCGTGGCATTTAATTTTAAAGCATTTTTGTTTCATTATTTATGATCAGGAAATATAATTTATTTCAATGGAAATATTATCACTTGTAACCAATATCTTACTGCATACTTTCTAACTGTTACTGTTAGTTACTCGCTATTAATATTACAAGGTGGTTTTGTATATATTATATATATATATATATATATATATATATATTCTATATATATATTCTATTCTATATATATATTCTATATATATATATATATTCTATATATATATTCTATATATATATATATATATATATATATATATATATATATATATATTCAGAATGTATTGCATTTTTTGTAACGTTACGTCTCCCCATTCTTAGTTATTTCTGATCAGGAGTTTTCCATTTTCTTGAGTTCATCAGCGTCATCAGAATCCATCAACCAGAATCAGGCCAATCAGAATGTATAACAATGATAGTTTTTCGATTTTTTTACTAAATGTGAATCAGTTTATGACAAAATTATTATAAGGTTCAAGCAGCAAATCTGCTAGGTTGGTTGGTAATAAATTAATTGTAAATTAATTTTGTAGCTGCCTATATATAACGTTTCATGACTTTCTTTTATGGCGTTTGAGTATTTCATGCAAATAATGGCCCTGAAAATAGATCCACAGAAAATACTAAAAATGACCAACCGATTACGTCACCGAAATTAATGTGGAAGCAAAACTATTCCGAAAAGGAATTCCTGAGATACCATTGTGGGAAAGAAATCTCCTTGAGTCAAAAACGAAAAGAATTTTCCACATTTATTATTCTTTTGGCGAAAAATAAATGGGACCGTCGAAATGTTTTGGTTAATTTAATGGAATTTAATAATGATTGCGTGTCAATATTTATTATTTGGTTGCATTTCGTTAATATTTTAGTTCGGTAAAGCGTTGCATATTTTACGATGTCAATTTTTGTCCCCGATTTTTTTTTCGTCGCATGTATTTATGGCAGTGCCATTAATGTCGATTGGCTGCGATAAAATCGATACTGTTTCACACGAAATTTTAATATTTCACTATTAAATAATGTTAAATGTAATTTAAAACATGTAATTTTCCCAAAATGCTGCATTTATTCTTTGTATTTTGTCAACAGAAAAAAATATGTAGTAAACTTTGTCAATTATTCATATTTTTCGATTTTAATTTAAATTACTTCATAGTGAACTTGGTTTTTATATCTAAATATACTTGGATAACGTTGAGAAATATATTAAATAATTGAAAGGTGATGAGAATTTCCTTCCTAAGGAAGGAGCTAAGTCAGGTACATACGGACATCAATATATTAATTACTTGTAAAAGGGACCAATAAAATTGTTAAACAGATTTTTATTTATTGAAGTTAATAGTTCGAGCTGTCGTTTTGGCCAAAAATTTGGTCAAAACTGTATAGTTTATCATGTTTATTGAAATTATATTAAGGATTTTGTAAATCTCTCATATGAAATAGATGAGCAAAAGACAATGAAGGAATATTTCCATTGTATAATAATATTTTATTTTTGAATAGGTCGCTTCATAGTTTTTTGAGTGTTAAGTTTAGAAGTATTTTTTCGATATTTAATTATTTTTAATTATTTTTGAAATGGGTCAAAATAAATACGTGGGGACGTCGACGATATTCATCAAGATGTTACAATTTAGGTATGATTAAGTACCATACCTAAAAAGATTCGTTAAACTTTTTTTATTTTTGAATTGACATTAATTAGCATTTTAAAACACTAATATATATATTTTTGCACATCGCTGTCTATAAATCTAGTCGAGGGAGAATATTCCGAAATGGTATGTTGCTGATATAATTCCGTAAAGTTGAAGAACAGGAATATTAACCAGTTGTTTTACTATTATAGCTGATACTGTACCATTCGACTAGCTACGCAATTAATATTAAATAGTACACGTGATTCAGCTTGCATTATACTTCTCAAGGCCATTCTTTGCCGAAGAACGGTCTTGGGTGACCTTGGCGTATACGATTTTTTTTTGGTTTGGTAGTTAGCTGTCGCAACTTGCGGTTAAAATCTGTTCTTCTCGGTATATAGCTTATTTATAATGGAAAGATTATCAGTGTTTTTTTTTCATAGTTTCCTTCAAAGGCTATATAAATTTTAAACGTGCTTATTATATATAAGTGTTGTGAATTAAATTTGTTGAGTTCTTTAACATTTTTGATGGAAATATTTGAATACGATCTCAAGAAAACATGTTTTTTGAGGTTAACCAAGATTATTTATAATTACAACAAATTTCTTTTTTCAAAGTATTGAGTTTATTTCAGATAATAGTTTGAGATTAATATTTTAATTACTAATGCGCGGGGAAAAAGTATTTTCGGTTTTTTTCATCACTGATTTGACTAATGAATAGTTAGTTATAGTCTAGTCAGTCTTTCCTAAACAGTTCAAAATTGTTTTATGTTCGGTAAAGAAAACGAGGAAACCATATAATTTTCGTTGAGGCTACCCTAGGTTCTCCATTTTCAATATCTTTCAAATATACTATAATATGGCTTCATTAAACAAATCTTACTAATGATATGCGACTTCAAACTATCTATTAGTACAAACCAAAATTACTTTTTTCCTAAGAGAGAAAAGCGAGCTTAGAAAAATATTGTTGATCTTAAATCAATGATATGCAATCAATAATACATATAAGACGTTACTGTTTATAACTAGAAAAGTTGTAATGGACTGACTAATCTAGGTGTGGAACACGCATTTATAATATGCGTTCAATAAGTATATTACGCAGGTTTATGTGTGGATATTGCCAAAATCTATGATTTCAGCTGATCCTCTCATTTATTTCACTGGAATTTTCACTATTGAACGGAAATATTTTTTAAGAATAATCGAGAGAGTAATCGAAATATTACCTATTATTGCCATAAAAACAGTCAAAAGTATTTTATTATTTATCATTCACAATTTTAATCTTTTTACCATATTACATTAACAATCTTAAAAAATATCTCCCCAAAATGCTGCTATATCAATATATAATATATTGTTATTTACAAGCAAGCTACTAAAAAAATCATAAAACTACATATATTACATATAAATCTACGTAGGCATAAATTGGGCACATTTTTGTCAAGGTCGCGGCTATGACGACAGCCAGAACGTTAAAAATCGGTCGACTAAAAAACAGTCGATAGTAAATAGTAACAAAATCAGTCGGACCGAAAATAGCGACTGAAACAATCACTGGTAAAAAGTAGTAAAATCAGTCGAACCAAAAATAGCGACTGAAACAGTCGATAGTAAAAAGTAGTCAATTACTAAACAGTCGTTTTCTGTCGATAGTTCTCAACGCTAATATTTACATCAATCAGTATATAATTTAAAAAGAAACGACCATCAAATATAGTATAAAATACTTGAAAATAAATTATTGACTTTGTTTAAAGACTTCATAACGTTTTCCTTTCGTTGTTGTACTTGATAATAAAAATACATTTTAATCATTACAATTTATCAAGTTGCTTCATATACTAAAGAATGTGAGATGATTGAAACGGAAATGAGTAAATGTTAAAAAGAGAAAGACGAAACATATCCGGTATATCAAAGCGCCGAAATTTAATATTTGTACATTTAATGTTTTTCGACGATTTCCATAAAACAGTTTGACTATGACTGATTGAAATTCCACCATTTTAAAACCAACAGGACCGCTTTTAGTTCTTCTCAGAAATTTTAAATGTCTTACCGAAACTTTCCCGCGATAAATAAACATTCATTAAAATTTGTCTCGAAAGTTGAACGAATTTTCAAGCAACTTTTCAAGTAGTCAAGTAAAAGTTTAATATCTTCCAAAACAGGTACTGTCATCTGTTGTTTGGGCTAGTCAAATAGTTGTGTAAGGTGTGACGTTCAATTTAAGGTAAATGGTTCCGTTGAAATCGTTAACTTTATGGTTTAAAATGCGTTCATTAAAATCCCAGATAGGAAATTGTATCTCGCCTGATTTAATGTGATTCATTTTAAATTCTAATTTATCGAGATGTGCTTCTTGATTATGTTTAAAAGTTTCCTAAATTTTATAACACGTGGTATACGAGGGTGTTAGGTTAATACTAAGGTTGAGTACGGGCCTGTAGATGAGATTTTCACAATTTTTTATATAATTTCTTCTCTAACAATGTTAAGTAATTTAAAATAATAGTGACTGTAAAGAATTTTATGAAAAATTATATTTCTTTTTTTGTCACATACCTTAAAAATTATAAATTCTAGAGCAATTCGGTATGGATTTTCGTTTCTTTCACCCCAAAATACATATATTTTAAGAATTTTATCTTTATCCGAGGGATTAAAAAAATTAGTACTTTTTCCATATGTATAGTCATGAAAATTGCCCATTTTCAAGGTTTTCGTTGTTATTCCCTTTGAAATTTCCACAACCCAATGAAAATTTCAGGGATTGTAAAGAATTCTATGCTGAATCGAATGGTAATGCTGAAATTTCCATGCAACTTATAGTTTTTAAGTTATACGACGATAAGTGTATTTTCAAGAAATGAGTGGATTTCTGTTTATGTCACCTATCTTAAAAATTATAAATTCTAGGGCAATTTAGTATGGATTTTCGTTTCTTTTACCTCAAAATACATATATTTTAAGAATTTTATCTTTATCCGAGGGATTAAAAAATTTGGAACTTTTTCCATATATATAGTCGTGAAAATTTGCGATTTTTGGGCATTTTCAGGATTTTACTGTTATTTCCGTTCAATTATCCACAAGACAATGAAAATTTCAGAGATTATAAAGAGTTCTACCCTGAATTGAATGGTAATACTGAAATTTCCAAGCAACTTATACTTTTTAAGTTATACGACGATAAGTGTTTTTCAAGAAATGAGTGGATTTCTGTTTATGTCATCTATCTTAAAAATTATAATTTCTACGGCAATTTAGTATGGATTTTCGTTTCTTTTACCTCAAAATACATATATTTTAAGAATTTTATCTTTATCCGAGGGATTAAATAATTTGGAACTTTTTCCATATATATAGTCGTGAAAATTTGCGATTTTTGGGCATTTTCAGTATTTTACTGTTATTTCCGTTCAATTATCCACAAGACAATGAAAATTTCAGAGATTATAAAGAGTTCTACCCTGAATCGAATGGTAATACTAAAATTTCCATGCAACTTATACTTTTTAAGTTATACGACGATAAGTGTTTTTTCAAGAAATGAGTGGATTTCTGTGTATGTCACATATCTTAAATATTATAAATTCTAGGGCAATTTAGTATGGATTTTCGCTTCTTTCACCTAAAAATACATATATTTTAAGAATTTTATCTTTATCCGAGGGATTAAAAAATTTGGTACTTTTTCCATATATAGATTTTCGTTTATTTCACCCTTAGATACATATGTTTTGAGGGTTTTATAATTTTGAATAACCCATGTTCATTATATCTCAATAAAATAGTTTTAAATAACAATTTTTTTAAAAATTGGACTCTTCTTTTACTGAGCATCATGTATATATAAACAAGGTAAAATCAAAGCAGGCGCCTTGTATTTATAAAACACCTGTAGCAATTTTAATAAACCAAATAATCCAAATCACCGTTAAAAATAAGAAAATTAATAAAACTTGAAACAATAGACTTCTTTTATTTTATCGACAAAAACATATTTTATAACGTAGAACTGTTGTAATATTTTGATATTGTTGATTTAATGACTGTTTATTGTGTGGCAATGATTCGATGGTTTAATATGCCTTCATTATAAATCTCAGATAGGAAATTGTTTCGGTTGGTTTGAAATTGTTATTAGAAATTTGAAGAAACCTTCGATCTTTTTTTGGGGTTTTAGCCATTAAATGGGTATTTAAAAAATTGTTTTCTGTGAAGTTAGCACGAATACGGTAATCTGGTTTTGATTTTTGAGATTATCTGTTGCTCTTATCACAATACTCAGTCACAGTTTTGTTATATGTACGGTTGTTCACAGATAAGTCTATATATAATATGTTAATGAAAATTTCAAGGAATATAAAGAATTCTAGGTTGAATTGAATGGTAGCAGTATAATTTTCATACACCCTTTTGTTTTTAAGTTGTATAATGAAAAATGTGTTTCCAAAAAATGAATAGTTTTCTATTTATATCACATATTTTAAAAATTATAAATTCTATAACATGGATTTTCGTTTTTTCTTCACTCCAGAATACGTATATTTTGAGAGTTTTATCTTTATCTGAGAGTTTTACATTTTAGGCACATTTTCCTTCATTTTCACAGGCAGTTTCTTACAATTTTTAAGGTTTTTGCTGTCATTTCCATTCTAATTTTCACAAGTCAGTGAAAGTTTGAGCAATTATAAAGAATTTTACGCTGAATCGAACGATGGTATTAAAAGCAACTTATAGTTTTTAAATTATTCAACGAAAATTGTATTTTTAAAAAATGAGTAGTTTTCGGTTTTTGCAACATATCTTTAAAACTATAAATTATACAACAATTTAACATGGATTTTTACTTTTCTTTCACTCTAAAATTCATATTATTTTGAGAGAATTGTCATTATCCAAGAAGTTTTAAAAAATTGGCATTTTTCCCTATAATATATTCCTGAAAATTTATCATTTCGAACTTTTTTGCTGTAATTTTAGTTCAAATGTGCGATTAATTGAGACTTTCTTCCAATTAACCAATACGTTTTTCTACATTTCGTATACAAATGTGATACCGTACTTTTTGATCGGACCCTGTACAATATTTCATTTTAAAAAAGGGGATCAGCGTTTAGAGGGCGAATTTTTTATTGTCGTAAAATATTTAGATAAGTTATAAAACATTTAACCCTATTTTGAAGGAAAATATGTAGCGACCAAAGAAAGGAAAAAAAGGTAATTCAGGAGACCCGAACCAAAAGAATTAATGATCCAAGTAACCATGCGGACCAGTATTTTTTTGCTCCTTCACTAAATATTATTAAATCCCCGAAACAGAACTGACTTTTATTGCCTCAAGACCCGGTATACGATATACGAAAATTGCCGCACAGATGATATACTAGAGACAATTTCTAAGAATTAAAGCCCATTTCTATCTCGGCCATATCCTTAGCCTGGCTTTAAAAGTTTTTCGTTAAGTGCTTTAATGCCTCACGTTTCGGTCGAATCCTTAGCATTAACTACTAATCATTCCACTAGTTTAGCACATTTTTTATTTATTTGAAAAATTATCTTTTTAAAGACATTTTATAGCATATCAACTGTAATCCATGAATAAAGCAACTATTTCGAGTTAAATTCTGTATTTAACTTTTTTTAAACAAGAGTGTACTCACCAGACATGCCGAGGCATGCGCCCTAGAATTTGGTTTTGCCATGTTGCAAGTTCTTGTAAATTGTATCTAGACTTAACGAATATATTTTTTTGAGTTCCCAAATTAATCTAAACTCAAGTTAAAAATCTTTATTAATTAATTGATACAAATGTCTATAAGACTCTTTAAAATATTAAAAGTAACTTTTTATGAAATAAAAATAAAAACACACCGCATAAAGCACTTCTAGTCTAAAATATAATTAATTTACTATAGAATTGAATGAATTATGTAGTATTAAAACAAATAATAAAATAGATACTCATTTTTTAAAGTTTTCATATAAAATTAAACCACTGGGTGGCATATCGGGTGAATACGGTGGCCATCGAAACTGCAGAGAGGTGCCGCTGTGTAGTATCTTGATAGAAATGATGCTTTTTGTTGTTGAATAATAACAAGATACAATAACTGCCCGTAATATACTCAAATTTATTTTTCTTAAATATAATTCAGATGCCGGCGCTTGACCCATACATTATATACAATGCGGTAATTGTTATGAGCTTCAACTTCTTCAGCTACTGTTTTTGGATGGCTTCAGTGAACTGATTGCACCTTTATTAAAATGGTTTTTGTTCAGATATTAGTTGAATATAATTTAAAAAATTACAGATGTCAATATACTGAATGACAAATCGTTTTCAAATATTTCCTGGTAGTACAGTACAAGAGTGCCAATTTATGGAAAGGGTAAATAGGGAAGTGATAAATAATAATATAGCCGGCTTGGTAGCGCAGTGGTAAAGGCGATGGGATGGTCCTCCTACTGTTGCGATAGCCGCGGGTTTGAATCCTGCTGGGGTATGGTCGTACATTTATGTTTGTGATTCCCAGATATGTTTATGTCCAGATAAACCCATAATGGGTAAAAGGAGACTTTAAAATATATTTAAAATAATAATAATAATATGGATAAGTTAACGGTAACATTAGGGTAGTATAACAAAACATATCATTGTTATTTTTATACGTAATATATAAATCATTAGTGGCTTTCCAATTATGACATCCCACAAATATCAAAAATTACATATATTTGGAGATAATAAAATATTGTTGATATTTGGAACTATGAAAATACTTCCAAAAATCCAAAATATTTGCTCTGCTTTTACCGCTGTTAAATACAAAAAATATAGGTAGAAACTTTATATTTCGAGGGCTCAACTTTTGTTTATTTAGCCCCCTAAATTTTACAGTAATGTTTTCAAAACGCCAGCATTTTGTGGCGGATGTTTCCAAAAACATTATGTTGTTTTATGTTAATGTGTACAGCGCTTTTTTATATATGTTCTAAAACCAGTTTATTTTATCAAAATGTGAAGCTTCAACCTGATGTTTAGGAAAAAGCTTTAGATTATTTAGTTATTTTTATGAAATACTATTTATTAAGATATAAAAATATCTTATATTGTCGAATATTGTTAAGTAAAGAAAATATTGATTTTGTAATAATACATTTTATTATCCCATTTAAACTATTATTTTTAAATTAATATAGAAAAGTACATATACAAAAGTGGATAGATAAGAAGGTAGATAAGTGGTAGATAGAAGAGTAAGATATACAGGGATCATAAGACAAGTACCTGAATTGGGAAATAAAATAAAAACATTACTTTTGAAATGAATTTTAAGTAATATGAAGAAATAAGTTATTTTTACGCTTAGTTTAAACTTTAGGCCCAGTTCAGATAAACCCATAGTTGGTAAAAGGAGACTGGTAAAAGCACAGATAAAACTGGTTATCAATCATTTTTACATTTTGTCATAATATATCTTTGTTTTAAAGAAATATTTCAAGATATATTATTAATATTTCTAATTTATTTTGTAGTATCGTCAAAAATACGTGATTTTAAATTAATGAAATTTTAATTACCTTTGTATACGTAATTATAGTATGTTTGTTAAAAATTATAATTCTGTCTGGGTAGAATGGCGAAAACCAAACTGATATACCAGAGATAAATAGGAAATAATACGTTATTGCGATAGGACTAAGAAATATCTCAGATATGCATGATTTCCATCGCTAAGGGCATTCACAGTTCGAAATCCAATATGCCGAGGAACAACAGCCAGTATGCAAAACAGTTTGAGGTACCAATAAGCACCATACGGCGTCGGCCCTTAACATACATTTGAATGAGTTCAGGAAGTTGTTGTCAAAACAACTTTTCGTATTCTCTTTATGTATGTGTGCGTGTTTTTATGTGTATGTGTGTGTGTATTTTCTCAATAACAACGTTGTCTGTAAATTATATGGTTTAGATTAAACCAGTAGATTTGGGAACGGAACAAAAAAAAATCTCGTTCGGTTTTCACTTAACTCGAACCGATCGAAAACATTTAATACGGTTTTCGTTAAAAGTGTGAATGATCTTGAAAAAATTTCGATGTTTAAAAACAATAAGTTATTAACTTTTTGATTATCGTTTTTATGGTCGTGAGTTCCCCATTGTTAAGAATGTTTTCTTATAATATTTAACAATTATTTTGTTCCACGAATATCGTTCGTCATGATAATGGATTATTTTCATTTGTGCTCGACTTTTATATTATTTCCGTAATTGTCATTGAAAATTGAATTAAATACAATTTAATTTTTCGTTATATAACCATAATTGTCTTAATTTGTTGTTTTGAAATCTGTTAATATTGACTAGTAAGGAATTTTATCAGGCCTATAAATTAATTTTTTTTATTATTTAATTAATATATTGTTACTAGTCGTTTCCGTCTAACCTACAATTTGTCATTTGTGTTTATACATGTCAGTGCTGAATTTTTAAATATATGCACCTCACTACACAACACAAGATCAGATGGTTCTGTATCCTGTTCTGGTGGTATCCAATTGTTGTAATATTTCAATATTCGTGTGAGAATGGAGTCTTTCCTCATGCCCCCTTGCAATTCTTTTGATTTCTTGACTGACTGTGGGTATCTAAAGGTCTTGATATAGATAATCAGTCCTACAGTATTTGGGTGCACCCACAATACCTCTCAGGACTTTGTTCTGAAAAATTTGTATTTTATTTATATTACTCTTTGCAGAATTGAACTATTAATTGAAACGAATTGAATATTATTTAATGGGTGCTTGTACGGTCTGTTTATAGGTGAACTGCATATGTACAGATTTACTTTCATTAATTCTTATTTTCCAAGCTAGCGTTCAATTATTTATTTAGCGTTATTGGACCGTTAGATGGACGAAATCGCCGAAAAATGGCCACATGTCAAGAAAAAGAAAGTGCTGCTTCACCAAGACAATGCAACGTGTCACAAGTCAGTGAAAACGATGACAAAAATCCATGAATTGGGCATCGAATTGCTTACTCATCCACCGTATTCTCCAGATCTGGCCCCCAGCGACTATTTCTTGTTCTCAGATCTCAAAAGGATGCTCGCTGGGAAGAAATTTTTGTCGAATGAAGAGGTGACTGCCGAAACTGAGGCCCATTTTGAAGCAAAGGACAAATCGTACTACAGAAATGGTATCGAGAAGTCGAAGGGTCGCTATAATTAGTGTATCATCCTTGAAGGGAATTATGTTGAAATTAATTAATTAAATTAATAATTAATTTGGTAGATACCAAAAAATAAGTCGAGTCGTGCATAACATCAAAAGATATATCGTTCTTTCGTTATAGAATCCGTAAATTGCCTGAATGGATGGTAAGAAGTAGGGGTTATCGATAGATAATACTTTGAACAAAATACATTGTACCGAAGCTTCAAATTAAAGCTTTTAAAACTAATTTATAATAACAAACTCATCAGTTACGTAATGGTTTCTGAGGTATGGACTTTTAACAATATTTTATATGAAATAAACATGCTTCATGTCAATTACTTCAGCAAAATAAGGTTTGGTATGAATATTGTTATGACATATATGACACATTGAATATTGTACACATATTTTCGATTTCGTCATTTGGTGTTGAATTAATTCACCGCATTGGTTTGGCTTGAAATAAATCTCAGTTTATTTATCGGAACTAATTATATGTGAATTAATTCTTGATGATTTATAGACTGCCAATCTTAATGGTGTTATTAACTTCATTTTAACGTAATATTTGATTTTTTTCGCTGATGATAAACCATATAAGGTCAAAGTGTCATCGTTCATTGATAAGCATTGCAAAGTTAAATAACCATGAAGTTCATAATTCGTAACGGTAATCGGTTCTTAAACTGTTTGTTTTGTTATACTTTGCGATAATTTTATTATAAATAGAAAATGAAGTAATTTTAAGTGGTTCAATTTAAAAAAAAAACTTAAAATCAACAAGTGTTGATAATATTTGCAGCAAATAAGTTTTAATTGGCGAGAAAGTATGGAAATTACAATAAATTTGGTGTATACAATTTAAAAATAGTACTGTTTCATTCTATCGCTCTTGACTAAATTTGACTTATAGTCTATCCAAAGAAACAGTGAACATACGATTATCAAGACGTTTAATGTGTAGGAATGTTCGTCGGGTCGGTCGGTCGGTCGAAATGTGTGGCTGCCGCTACTATTATTTGTCAGAACACTAACTACTATTTTTGGAAGGAATTTGCACGGGAACTAAAAACACTGGTTGAATCAAAGTTGTTTATTCTAACTTACGATTGATACATGTGGTCGAGGGGAGAATTGACAGGATATTAGGTTAAGGTGAAGGAAGTACGGTAGCGCTGTGGAAGTGGTACTGTTACAAGGGGACGGAGAAAAGAAAAGAGAGCGAGACCTCGTCGTGATGGTCTTTTATACCCTGGAACTGCATGGTACCAATCCACCGGCGTTGCCAACCTTTGTAGTTGTTGATGGTGAATTGGTGGTGGCCTAAAGGGTCGTGGCGATCGCCACAAATGTATTGCCTGCCGCAGTTTGTTAATTCGTTTTAGAGTTAGACAGTATGTTGGAACGAGATATATATTAGACTTTATATATATATATATATATATATATATATATATATATTTCAAAGTCTCCTTTTACCAACTGTGGGTTTATCTGGACTGGGCCCAAAGTTTAACGTTGGCTCCGAACCACGGTCCTCAGCATTAAGCCTACCGACTGGCGATTGACCAACTTTAGAAATCATCCGGTCTTACCCAGCCTGGTTACTGGCGTGACTGGGATCATTTTCCTTGTCGGATTTTACACTCCTAGCACATTCATAAATTTTAAACAATCACAAACATAAATTTACGACCATGCCCCAGCAGGATTCGAACCCGCGGTTATCGCAACAGTAGGAGGACCGTTCGTCGCCTTTACCACTGCGCCACCAAGCCGGCGGCCCCTTTCTTTTCAGTAAAATTTGTTAGTGAGGTAAACATTTTTCTGTTAAGTATTAAGTTGCAACAGTTTTTATTGAAAGTATTTTTAGCCTGTTCCATCTGCACTGAATATTAGTACAGGTTCGGTCATTAAAATATATCAAAAAATGAAAAATATAATTTTGGATTCACCGAAAAGAAGCCTTCGGGAAAATATTTTAGATATAATTGCTCTTAGATAAAACATGGGATTTTGTACGTTTCAAAGACATGTATATTCTTAACTGTGATTTGGAACTTCATTCTGTCTTTGTGAATATAACATTTATAATATCACCGGCCGGAAAGCAAATGAACAGAGCGTTGTATAAAAAAAAGCAAACAAAAACGTTCCAGCATTGACCCAAACAAAGATTTCCTCTGAAAAATACATACAATGGCCCTCGTACATTAGAATTTTACTACGTAAATCGCCGTTTTATATATATATATATATATATATATATATATATATATATATATATATTTCAAACTCTCCTTTTACCAACTGTAGGTTTATCTGGACTGGGCCTAAAGTTTAACGTGGGCTCCGAACCACGGTCCTTTAGAACGAGCTTTAGAAATCATCCCAGAAGACATCCGGTCTTACCCAGCCTGGTTACTGGCGTGGCTGGGATCATTTTCCTTATCGGATTTTACACTCCTAGCACATTCATAAATTTTAAACAATCACAAACATAAATTTACGACCATGCTCCAACAGGATTCGAACCCGCGGTTATCGCAACAGTAGGAGGACCGTCCGTCACCTTTACCACTGCGCCACCAAGCCGGCGGCCCCCTTCTTGTCAGTAAAATTTGTTAGTGAGGTAAACATTTTTACTGTTAAGTATTAAGTTGCAACAGTTTTTATTGAAAGTATTTTTAGCGTGTTCCATCTGCACTGAATATTAGTACAGGTTCGGTCATTAAAATATATCAAAAAATGAAAAATAGAATTTTGGATTCACCGAATAGAAACCCGGAAAATATTTTAGATATAAATGCTATTGGATAAAACATGAGATTTTGTACGTTTCAATGACATGTAGACTCTTAACTGTGATTTGGAACTTCATTCTGTTTTTGTGAATGTAACATTTATAATATCACCGGCCGGAAAGCAAATGAACAGAGCGTTGTATAAAAAAAACAAACAAAAACGTTCCAGCATTGACCCAAACAAAGATTTCCTCTGAAAGATACATACAATGGCCCTCGTACATAAGAATTTTACTACGTAAATCGCCGTTTTTTATATATATATATATATATATATATATATATATATATATATATATATATATATATATATATATATTTCAAACTCTCCTTTTACCAACTGTGGGTTTATCTGGACTGGGCCTAAAGTTTAACATGGGCTCCGAACCACGGTCATTTAGAACGAGCTTTAGAAATCATCCCAGAAGACATCCGGTCTTACCCAGCCTGGTTGCTGGCGTGGCTGGGATCATTTTCCTTATCGGATTTTACACTCCTAGCACATTCATAAATTTGCCTTGCCTAGAACATTCATAAATTTTAAACAATCACAAATATAAATTTACGACCATGCCCCAGCAGGATTCGAACCCGCGGTTATCGCAACAGTAGGAGGACCGTCCGTCACCTTTACCACTGCGCCACCAAGCCGGCGGCCCCCTTCTTGTCAGTAAAATTTGTTAGTGAGGTAAACATTTTTACTGTTAAGTATTAAGTTGCAACAGTTTTTATTGAAAGTATTTTTAGCGTGTTCCATCTGCACTGAATATTAGTACAGGTTCGGTCATTAAAATATATCAAAAAATGAAAAATAGAATTTTGGATTCACCGAATAGAAACCCGGAAAATATTTTAGATATAAATGCTATTGGATAAAACATGAGATTTTGTACGTTTCAAAGACATGTAGACTCTTAACTGTGATTTGGAACTTCATTCTGTTTTTGTGAATGTAACATTTATAATATCACCGGCCGGAAAGCAAATGAACAGAGCGTTGTATAAAAAAAACAAACAAAAACGTTCCAGCATTGACCCAAACAAAGATTTCCTCTGAAAGATACATACAATGGCCCTCGTACATAAGAATTTTACTACGTAAATCGCCGTTTTTTATATATATATATATATATATATATATATATATATATATATATATATATATATATATTTCAAACTCTCCTTTTACCAACTGTGGGTTTATCTGGACTGGGCCTAAAGTTTAACGTGGGCTCCGAACCACGGTCCTTTAGAACGAGCTTTAGAAATCATCCCAGAAGACATCCGGTCTTACCCAGCCTGGTTGCTGGCGTGACTGGGATCATTTTCCTTGTCGGATTTTAGACTCCTAGCACATTCATAAATTTTAAACAATCACAAACATAAATTTACGACCATGCCCCAGCAGGATTCGAACCCGCGGTTATCGCAACAGTAGGAGGACCGTCCGTCGCCTTTACCACTGCGCCACCAAGCCGGCGGCCCCCTTCTTTTCAGTAAAATTTGTTAGTGAGGTAAACATTTTTACTGTTAAGTATTAAGTTGCAACAGTTTTTATTGAAAGTATGTTTAGCGTGTTCCATCTGCACTGAATATTAGTACAGGTTCGGTCATTAAAATATATCAAAAAATGAAAAATATAATTTTGGATTCACCGAATAGAAACCCGGAAAATATTTTAGATATAAATGCTATTAGATAAAACATGAGATTTTGTACGTTTCAAAGACATGTAGACTCTTAACTGTGATTTGGAACTTCATTCTGTCTTTGTGAATATAACATTTATAATATCACCGGCCGGAAAGCAAATGAACAGAGCGTTGTATAAAAAAAAGCAAACAAAAACGTTCCAGCATTGACCCAAACAAAGATTTCCTCTGAAAAATACATACAATGGCCCTCGTACATAAGAATTTTACTACGTAAATCGCCGTTTTATATATATATATATATATATATATATATATATTTCAAACTCTCCTTTTACCAACTGTGGGTTTATCTGGACTGGGCCTAAAGTTTAACGTGGGCTCCGAACCACGGTCCTTTAGAACGAGCTTTAGAAATCATCCCAGAAGACATCCGGTCTTACCCAGCCTGGTTACTGGCGTGACTGGGATCATTTTCCTTGTCGGATTTTACACTCCTAGCACATTCATAAATTTTAAACAATCACAAACATAAATTTACGACCATGCTCCAACAGGATTCGAACCCGCGGTTATCGCAACAGTAGGAGGACCGTCCCGTCGCCTTTACCACTGCGCCACCAAGCCGGCGGCCCCCTTCTTGTCAGTAAAATTTGTTAGTGAGGTAAACATTTTTACTGTTAAGTATTAAGTTGCAACAGTTTTTATTGAAAGTATGTTTAGCGTGTTAGATAAAACATGAGATTTTGTACGTTTCAAAGACATGTAGACTCTTAACTGTGATTTGGAACTTCATTCTGTTTTTGTGAATGTAACATTTATAATATCACCGGCCGGAAAGCAAATGAACAGAGCGTTGTATAAAAAAAGCAAGCAAAAACGTTCCAGCATTGACCCAAACAAAGATTTCCTCTGAAAGATACATACAATGGCCCTCGTACATAAGAATTTTACTACGTAAATCGCCGTTTTTTTTTCGTTAGTCCGTGAAAAATTCAATAATTTGCTTCTGTATTTCTGTGTTTTTTTTTCGCTCTGCTCCTGGTTACCTTCGTTTCTCGGTTTGGCCGTTATGTAGGGTGGAGAAATATGAAAAAACTCTGGGATATAAAACCGCAACCCAAGTAAATTTAAGTGAGATTGCTTATTTTTAAAATGATTTTCAGTACGGCAAACTTATAAACATAAACCTACCCTTCTTGTTAGGGTGTGAAATCGAGTTTTAGAAATAACATTTCTTAAAAATTAACTTATTTTGTTGAATCTAATTATTTTTATTATGGCTCGCTTTTGTTTTTTTTTCTCTGTTTCTCTCTCTCTTTTATGGTCTCTTAATACTGGAGAATAACACGCTGGATTAAGCTGAAGAAAAAATGTTCAAACTTTATTAACAAACCGATATTTTTTATTTTTTTTTATTAAATTAGGAAATTATTGTTATGTATTTGCATTATCTCAAAATATTGCTTTAATTAAAAAGTAGATTCATTTTGACAGTGTAAAAATGATATTATTACTTCCATCAAGCGGTAACAGATCAAAGCTGTTTGGGGGATTTACGAGATTAATACATCAGCATGTGTTTGCCAAAGTAAAATATTACTAAACTACTTAGTTAAGATTAAGAGTAGGACCTATAACAGGTCAATTGAAAAGTCTCCGGTCTACCATAGTAAAACACATTTTTTTGGCAAAATTAGTTTTTTTTTTATTCAAAATAATTCCCTTCAAGGGTGATACACTGATTATAGTGACCCTCCAACTTTTCGATACTATTTTCGTAGTACGATTTGTCTTTTGCTTCAAAATAGGCCTCAGTTTCAGCGATCACCTCTTCATTCCACGAAGATTTCTTCACAGCGAGCATTCTTTTGAGATATGAGAACAGGGAATAGTCGCTGGGGGCCAGCTCTGGAAAATATAATGGATGCGGGAGCAATTCGAAACCCAATTCATAGATTTTTGCCATCAGTTTCACTGACTTGTGACACGGTGCATTGTCTTGGTGAAGCAGCACTTTCTTTTTCTTCAAATGCGGTTCCTTTTTCAAGATAGTCAATGAAAATGATTCCATGCGCATCCCAAAATACAGACGCCATGACTTTGCCACCCGATTGTTGCGTTTTCCCACGCTTTGGAGCGGATTCATCGTGTGCAGTCCACTCGGATAAATGTCGATTGGACTTCGGAGTGAAATGATGGAGCCATGTTTCATCCATTGTCACATATCGACGCAAAAACTCAACTCATCAACAAATCATGAACTCGTCGTTGTTTTTGGTGAAAAGTGAGCTCGCGCGGGACCCACTTTACACAGAGCTTTCTCATACCCAAATATTTGTGAGTGATATGATGTACACGTTCAGTTGATATATTAAAATTGTCTGCTATTTCATTCAATTTCAATTTACGGTCATTCAAAATCATTTTGTGGATTTTTTAAATATTTTTGTCGGTAACAACGTCTTTTGGGCGTCCACTACGTTCACCGTCTTCGGTGTTTATTCCACCACGTCCAAACTTAGCACACCAATCCTTGATGGTTGATTTTCCTGGCGCAGTGTCTGGAAACTCGGCATCAAGCCAAGTTTTTGCTTCAACTGTATTTTTTTCCTTCAAAAAACAATATTTTATCAACACGCGAAATTCCTTTTTATCCATTTTTTACAAAAACTAAAGTTCTATTGCGGAAGCGCATCAAATACTTTCACAAACTTTTGATAATGCTTCTACACCATATCCCAATTGTCGATTTTGGCTTCAACGATTTTAAAGTAGCGATTTTGATTTAGAGGATAAAAATAATTCGAAGACAATGAATTGCAAGACTTATTGGACGAAAACTGCCCGTAACACCGCATGGAACTGTTACTGCAGATGTCTATTGACTTTAACTTAACAAATTAATCTAAATCTTGCTGTAAAAAGACCACAAGTAGCGAGAGACTGTAATAGTATCAAGATCTCCAAGTCATGGATGATTTAATATTAATATTTCTTTTTTTTCTTCTTTTTCTAAACTCCTGCGGCTTTAAAAGTAAATCTTTATAATATGGATATATATTTATATATATATATATATATATATATATATATATATATATATATATATATATTGTACCAACATTTCCACATCACTGGACTATTAGAAAACGAATTTTCAGCATACTATTTGTGTTATATTTAAAATATATAAGTACTAAATAGAATTATAGTTTTTTAATAACTACTATATGGGCATTTCTGAAAAGTTTAATTCTAAAAATGATAATTCGCTTTGCTCCACAACTATTTGATGGTATTTCGAATTTTAGTGTTTAATTTAATAGGATATGTTTCTAGGAAAAGCCGCAGAGAATTGAAGTTAGCATCGGGAATAACAAATTTTATTGCCTTCTATTTTATTCCGACAATTTTTATGTCCTCCATCGATACAAAAAACGAACTTTTTTTATGTTAATATGGGAATAATATATTTCATAATTATATGATTTTATACGGATGATATAATAAACTTTAGGCATGCAAGCCGTTTTATATTCACCTGTTTACCGTTACACTATACATCAACTTAATTACGGACTAATTTTCATATAAACACTGCGTATATGGGGAATAAAACTACGAAAAAATGACGCAAAATCGTGTCCTGAAGCTGTTTGAAGGCAATGGAAACGGTGTCGCCTGCATTTTAAATCAACTATTTTAATTAGTAGTGTAATCAATCCGAAAAGATTAATATATTGGTCATTATTAATAAGTCGTGCGAATATGAGCAACTGTAATGTTAAACCCAAGAAGACCAATCAAGGATCACTAGCTACTGCTATTGATAAGTTTGAACTGATTATTAAAAGAAAATCGATCTATTTGCTACCTAAACATATGTCGGTCACAGACTATATAACATCGCGAGCGCTACATCCATTTTTTTATAAAAAATTCTTTTAAAATGTTGAGTTCACATAAAACCTTTAAAATTAACTCCCAATTGTTTTTCACTCTGATTATTTTCTTCTAATTTATTTCACTCTGTTATTAGTATGAACAGGAGAAAACGTGAAGGCCTGATAGTATACGGAATTCTTAGCCGCTAAAATCACCAAATTGATCGAGTTTATTATGCGAATTGCCGTACGGTTAAACTGAAATCCTTATCTCAATATTAGCTATTAATTCACTAGCTTGGAGCAACGTACTATATCGCTCTGAACTCCACGCTAATCGAACGATATTCCTACACGCTTTTTTTTGCTAAATAGTTAATTAATTGATATATTGATATAGTTCGAGCGAATTTTCTGTTCTAATACATGCTATATTATTTGAAATATGCTAATAAACGTTTCAATGTATATAAAGCTTCATTTAAATTTGCATTTTTTTCCTTTTTAATGTGATTTTATTTTTCTTATTATCAAATTCATGATAGAACAGTGGTTGCCCAAAGATTATACTATATGTTTTTTTTATTCAATTTCTGCTTTGTCCAGGTTCTTTCCTATTTTTATAGTATTTTGTCAGAGAGTTTCCTCAAAAGGTAGAAAATGCTTGAGGCACATCCACATGTTCATTCAAGAGGGCCTTTTGGGTTATATGACCAAGAAATTAAATATCTCCCAAGTTAACATGTTTTTTTTTATAATATATTTATTAGATACGCTTAATCGATCTTAATTAAAAATTAGTTTATTGCTACTTTTCATTTGCAAGCAATACGAGTGCGAGAAAATACATCAATATGTATTCCTCAATTATAAAGTTATTATAACTTATAACTATAGTTTACACTAAAGGTATACACTTTATATAAGTTCGTATGGTTTGGTTTGCTTCAATCTCCTGACATCCTGCGCGCTGTCCAGTAGTTGTATTTTTTCCACGTTAGTATGATTCAGTAAACTTCTTTCGTGTTTCAAGGCGAAATCTTGGATAACTTCTCAAATCCATTTAATTTCCAGGTCATCGTGCAGTTCTTCGTTGGTTACGTTACGATAGGCATTAGTAATCAATCGAAGAGCCTTGTTTTGACAGTGTTGTATGACTAGTTGATTTGAATTTTTAGTGCAACCCCATATTTGCACCCCACAGGTCCAACGTGATTTTATAATTGTCTTATAGATCAACCTCTTTGATTTTAGATCAAGTTGAGAGTATCTTCCGACTAACCAGTATAGTTGTTTTATTTTGGTTTTAATGTGTTTTGCTTTTTGTCTGACGTGATGTTAAGTTAATATGTAAAGAACTTAGTTGATACTCAAAGAAAATCATTTAGTATCATTTATATTTATAAGCCACTGATTATTAATGTCCTACAAAATGACACTGAAAATGTTTTTTAATAGTCAACTTTGTCAACTTAATCAACTCTATTCTCTATAAAACCTTGTATGAATTATATTTTTTACATTAAAGTCGGTATTTTCATTTTTATTTCTTTTATATGACCCATGAATCTTAAAAGTAAATGTCAACGGTGGTTTATCAATATTTGTTGATGTTTTTTATGATTTCTTCATTGTTTGTAAATCATTTGAAGATTTGTAAAGTTCTTCGTTTTTTGTATTCTCGAATTTTATATTTAGATAATAGGTGTTAATATTGTTGTTCTATTTTTTTATTGAATATCATTTCCTATTTTTGTCTTCTCCGTTAATAAAATTATTGTTAACGAACAACTTCATTTGCATTATTTTAATGTATTTTTTATGTAAATTCCAAATTGTAATGGGCATTCTATATTGTCATATTGATATTCATATAGATGATATATGACATTTCTAATGATGCTAAAATATGTGAAAAATGTTGCATTCACTCTAATCATTATAACTTTCTATTTTTGGGATGAAAATCAACGATATTTTTTCGATTTACTCATTTTTATTTATCGCGAATCAAACAAAAAAAGAAACTGTAGAAACATGTTTCGAGGAATTTGACTTGGTTATTACGACATTGCGATACCGCAAGACCCTCAAATTATCCATAACGAAGAAATTGTTAAAAAGAAAGGAACGTTATAAATTAGCTGGTTTTTTCATATCAACCGAAATGAAAATTACCTTGACCTGTGAATGTCTTTCAAGAATATCCGATGAACTACCGTTGAAAGGCCGGAAACTTGTACAATTTTATTCGTATGTCTGTCTGTGTGTGTGTGTGTGTGTGTCTGACGTTTAAATGATGCTGTTTATCTTACTTAAAATCGTAACAGTTTGTTTGGAACCTTTGGTATATATTTTTAAAAAGGCCTCGCATTAATTATGTACCAGCACAGATGAGAAAACGCCTTGTCATTTGCAGGAAATTGAAAACCGGCGTATGAATTTTTTTAAAATAATTGATTTATGGATAAAACTTTTTTCTTTCGATATTTTACATCTAATTATTGGATTAAACTACCGTACATAATGTGGTAGTTGGTTTATATCCGCTAAAATATACCAAAAACAGCCGGTGTCAATCAAAAGCATCGTTTATTTGTTTCGAAATGTAATTAATCACCGGATACTAAATATGGCGAATCAGGATGGCATATAATATTTTTGATTTTTTTTTTAATAGAGTGATTTTTATATTGTGTAACAAGTGTTTATGTAGTTATAGGTGTGTAATGTGGTCTTTTAAGCTATTATTGAGGATATTTATGTTATTGGATGGTTTACACCCTCGACTGAGATCTACTTTTGTTCCATGATAGTATAATATGTTGGGCTACAGTAATTTTAGCTTTTTCCAAGGTTTTTCGAAGCGAATTTTATCATTAAACTTAAATACTGATCAGTGCTATATATATTGTTTTAATCGATGATTTTTGCCACTTTTCTGGTAAACCCGTAACTTCTCAGATTTCCGGGCAAAAATCTGTCATAAGTCTCTTTTAAAGTCAGCTTTAATGTCATTAAGAGAGTTTTGCAAAACCAAAACGCCTATATAGCGTCCATATAGGTATGGCAATCATAAATTATCCATTGTTTATTGTCTGCAATCGTCCGTTAAAAACAAATTACCAGATCAGCTTCATTTCATAATTCGAACCAAATTTGTCACTGTTAATTTACGTGGAATCCAAGAGTCTACCTTTTTCAAGTTTTAGGAAGAAAATAAGGTTTGATAGCTTTCGTAATCATAATCGTGCCCTCTAAATATGTTGATTTTAATTAAATTGTCATTTGAATTCTTATATCGTGATTTTCAGAGATAATATATTTTAAATTACTTATTTGATAAGTTGGATTAGGTCATACATTTTTTGGTCATAAAATTAGAATATTTGAGGAATCCAATGAAGTATTGAAACCAATTGTTGCAGCTTTAGATTACATTCAGGACAACAATTGTTACTATGGCAAATTTCCGCCTATTTTAATACCTGTAATTTTACTGTTATTGCATTACAACTAAAACAGAGCTTAGAAAGAAGATTTGATACGTTTTTTAAACTGTCGTTCTGAAATACATGGAGCCATATTGCCATCATGCTTTTTTTAATTTCAACTTTTACTCATTAACAGGCTGGTCTGGGTTAGTTATGTTCTGATTACATAACCTAACACTTGACTGTAATGTTGTAATTAGCATTTTGTATTTTACATAAAATTGTATTTTATATTTCAAATGCCCAATTTAAAATTATTTTGTATTTCGTATTTTAAATTGATGTGAAATAGTATTTTGTCATTTGTTTTGTTTGACTACCATAGTAAAACACATTTTTTTGGCAAAATTAGTTCTTTTTATTCAACTTAATTCCCTTCAAGGGCGATAAACTGATTATAGCGACCGTCCAACTTTTCGATACCATTTTTGTAGTACGATTTGTCTCAGTTTCGGCGATCACCTCTTCATTCGACGAAAATTTAGCGAGCATTATTTTGAGATCTGAAAACAGAAAAATAGCCGCTGGGGCCTAGATCTGGAGAATACGGTGAATGAAGAAACAATTCTAAGCCCAATTCATGGATTTTTGCCATCGTTTTCACTGACTTGTGACACGGTGCATTGTCTTGGTGAAGCAGCATTTTCTTTTTCTTCAAATGCGGTTCCTTTTTCAAGGTAGTCAATGAAAATGATTCCATGCGCATTCCAAAATACAGACGCCATGACTTTGCCACCCGATTGTTGCGTTTTCCCACGCTTTGGAGCGGATTCATCGTGTGCAGTCCACTCGGATAACTGTCGATTGGACTTCGGAGTGAAATGATGGAGCCATGTTTCATCCATTGTCACATATCGACGCAAAAACTCAACTCGTCAACAAATATTTGTGAGTGATATGATGTACACGTTCAGTTGATATATTAAAAGTGTCTGCTATTTCATTCAATTTCAATTTACGGTCATTCAAAATCATTTTGTGGATTTTTTAAATATTTTTGTCGGTAACAACGTCTTTTGGGCGTCCACTACGTTCACCGTCTTCGGTGTTTATTCCACCACGTCCAAACTTAGCACACCAATCCTTGATGGTTGATTTTCCTGGCGTAGTGTCTGGAAACTCGGCATCAAGCCAAGTTTTTGCTTCAACTGTATTTTTTTCCTTCAAAAAACAATATTTTATCAACACGCGAAATTCCTTTTTATCCATTTTTTTCACAATAACAAAAGTTGCTTCACTCAAAATGCTATAATTCACAAACTAATGATCTGACAGCTGTCCAATTTATACACGCATCTTTTAAGGGTTATAGCTAACTAAATAAACATATGCATTTAATTCTAGTGGCGCCATCTATGTGTCAGGCCAGGGACTTTTGAATTGACCTGTTACGCAACTTCAAAACGATCTGTTAATATTTTAGAATGTTTTGTTGTATATTGTAAATATAATGAAAACCGTGATGAGCATGAAGCCCGAGGATTCCTCCATCATATTTGTTAGATATTGATAATGATAAATCGACAAGAAAAAGTGATTAAACAGTATGAAGAAATTGTATTGGATATTGTTTTTGGACTTTTTCTCGAAAATAGTAGAGTCCAACGATTTGTTCTTCTGTTTTATAGCCAATTACTGGATTTATAATACCGTTCATAACGTCAGTTATGATTGCATCAGTAAGGGAAGCTGATTGTAAAGTTTTTTTCTCTCTTTCTCTCTCGTTTGATCGGAATTGATTTTGTTATTTTGCATTTGTTGGAATCGATTTGAGGCAACTTATTCATACCAATTTGATGTTCATCGAAGCACGGATAATAGTCTGTTGTTAATATATCATTCGTCGTTAAATTTTGGTTTACTTGGCCCTTTTTGTTCGTCCGATTCGAACAACAACGTGCCGACAAATGCGATTTAACATTAATAATTTTCCCATAGTCGTGCGGCAATTTTCCAAATGTAATTCCCGGATTTTGCCCTTGTTTTATTTAATTTCGATTCAAATGCCCTGGCCCTAACTTCTAGTTAATACACTTATGGCGTTTATATTTATCTTCAACAGTACGGATAATCTAATTACCAAAACCCGTTATAAATTGTGATTTATTTTGACGTTGATTTATATCTCCACATTTTGCTTTTTTTGCCTCTCTCATTTCTCGCCAGTATCATAGGAATATCCGAGATACAAAAATAATATATTTCAGGGGTTATACCTACTTAATTTGCCCGAATTTTTCCAAAAATATTTTTAGATTCTCTTTATATTAAATGTCCGAATATGTGTTCGGGTATTTTTTAATAAAAACGACAATTTTCATTAAATATATTAAGATCTTGATTAAGTTCTGACAATTTTTTTATTAAAATATTTATTTATTCTTCGAAGAATTTCAAGATCTTCAAGGATTTTCAAGTAACTGTCGATTAGTGAGTTCAAGTGACTTTTCCCAGGTTTTACAGCATGGTGATACGCGTATTTATTCTTTAAAATTAATATTACACATTGAATACATTATTATAAAGAGCCTAGTTTGACCTATGCATATTATTTACTAAAAACATGATTGGTTAAGTCTAAACAAGAACTGTGCGATTATTTCATTATCATTATTATTTTGTTTTGAATTGGTCATATTTGTTTTCAGTTTACTGATAGGAAATAAGATTGAGGTTATAAGTTCTGAGGTATTTTGATGTTATTGTTATATAACCTTTTTTATTATTATGCATTCATTACACTTATGTTAATGCAAGTAATGCAAATGTTTAGTAACGCATGTTACTAGTTGTTGCCGACTAACCTACAATTTCTTTTTACAGTCGCTTAAACTAGGTCCTTGTTTAGTCTCTACAAAAAAATGTTCACGTATTTATTTAACGCTTTGTTGTGCTTTTTGTGATTAATTAAAACTGTATTATATTACTGTTTGTTTTTCCTATGGCATTTGGATGTTACAAATCACTAAAATTTTATTGTGATTATGTACTTTTATTTCTAATTCGGTCATTCTTACGGCTCATCTTGTTTTGAATTCTTCATGAAGATTTTTAACGATTTTGAAGATTCATCCCAAGATACTTTGCGTTACTATTATATAGGAAGATAGTATTATTAGGTAACAATTTCTGAAGTGTTTAGTTGAAATATATATTAACGTTTTAAACCTAACTATACATTTTTCTAATTTTTTCTTGTCTTGTGCGACTGACTAAATTCAATGATTTCAAGAGAAATATTGAGGATATTTCTCCTGAAGCTTTTTGAAAACGAGGAAACGGAATTTGTACAATTATATAGTTACTAGAGAAGGGAATTGTTAAGGTAAAACAGGGTTTATATTTAGTTCTCTCCCAGACCGTAATAATGTGGCCTTTATAACTCTATTTAAATATGAATGGAGGCCTTTATAAGAAAGGGTCTCTCATTTTAAGATAAATACTGCCGTAAAAGTAATAGGAGAATCTGGTTTAAAGTGTTTTTTATGAACAAAAATTTATACAGGTATAGGCGCTGAATAAATGAAATCAATTTGTCAATGTTGGGTCCCGATAATGCATGAATATTTCACGGTTGAGTTTTAAATGAAGTAGCCGATAAATAATTCGGTCATATATCTTTCAAATCCATTTCTAAGTGTCAAACGTGTGCCAGGGTACGTTTTTAAAATTTAAATTCGCTGAAATCACACACTGTTTTTTTTTCAAGGGGAGGCATTAAGGGGCTATTCTAGACTAGAAATTAAAGAAATAATTACAAAATTTTACTCAAAACCGCTTTTTTTTTGTTTAAATTACACGATTTACAAAATATATAGTGAACCAGTTTACTTTAAATTTGGTGTGGATGTCTATGAAATCGATTTTTTCCAAATTCTAAATTAGTATACCCCCTTAAACTAAACGAAATTAAATTTAAAAAAGTCTGAAACTAAATTTTGCTAACATAATAATAAGCACAGCGTCTTACTCGAGTAAATACATAATGCATTTATTTGCAAACTGCATTCATTTCGTCTTTGAAACTTTCGAATCTCCTTTACATATTACAAACGGTTTAGTTTTATTCTGAATGGAGTAATAATCTTCATCAAAAACATTCTCATTCATAAATAGAATCTAGGTTTAAGTCCAAACACTTAAACACTTAAAATATCTCGATTTTGTCGCGGAATAATAATTAGCATACGTTATATAGAAAACGGTTTCGAATTTGACGCACGCGAATTGTATTGCATAGATTAAACTATATTCGTTTTATTGTCTAATGATGGTATGTCCTTTTCTAGTCATTCGAGCGAAAACAACTAAAAACCTGGAATATTTAGACTATACATTTTTAAAAGTAATAAAATCCAAACAGCATCAATTTTATAATTGGAATATTAGCTGCTAAATTACTTGGCGACATAAAATAGCCAAACAGACATCAATGTCACTCTGAAATAGCTGCAGATTTCAAAACCATAACAAGAAGCAGAGAAATTTTTTTTTAAAAATCTGAAAGTTATGATCAAATTTATTAAATTTATGTCTATATATATATATATATATATATATATATATATATATATATATATATATATATATTGTAAAGTAAATGAATCTTTCTTCAAACTAAAATATAAACACTATTGTCATTGTGCAAAGTACGATTTTAATATCGAAAGGTGACTGTATTACCGTTTTATTGCATCTAATGCAGCAGGTACAGCCTGTAGTCATTTTAGATCGTTTTCCTTTCAACTTCTACAAGTCATCGATTATTGCAACACAATTTCCGGTATATGCCTATGCCGAGTTCAGAGAAACCTCATAAATACTTGTACAAGAAAACGAGAACTATGCAAAAAAAATCATATTTCTTACTTAAGACGGAATTCTCAATACGTGTTGCTTGATAATGAATGGAACTGTTGAATCATTCGCAAGGTAAACCACTGTCTATTATTAGTTTGCGTTAAAATCGTATTATTTCTGTGTAAATATGAATCGGAATAGAAAAAAAAGGAAAGAAGTATTTTATATTGAAATGTTTGACGTAAATTTTAGAATATTGGTGTATGTGTTATTTCAATTAAAATTAATTTTGGATGTATTAACTGAATTTTAAGTGATTTTGACCGAAAAATTGATATTTATTGATATTGATATAGGCAATAAGTATTTCTTATGACTATATTATATTTGCATGGCATGCAGAAAATCACTTCCTTAAGCGATCTTCTGTATAAAATATTATCTTAATTAATTAGTCTTATTCTAAAGCTTATTGTAAAGTCTACATGTGTCCAGTAATCAGATCAGGTGATGTTAAACGTTTTAGTCTACGCACTTCATTATATCACGTCGCATATTTAGCTGATTAGCGAGTACATTGGGATGCACCGACACTCTTTCGAAATACTTCACACAAACACGTTGAATTACACTCGTTATAGGTTCTAGAGGAATATCGCGTTGCATCACTTTATTTGAAATATAGTACGGGACATTAACAATGGCACGCAACACTTTATTTTGGAACCGTTGAATGATGGATATATTAGATTTGCTAGCGGTACCCCATAGTTGGATTCCATATGACCAAATAGGCTTGAGTATAGACTCATACAGCAACACCTTGTTATTTAATGATAATTTGGATTTGCGCCCGATGAGTCAATACATTTGATATAATTTCAGACGAAGTTGTTTTCGTTTATAGAGTATGTGCTTCTTCCAGGTTAGGCGTCGATCTAAGTACAAACCAAGATATTTAACTTGCTCTGCTTGGGGGAGTTGACGATGATTGATATTCACTGGTGGATATGTTCTTCTACGCAGGGTAAACGTTACATGGGTGGATTTTATTTCATTGACTTTAATGCGTCATGTCTTCAACCATAATTGTATTTGATCCAGGTGGGTTTGTAGGTGTATTCATGCTGTGACCGGATCTTCATGGGATGCCAATATTGCTGTGTCGTCTGCGTATGTTGCCATAGTAGTTATTTTTGTGGTGGAAAGATCAGCCGTATACAGAAGATACAGTACTGGACCCAGTACTCTACCTTGCGGAACTCCTGAATATATGGGATTTAATTCGGTATGTTCATCGCCTTGATTTAAAATCCATTTGAAATGGCGAATCTAGAAAGCTAGTAATTTTATTTTCCTCATCTTTATGTAGCTGAGACTGGAAAGGTTTAAAAACATTTTTTAAGTGTTTTGAGAAAATGTCGGCCTTCTCTTTATTGCTTCTAGCCCAATTATTTTCGCTTGTTTTAATAATATATATATATATATATATATATATATATATATATATATATATATATATATATATATATATATATATATTTGTTGATTTTATAGATATAGATGTTTTTTTCAATGAGAATTCTGTTTAAACACATTAATTTCTAAATTTCCATTAACAATTCTGCCAAATCATCATAGTCAGCTATTATAAATCCACTGTTTTATATTAAAAATCAATTAAATAAATGGATAATAGAAAAAGCGAAATAAATCAATGATGTTTATTGGGATTTGTTATTTTTCCGTTGTTATCCGAACATCCGGCATTGAAATACAAAAAAAAACGTTGAAGTAATAAGAGCTTTTCGTTCTTATCGGAAATCAGCGCTAAATAAAGCTATAAAAATCACGTACATTGGAAATTTCTAATCTTAGACGGTCTGGAGACAGCATAAAAATCACAACTACGTGCAAACTTGCTACAATTTCTACATGTTGTTAATCTGAGTCTCTCTCCGTCAGATCGATACAACTGTTGTGAAAGTCATTCTGGTTTTTGTTTCGTTTTGTTTCGATACCAACAGAAAAATACATATTAAACAGTATATTTCAGATTCTTTTTCGATGACATATAGCATTGCCCAGTATTCGTTATTTATCATAAGCGGTTAAACACAATAATCTTTGGTGTTTTATTCAGATATATAAGTAGTTTTTGTGATATTACAGTCTATTTATTTTTTTTAAGATTATTTGTCATATGCTAATTAATTTTAGTGCATTAATTAATACTATTAATCACCTAGTGGTCGAAAAGATTTATTAAAATGTATCATGTTTCTCATATAATAGTCTAAAGGAAATAATTTAAAAATGAACAATATTTTAAAATCATATCAGCATTTCTAGCATAATATAGCATATCAGAAATATATTTGATAAGTGATATAAATTAAAGTAATATATGTCCATAAATATATACAAAATATATCATGAATTAACAGTCACTAAACTTTTTAAATTGCATTTAATTGAATCTAATTTCCACTAAGTTTCAATAACCAACAAAGTGGCATAAGTAAGATTATCTTGAGAACTTTAATAAAAACTTAAGGCATGCAATATAAGTATATATGATTTTTCTTTACTTTTATGTTATAAACATAAATAAGGATTAATAAATAAAGTACTAAATGTTTGTATATTAAAACAGGGAATAGATGAATAAAGCAATTTTCTATACTAGAATATCCCCTTAAAATAAGAAAAACGTACGGTATAGCAACATGAAAATTAATTGATAACACATTTCTGTAATGATGTAAGTTAAAAGAGTGTTTCATAACATTCTTCTCATGTCGTGATCCAACAAGAATACAAAACAGAAGCGGTTAAAATAGTTTTTCGATCGAATCGTTCGAACTAACAGAACATCAAGTGTATTAAACCAGATGTTCCGCAGCGTCAGATTGAGTAAACCGCCTTTAAGACACTTATTTTTTTCAAGGCCCAACTAAAAATATGCCTGTAGTATATCCGATAAATTGTTGTCAAATTAAAATGGATGCTATCTTCAACGAGTTAAAAAAATTCATTAAGTATCTTGAATATAAAAGCGATCTGGCAACCCGGTCCTCGAAAATAGATGCAAAAGGAATGGTGGTAAAGCGATTAGAAGACACACCCACATGGCGTTCTCCACTTGAGCCTCTTAGAAAGTGTTGTAAACCCCCTTTTAATGGAACAAACCCTAAATTCCTAGTATTATAATATACCGGGATCCTAGAGATCTTATGTTTTATCCTTGAGTGGTTTTTTGAAGCTGTTATAAGTAGATTCAGCTGTAACTTTAATGTACGTAATGAATTTTGTAATAGATTGTTGAACTGAGTGCCTTTTGTTCTTTTCTCGTCATCGTTATTCTCTTTCATCATCAATTGTATATGGCTTTTAAGTTTTTATTATTTTTATCAGTTCATTTTTTGACCAAATATCAGTTATGATTATATTTTTTGTTAATTATGTATAATTTATATTTTTTGTTTATTGTTTTTGTGTTAATCACTCTTTAGAATATACGAATAATCACGGAAATTAGATCTGGGAAATATAGAATATTTATTTTTAAATATTTAGGTCAATATTGACAATTTGTTTAATAAAATATAATAATTATATATTTTTTGGTCGCTAAGATAACAAATTCAAAATATATTTTTTAAGAATCATGATGCATCAATATTTTGGTCCCTATAGCATCCGACAAGGAAAATGATCCCACTCACGTCAGTAACCAGGCTGGGTAAGACCGGATGTCTTCTGGAATGATTTCTAAGGGGGATGGTCACTCGCCAATCGGTAAGCTGTGGACCGAGGACCGTGGTTCAAACCTCGCATTAAACTTCTGTTTTTTGGTTTGTCCGTCCTCATTCCAGAAGAATCATTGTCCGTGATTTTTTCCATGTCCATATAAGATTCAATAGCAATTTATTATGTACTGATAATTATAATTTTTTTCCAATTAATCAATAGGCTTTCCTATATTTTAACTCCATTTCTTTTATTTTCTCTTTTACATGTTCCTTTCAGCGAAGTTTTGCATCAATGGTATTATTTTTCTACATAATCTTCCTTGACTTTAAGGAAAAAAAAAAGATTGAGAGCTAATGGAAGTCTGAGGGTAAGGGTACCAAATTAGATGAATAGGGTGAATGGCCAAGCAAAACATGATCATATTTGATGAGTTTTTGAGGAAGCTTGGAGCAATATTTTCCTGTAATTGTTTTTAATTCATTCAAAACGACGAATTTTTACGAGAAATAGTCGTGTAAACAATCTACTTGAGAAAACGCGTTGAAATATAATACCCATATAGGAATCATACATTTTTGGCGTGTCAGACCGGGAATTTTTCACCATACCTTCGTATTCGCCCTTGTACTTTCATCGATATAGTTTTTGAACGGACCTTATAAAATCAACCGACATGATCAGTGACCCAAGATTAAATGCCAGTGGACTGTAGTGCTGATGCCATTTTCGAAGGTGAAGACTCCTAGCAATTACTAGACTGTAAAAATAATTGCTTGTTAGAGAGACCCAAGCTATCCCATCTCTCCGACTGAACGTTATAATTCGATTAAATGCGAATGTTTGACTAATTTCTAAACGGAATATTGATACTTGAAAAGGAATTATCTCTAATGTTTTATTAATTTTCCTACATGTTTAATGGAAAAAAATAAAAACAGAACTGATCGCGTCTTCGTCCGGAAGTTCTAATCGAATGAAAACATCTCTCGACCAGAAAAAATCGTTATTACACAACGGTTCATTTCGTTTTGCGATTGCCATTAATTTATTTTTAGTTGGTGATTTTTTTCTTCATCTCCTTCTTCGCCAGTTTGGTTTTTTTTTGGCGGTGATTAAATTGTAATGCACAAATTAAAACAACCATAGGCTTAATGGCTCTTTTATATTAAAGGTTCGACCTTCAACTTTCAAGATACTATTTACCACGTTGCCAAATCTTGAAAATTATATGTATATTTCAAAAATATTAATGTAGTGCATTAATAGTAATTTAACAAATCTTATACTATAAGGGATATATATATATATATATATATATATATATATATATATATATATATATATATATATATATATATAAAAACACAAAAATCACTTTTTAACATAAACTATACTATAATAAATATCATTCATTAATTAATCAACATTATGAAAACCGAGTTTCTGATTATTCATAATAAATATTCCGTATTAAGATATAGCTTATCTTTTAAATGTATTATAGGGTAATATAAAAATATATATTATGTAATAAGTTGTTTTTGTAATGTAATGATTATTTAATATACTAACATTTACATATTTAATAATCTTGTTTTACCTAAATAATCTCAATGTAATCATAATGAGATGGTTACTGAACTGGTAAAATAAGTGAATTCTTCGTGAAGTACGATGGCGGCCCGAAAAGTATTTAGCTTCACCGCCCGATAAGGCCACTATTTCAAGAAAAATCTACTATCGTGTAGTACATTCTCGTATGTAGGAAATTTCAGCCGAATTGGACCCGTAGTTTTGTTTTGATAGCGTGTCCAGAGATTTCAGAAAAATGGAAAAGAAGCGAATATCGGTCGGGAATTCGATTCTTGTTTTTGGAAGAAAAATGTCGCAGTGAAATCAAAGGCTGACGTATATTAATGACTCTTCTCGATGGTGATCGTCAAAATGTTTTCGGACGTCGTTTTTTGATGATGTACGGAGGATAACTTGACAAACATTCGCGATTTCGTATTGACAGACCGGCGATTACACATGTGCGTGATAGTTGAGACTACGTGGGTCATATCCTGCATGAAATTTTGAGCATGAAAAAGCTGTGAGACGGTGAAAGCACTTCAGAGCAGTGTTTGACGCTGTTGAAGCAAAATCCGAAGGAGTTTCTACGCCGTTTCGTGACCGTCGACGAAACATGGATCCACTAGTACACCATAGACGAAGGAATAGTCGAAACAGTAGACCATTCGCCAAATGAGCATGCTTCGAAGAAGGCAAATACTGTCCTATCGGCTGGAAAGGTGATGGTCACCGTTTTCACGGATTCAGAAGGTTTGGTCTACGTCGACTACCTGGAGAAGGGTAAAACGGTCACAAGGCACACGAATTATTGAACCAATTCCATCAAATTGATCGAATTGGGCTATGAACTGCTGCCCTACCCACCGCATTCTTCAGATTTGGCCCCGCGCGACTTCTTTTTGTATTCGAATTTGAAAAAGACACTCGGTAGGCAGAAATTTGAGTCGAATAAGAAGGTCATCATTGCCATGGAGGCTTCCACTTTGCAGATCTCGAGCAAACGATTTTTCAGATGGCCTAAAGAAGTTGCAGCATCGCTAGGTGATGTACATCGCGCTAAAAGGAGACTATGTTGAGAAATAAATCGCCAATTTTCGTTTTTCTCTTGTAGGTTAAGTACTTAACAGACCACCCACGTATATATAACAACATGAACGGAAATATTGCTATTTTTTTTCTTAGACGTGGAATACTTTGGTTCGGAGCAATTCAGACTTTATTGGATCATATAATATGAATGACCCTAACGAGTATTTGTCAGAGTCAAAGAGTGTTTTACTGCATATATGTTATATAAAGAAAAATAATAATGCCACAGTAATAGACCGTATTTAATCGCATAAAGAAAGGAAGGGGTGGGGGAGAGAAAAAAAAGTCGAATGGATTATTTTATTCTTCTGCAATTGCTTTCTGGCAAATACAAATCCATGTTTAAAACGATAGTAAAATTTTTATGACATCTGGTATATACCGTTAGGCTGCACGTGGGTCATGTGAAATAAAAAAAAGTCGTTATTAAGAAATAAAACCACTCAAAGAATTACGAAACTTTTCGATTTTTCCCTTCCATTTCCCTTAACTGTTATTTCCCTCCCCTGGACATTATTAAGACGATCTTCATGGATTTTGCTTGGTTCATTTTAAGGATTTAGCTTTTTCCTCGTTTTTATTTCAATCTAGTTCATTATATGTCTCTTTTTTTTGTCTGTCTTCTTCATTTAAGCCAAATATTGCTCTCCTAAGATAATTATTAGTTTATAAATAACTAAGTAAATAAAAAGCAATGCATTATCCCATTTAGAAATAAAATTTAGTCTTTATTGCTCCAATTATTAGCCAATTTGCTTTAACAATTTTTGGAATGGAATACTTTTTCCCCTCTACATATATTAAGTGAAGGATTTTAGCTGTTTTTATTTCAATCACTTCAATATATGTATTTTTGTTTTTTACCCGAAACAAATGTTCTGATATGCAATCTATTTATAAATTACTATTTAGAACAGTCAGAATAAGAAAAATATGTTATTGTAAAGTGTAGTAATGACAGTTTTCTATTTATTTCACTAGTTTTACTAGTACTTAGTAAATTTGAATAGAAAAGTGAAGTAATTAACAGTTTTTGGCTTCAAAATATATTTTGTTATACTTTTTTAAAAGTAATATGTCAAAACATGCCACCAAAATATGCAGAAAGGGAATGAATGGTGGACGTAGCATGAATCATGTTTGAAAAAGTGTTATTATTTTTATATTTATACTCTTATATAACATTTCTTTAATAGCAAAGTTAATTTTTAATGATAGTAGACAAAATTACATGTGTAAAACATAAAAATAATTTAGCAATGTTTTTTGTATATTCTGATTTCAGATAGTAACAGAGATTTCTGCATTACCAAGCAAAGACTAGAATAATTAACTCATCAAAAGATTATTTTTCACAGTTTATAAAATACAGAACATTATTGGTATAGTACTGCATAGAAAATAGTTACGAAATGAACCGTTCTAATTACAGTTAATAAAAATAACTAAAAAAAAACTTTAAGGAGGCTTGTCAAAAATCTATCAAATTTTAATTAAATTAGGTATCGAGTTGCAGGTGTCTGGATGCATTTCATAACGTAAAATAAATGTATTTTAACACAGAACTACTTGTTTATCTATCCTTAAAATAAAACATTTCCTTAAATGTGTCTTAATAATTTAGTAGAATAAAACGTAAACACGTTGATACGCACTATATCTAATTAGAAGCAAAGCTTAAAAATATTTGAGCTATAATTTAACGTCGTTTTAATTGGTGTTAGCTTTAATATCTGGGGATCACCAGTTTGTCTCGGCACAAGGGAACACGACTATTAAAATTTAAATAAAATATAACTTCATAATAGTTATAATGAATTTATCATAATTAATTTAACAATTCAAATGGGGAGAAAGTTTATTCGGTATCATAAATTATGAATGGCGTTAGTTTAACCATGTTGTTGCTAGATTCAAATGTGATTTAACGTCTTCCGCTTCCATAAATTGTTCTTAGAGTTATTGTTTTTGATTTAAAGGCTTCTGAAATTGTTGTTTTAATTAATACGGTTTATCATTTATTATTATTACTCGGTGTTATTTGTCTAATGGATTAGATGATGGTAAAAACGTCTTAATGTCTTTTAACTCTTATCTTAATGTGTTATGGTTGTTAGGTAGTTTTTTTATGTTTCAGCTACTGAATAGTAGGTTTGATTTATTATCCGTAATCTACTTTTACTATGCATTGTATCTAGAAATACTTAGAATGCTTGGGCGATGGTTCGTTCAACAATGACTCCTTTTATTCTGATGGTTGTGCGGGTTCTAATCATTCGACTCGGTTGGTACCTGTCTCTTGTTTCCTACGTTTGTTGTTGGAATCTTCCGTTGAGTTTTAATACTAATATTTTTCACGGTATTATTATCACCCAGAAATTTTTACTAGATTTACCAAGACTGTGATTTAGTTTATTATGGTTTATTTATATTATAACGCTTTACTTTTATAATTTTTAAAAATAACTAAAATAGAATGCGTCAGTGGTAATTTTGAGACAGAAAACGTTTGTAAATGAAGAGATAGAAGCTCAGACTAAAAGAAATCATGCTGGGAGATCGCTATCAATTACGTGATGCATTTTAGCCGACAAGGCTACGCCACATGTTGCCAAATCCGTGAAACCCCAGATATAAACGTTTAAATTTCATCTCCTATTCAACCCAAATACCATATGGTCTGGTTGACGGGCATTTTCATGAAAACTATTCAAATATCCCTGCAAATATGGGAAATATATATGTTTGCATATCCACACAAAAAAGTGTGTGATAAGTAAAACCTAAAAAATGTGGTATGGTTACTGTGGTCTAGTGGTCTAGCTAATTATAATTATTAGTTAAAATTTGTTACGATAAAATTGTAAAAACTATTATTAGAAATCTAGGGAACTATTTTAAACCAATTTTTCTTTAGAACCGCAAACCAAACCGTGGTAGTCAGTGACTGATTATAGTATATTAACATTATATTATATCTAATGCTTATATTGTGGAATGATTTAAACTACAGTTGATTATACAGCCACAATAATTTGTAAGTTAGAGTTGTTTTATTATATTTATACTGAACTCTTTTCCACATCACCCATGAGGTAGAGTTTTAGGCGTGTTTTTATGTAGTGGTATCACCTGGAGGCCTAAACCACCTGATTAACAAACGTATATCCATGTAATGTATTTTACCTTCCTTAGAGAGCATATTTACTTTTTTACGTTTAGTTCTTGTTTCCTTGGATGGCGTATTTCCTTGTCAAGTCATTTTGGTATCACTGTATTTTTTGTTTCTTCTGCTACTACCTGTGTACACCATTCTTGATAAAATCAATCACTGAATTTTCCCTAATGCATTTAACATATGTACAAAACATTCTTCATCCTCTCCTCATGCATTCTAATCTCATACCCATGTATAATTCTGAACTATTGCACACATATCTACGCACATAAATCGTTCACACTCTACAGTACAACTTCCTACAGTTATCGTATATTAATTATATTACTTACCTTTAGCTGCCTCTACTCTCATGACCCTGTCTTGGAAATTATCAGCGTTGAATCATAATCCCACATTCAGAAAGTTTAATTCAAGTGAATAACTTAGCTGTTAATTTCCAATCGATGTAACATTTGTTCACGGTTTTAACTTTTGTCAATTTTTTCTTCAATGTATCTGATGGACTTCATTCAAACCAAACGTATTATTAACCATTCTAACTCAACAATTCTAAGAAGAACAAGAACAATATATATGCGCTGAATTATTAATAAATGTTATGACTAATAATACCTAAACAATTGCTATTCCAACGTTTACTTTTTTCTATCAACTTTTATTGTCTTAACACTTTTCATTATCATCTTGCCATGACTGACTCCATGATGTCCCATTCTGAAATATCCATGTCTCATCTAAATACACAAATTGAAATAATAATGAAATAATATATATATATATATATATATATATATATATATATATATATATATATATATATATATATATATATATACTGTTTTATTCGCGTCTTGTTCCGTATAAAATGGAAAGCAACATTTAAGAAGAAAGCAAGTAAAGGGTTGAACGTAATTACATTTTCCTACTTTTTCCCCATACAAAATGAATATAAATGGAAAGAAGACAGTATCTTGTACATTTTATTCTCGAATGGAATGTCCTACATTCATTTCGCAACTTTAATGAAAATCTAATTACTTTAAAGCACTTTCAATTATCGTTTTCTAAATACATTTCTTTATTGTAAAAAGCTTTTTCATTGTCTTTTTTTTTCTGTAGAATATTGGAACTAAATTTTTCATATAGTTTGTCTAGTCAACTAGTCGCGATTTTGGGAAACTCCCTTCTTGATATTGGCGTCCCTGTTATATCTTAAAATATAAATAGTAATGCTGCTTGAAGATTATAAATTAAAATTTTTTTCAAATTTGAGATCTTGATGTATTATTTTAGTAGACCTTTTATGAATTAAGGAAGAAAATTCAAAGGTTATCACAGATTATTTTGACACGTTTTGATGTGAATATAGTTCCGAAGCTGTATAGCATCAGATGAGGTTGTAAATCCCTTAAAATTAATTCACAGCCGTTCTGAAATATTGAATCAGTTTTCTTGGTTAGTGTTTCATTAAATTCTTGAAAAATTCTATGTAGTTTTAATCTTTATATTAATTTAATTTTACTTGATTACGTGAAATTGAATTCTAATTACTTTAAAGCACTTTCAATTATCGTTTTCTAAATATATTTCTTTATTGTAAAAAGCTTTTTCATTGTTTTTTTTTTCTGTACAATATTGGAACTAAATTTTTCATAGATAGTTTGTCTAGTCAACTAGTCGCAGTTTTGGGAAACTCCCTTCTTGATATTGGCGTCCCTGTTATATCTTAAAATATAAATAGTAATGCTGCTTGAAGATTATAAATTAAAATTTTTTTCAAATTTGAGATCTTGATGTATTATTTTAGTAGACCTTTTATGAATTAAGGAAGAAAATTCAAAGGTTATCACAGATTATTTTGACACGTTTTGATGTGAATATAGTTCCGAAGCTGTATAGCATCAGATGAGGTTGTAAATCCCTTAAAATTAATTCACAGCCGTTCTGAAATATTGAATCAGTTTTCTTGGTTAGTGTTTCATTAAATTCTTGAAAAATTCTATGTAGTTTTAATCTTTATATTAATTTAATTTTACTTGATTACGTGAAATTGAATTCTAATTACTTTAAAGCACTTTCAATTATCGTTTTCTAAATATATTTCTTTATTGTAAAAAGCTTTTTCATTGTTTTTTTTTTCTGTACAATATTGGAACTAAATTTTTCATAGATAGTTTGTCTAGTCAACTAGTCGCAGTTTTGGGAAACTCTCTTCTTGATATTGGCGTCCCTGTTATATCTTAAAATATAAATAGTAATGCTGCTTGAAGATTATAAATTAAAAATTTTTTCAAATTTGAGATCTTGATGTATTATTTTAGTAGAACTTTTTTGAATTAAGGAAGAAAATACAAAGGTTATCACAGATTATTTTGACACGTTTTGATGTGAATATAGTTCCGAAGCTGTATAGCATCAGATGAGGTTGTAAATCCCTTAAAATTAATTCACAGCCGTTCTGAAATATTGAATCAGTTTTCTTGGTTAGTGTTTCATTAAATTCTTGAAAAATTCTATGTAGTTTTAATCTTTATATTAATTTAATTTTACTTGATTACGTGAAATTGAATTCTAATTACTTTAAAGCACTTTCAATTATCGTTTTCTAAATATATTTCTTTATTGTAAAAAGCTTTTTCATTGTTTTTTTTTTCTGTACAATATTGGAACTAAATTTTTCATAGATAGTTTGTCTAGTCAACTAGTCGCAGTTTTGGGAAACTCTCTTCTTGATATTGGCGTCCCTGTTATATCTTAAAATATAAATAGTAATGCTGCTTGAAGATTATAAATTAAAAATTTTTTCAAATTTGAGATCTTGATGTATTATTTTAGTAGAACTTTTTTGAATTAAGGAAGAAAATACAAAGGTTATCACAGATTATTTTGACACGTTTTGATGTGAATATAGTTCCGAAGCTGTATAGCATCAGATGAGGTTGTAAATCCCTTAAAATTAATTCACAGCCGTTCTGAAATATTGAATCAGTTTTCTTGGTTAGTGTTTCATTAAATTCTTGAAAAATTCTATGTAGTTTTAATCTTTATATTAATTTAATTTTACTTGATTACGTGAAATTGAATTCTAATTACTTTAAAGCACTTTCAATTATCGTTTTCTAAATATATTTCTTTATTGTAAAAAGCTTTTTCATTGTTTTTTTTTCTGTACAATATTGGAACTAAATTTTTCATAGATAGTTTGTCTAGTCAACTAGTCGCAGTTTTGGGAAACTCTCTTCTTGATATTGGCGTCCCTGTTATATCTTAAAATGTAAATAGTAATGCTGCTTGAAGATTATAAATTAAAAATTTTTTCAAATTTGAGATCTTGATGTATTATTTTAGTAGAACATTTTTGAATTAAGGAAGATAATTCAAAGGTTATCACAGATTATTTTGATACGTTTTGATGTGAATATAGTTCCGAAGCTGTATAGCATCAGATGAGGTTGTAAATCCCTTAAAATTAATTCACAGCCGTTCTGAAATATTGAATCAGTTTTCTTGGTTAGTGTTTCATTAAATTCTTGAAAAATTCTATGTAGTTTTAATCTTTATATTAATTTAATTTTATTTGATTACGTGAAATTGAATTCTAATTACTTTAAAGCACTTTCAATTATCGTTTTCTAAATATATTTCTTTATTGTAAAAAGCTTTTTCATTGTTTTTTTTTCTGTACAATATTGGAACTAAACTTTTCATAGATAGTTTGTCTAGTCAACTAGTCGCAATTTTGGGAAACTCCCTTCTTGATATTTAATTTTACTTGATTACGTGAAATTCTTACTCTAACAGAAATTCGTTTATATTTGATTCCAGTTCCCAGTCCAAAGCCGTTAATGTTCGTTATGTTCTTTTAGAATCTCAATAAAACGACATCCTCTTATTTGTTTAAAGTATTTCCAGCTATATTAACATGTACGTGCTATATACCACTTTACATTCCATCGATTTTATTTGATATTTACGTCATCGTGACGCATACATCAATAGAGTCACAATAACTAATTGCGAAGACAATATGTGTCCAACTTCAGACACGGCAGACGATATCTTAATGAGATATGATGACTGGTTTTTGAATATGTAATGAGATTTTGCATTTTAAAGTGTTTTTGTTCAGTCATTTTTATAGTGGAATGTTTTAATAAGCAAATAAATAAAGTTGACCGCTTGCTCGATGCCTGGTTTTGTTTTATTTTATTGACGCCAATCTGCGAAGTAGAAATGGTCGTTATTTTTCTTCGTACAGGTTCGAACTTGTTCTCGATTAACTCGACGAAATATTAGGTTTATGAAATTTAACTGAAATTGGATAATCAGTTTTTGAATAGTCAGGCATTTATTTGATGTTAAAAATAGCGTTTCAACGTTTGATTGATCCCTCAATAGTTGGTATTAACAGTTTCTGACGTTTTGTAATTGTTGAATTAACAAACAGTTTCAGAGATTCTCTCTAGAGCACTGTAGATGTAGAAGAATTAATATTTTTTCGCAACGACACATTCTAGGATAATCTTTCCTCGATAGTTACAGATCGTATTGTCTCCACGAAGTGATCCACAAATATTATTTTCTGTGATTAAATATGAACTATTATAAGCTTAATTAAAATAATTTTCTTTCAATATTAATCCAAAAATTACAAAAAATAAAAATCACATCGAGACATGTCTGCACTCTATAGTGTGGTTCTATCAAATAATGCTTTTCGATTGCTTGATTGTTAGATATTATTGGATTGTTGTTATTGGTTGTATGTTATACATTCCAAGGAAACCCAAAACAATAAGGCAACGATTCATTAATAGATATTATATTTAGAATTTAAAAATAAAAAATAAAAGTTCAATTACAAAATTTACATAATAAATATCTAAACAGAGTATATATATATATATATATATATATATATATATATATATATATATATATATATATGTGGCGACGGCCACGACCCTGTAGGCCACCAGGAATTCATCAACAACAACTACAAAGGTTGGCAACGCCGGTGGATTGGTACCATGCAGTTCCAGGTTATAAAAGACCATCACGACGACGTCTCTCTCTCTTTTCTTTTCTCCATCCCCTTGTAATAGTACCACTTCCACAGCGCTACCGTACTTCTTCTACCTAATCTAACATCCTTTCAGTTCTCCTGTCGACCACATGTATAATTTAATATTAACAATAAACAGTATTTCTTCAACCAGTGTTTTCAGTTCTCGTGCAAATTCCTCCCAAAAATAGTAGTGAGTGTTCTGACAAATAATCGCAGCGACAGCCACACATTTCGACCGACTGACCGACCCGACGAACATTCCTACATATATATATATATATATATATATATATATATATATATATATATATATATATATATATATATATATATATGTGGCGACGGCCACGACCCTTTAGGCCACCAGGAATTTATCAACAACTACAAAGGTTGGCAACGCCGGTGGATTGGTACCATGCAGTTCCAGGCTATAAAAGACCATCACGACGACGTCTCGCTCTCTTTTATTTTCTCCATCCCCTTGTATTAGTACCACTTCCACAGCGCTACCGTACTTCTTCTACCTAATCTAAAATCCTTTCAATTCTCCCGTCGACCACATGTATAATTTAATATTAAAAATAAACAGTATTTCTTCAACCAGTGTTTTCAGTTCTCGTGTAAATTCCTCCCAAAAATAGTAGTGAGTGTTCTGACAAATAATCGCAGAGACAGCCACACATTTCGACCGACTGACCGACCCGACGAACATTCCTACATATATGTATATATATATATATATATATATATATATATATATATATATATATATATATATATATATATATATATATATATATATATATGTGTGTGTGTGGCAACGGCCACGACCCTTTAGGCCACCAGGAATTTATCAACAACAACTACAAAGGTTGGCAACGCCGGTGGATTGGTACCATGCAGTTCCAAGCTATAAAAGACCATCACGACGACGTCTCGCTCTCTTTTATTTTCTCCATCCCCTTGTAATAGTACCACTTCCACAGCGCTACCGTACTTCTTCTACCTAATCTAAAATCCTTTCAATTCTCCCGTCAACCACATGTATAATTTAATATTAAAAATAAACAGTATTTCTTCAACCAGTGTTTTCAGTTCTCGTGCAAATTCCTCCCAAAAATAGTAGTGAGTGTTCTGACAAATAATCGCAGCGACAGCCACACATTTCGACCGACTGAGTGACCCGACGAAGATTCCTACATATATATATATATATATATATATATATATATATATATATATATATATATATATATATAAACAAACAAACAACTAAATAAATGAAGTTATGTATGGATAAATTCACCTTCAAATGAAGCTATATACAGGGTAAAATTAGATTTTCAATTAAAGACCGATTTTCTTAAGGAAATCCCACAATTTGAGACGATATTGAGGCAAGAGGTCATCCGTCAGTGAATCAGTTTCTCCATTTCATCAAAGTATGGGCGAGAGGCGCTAGTTCCTCACAATTGAATCAAATAGGATTCTCAGTTTTGAGCCATTAGGAAGGAATAGGTAAATTGGCAGTGATCAATCAGCAGCCTGTTTAATTTATTTATATATCTCTCCTTCCTGAAGAGGTAGCAGGAGAAAAGAAGTTCTTCTTAATGGACCAAAGCTTGTTTTCCTTCTCAAGATTATCTGTCTTTTATAAATTGGAAAATACATTAGTATTTATAATTTTTTTTATAACATCTTTATTAGATACGCTTAGTACAATCTTAATTTACAATTAATTTATTACTACTTTTCCTATGTGCTTGGATTAATTAACAAGCAAGACGAGTGCGAGAAAATACATCAGTATGTATTCCTCAATTATAAAATTATAATTATTTATTAATTATTAACTTATAGCTTATAGTTTTGTTCGTTTCAATCTCCTGACATCCTGCGCGCTGTCCAGCAGTTGTATTGCTTCCACTTTAGTATTATTTAGTAATCTTCTTTCGTGTTTCAAGGCGAAATCTTGGATAACTTCGCAAATCCATTTGATTTCCAGATCATCGTGCAGTTCTTCATTAGTTACATAGCGATAGGCATTGGTAATCAATCGAAGAACCTTGTTTTGACAGCGTTGTATGACTAGTTGACTTGAATTTTTAATGCGACCCCATATTTGCACCCCATAGGTCCAAATTGGCTTTATAATTGTATTATAGATCAACTTCTTTGATTTTAGATCAAGTTGACAGTATTTTCCGACTAACCAGTATAGTTGTTTTATTTCGGTTCTAATGTGTTTTGCTTTTTGTCTAACGTGATGCATTTATAATTTGACTATAACATCTTTGGATGTAATAGCAACAGAATTTTTATTATTAAAAATAAAGTTTTAAAGCATTTAGTATGACCTGTATCAATTAGTTTGTAAATATTTTAGAGAAAGCTTCAGAAAAATACTTAGTGGATGGCACGAAGAATAGAAAATAGACAAACGAATTAGAAATAAAGGTCACGAACTAAGAGTAATACATTGTTGAATTAAATATTAATGATTTCGTGCAAAATTAGGTGTGCTATGTTAACTCCTCGTATCCGTAACAATAAAGTTCCCGGCTTTGATGATTAAATTTACCAATTCAATTCGTTTGACCGACCAATTCGGTCTACATGAGCTCTTAATACAACTTGAAACAAATAGTGTCATCAATTTTATGATTCATCGATGTGATTGTTGCGATTTAAACGTCATTTAATTTCGATTAAAATACCTCACTTATAAATTATAATTGCAAACGCAATTTTATCTGATTTAAATTTATATATACTCCATATGATATTTTATCATTGGGCATTTCGGCAATCTTCCACTGTATAGAGAAATATTGCCATCTTAGTGTTTTATTATTTCCTTTCTTGGTAGTTATTTAACTACTTTTATTAGTTATTTAAGAGCTTTTTTGACTTTATTTTATTTGGTATATTGTTTTTTTGGTATGTAACTGAGATTATTCACCTGACATTAGTAAAGCTAGCTATTAACAGGTCAATTGAAAAATCCCCTGCCTGACACATAGATGGCGCTACTAGAATTAAATCATTTTTTTTAGTTAGCCCTAACCCTCAAAAGACGCCTGTATAAATTTGACAGCCGTCGGATCATTAGTTTGTGAATTGTAGCTTTTTGAAGAGAAGCAACTTTTGTTATTGTGATAAAATATTGCTTTTTGAAGGGAAAATTTACAGTTGAAGCAAAAACTTGGCTTGATGCCGAATTTGTGGACACTGCCCCAGGAAAATCAACCATCAAGGATTGGTATGCTAAGTTTAGACGTGGTGAAATGAGTGACGGTGAACGCAGTGGACGCCGCCCAAAAGAGTTTGTTATCGACGAAAATATTTTAAAAATCCACAAAATGATTTTGAATGACCGTAAATTGAAACTGAATGAAATAGCAGACCCTCTAAAGATATCAACTGAACGTGTACATCATATCATTCACGAATATTTGGGTATGAGAAAGCTCTGTGCACAGTGGGTGCCGTGCGAACTCACTTTTGACCCAAAACAACGACGAGTTGATGATTTGGAGCAGTGTTTGAAGATGATCAAGCGTAATAAACCCGAGATTTTGCGTCGATATGTGATAATGGTTGAAATATGGCTCCATCATTTCACTCCGAAGTCCAATCGACAGTCATGCGAGTGGACTGCATACGATGAACCCGCTCCAAAGCGTGGGAAAACGCAACAGTCGGCTGGAAAGGTTATGGCGTCTGTATTTTGGAATGCGCATGGAATAATTTTCATTTGTTACCTTGAAAAAAAAGGACCATCAACAGCGACTATTACGTAGCTTTATTGGCCCGTTTGAAGGACGAAATCGCCGAAAAACGGCCGCATTTGAAGAAAAAGAAAGTGCTGCTTCACCAAGACCGAGTCACCAGTCAATGAAAACGATGGCAAAAATCCATGAATTGGGCTTCGAATTGCTTCCTCATCCACCGTATTCTCAAGATCTGGCCCTTAGAGACTATTTCCTGTTCTCGGATCTCAAAAGAATGCTCGCTGGGAAGAAAAATTCGTCGAATAAGGAGGTGATCGCCGAAACTGAGGCCTATTTTGTAGCAAAGGACAAATCGTACTACAAAAATGGTATCGAAAATTTGGAGGATCGCTATAATATATAATTAGTGTATCGCCTTTGAAGGGAATTATGTTGAATGAAAAAAACTAATTTTGCCAAAAAAAAATGTGTTTTACCATGGTAGGCCGGGGACTTTTCTTTTGATCTGTTAGAGATACTTTCTGACTAAATAATACACTTAACATTAGTAATAAATATTTTAACGTATTGTATTTTAAACTGATGGAGACTAAACCGTTTTCTTTGTTTGTTCCAGAATCCCAATGACGTGAAGCTGAGGCAATTGGTGTCACCGCCACAATGCGATCGTCGCTAACGTTGCTAGCAGCAATCGCGTTTGTGGTAGCTGTAGCTGACCCCACGGACATTATTCGTACATTCGGAGATAAGAAAGTTCAAGCCTTTAATCACCTGGTGGTGGATAAGAACACTGGTCGCGTGTATATCGGTGCCGTGAATAGATTGTATCAGTTATCACCCGATTTAGATCTGGTCGTGTCAGAGGAAACCGGACCGAAAGAAGATTCGGAAGATTGCTCCGTTTTAGAATGTAACAACGCGCAAAACAAGAAGCTCACCGATAATGTGAACAAGGCTTTGGTCATCGATTATACCACCACGAGATTGATAGCGTGCGGCAGTCTGTTCCAGGGCATTTGTTCCGTGAGGAACTTGCAGAATATATCTGATGGAACTCAAGAAATTCGAGAAGCTGTGGTTGCCAACAATGCCACAGCTTCTACGGTGGCTTTCATCGCACCAGGACCACCAAATCCTCCTGTATCTCAAGTAATGTATGTTGGCGTGACATTTACTCTTGGTTCGCCGTATAGATCCGAAGTACCAGCGGTTAGTTCTCGATCTCTAGACAAAGATAGAATGTTCGCTATAGCACAAACAGCTGTGACTACCGGTACTAGGATGTTCGTCAATTCCCTAGCCAGAGAACGTTATCCCATCACCTACGTTTATGGTTTCTCTTCAGACGGCTTCAGCTACTTTTTAACTACCCAAATGAGAGATACCACGTCGGGACTATACATCAGTAAACTAGTTCGAGTTTGTCACGATGACGAGAACTACTATTCATACACGGAAATCCCGATAGATTGCACCAGTGATGGTAGAAAATATAACTTGGTCCAAGCCGCTTATGTGGGCAAAGCCGGTTCAGATTTAGCTTCAGATCTAGGCATCACAGCCCAAGACGATGTCCTATTCGCTGTATTTAGTGAAAGTGATCCGGTGACAGCCAACAAACCGTCGAACTTTTCAGCGTTGTGCGTGTACTCACTGAAGGCGATCCGAAGAAAATTTATGCAGAATATCAAGCACTGCTTCAGCGGCAATGGGCAAAGAGGGTTAGATTTTATCTCGCCTAGTCACCCTTGCGTTCTTACGGTAAGTCCCATTAGACATTATTTTCTTTAAGTTTTCAACTAATTTACATTTTTTCTTTCTATCTTATGGGCCTTTTTTTCTCTAATCTGCTTTAGAAATGCATAACTTTCCGGCACGGTGTTTTGTTTAAGTTAAATTTACATTGAACATTCTTTGTTTCCTTACTTTATCTATATTTTCTTTAGGAATTCCGAAAACGTTGTTAGCGTCCCCTATAAGTATTTAATTTCACTTTATAGACAAGTTCCCTGTGTGTATACCATAAAAATATATAACTCAGGTAATAGAGGATGTTACGAAATCTATACTATCGTATGTCACCTGAGTAAATTTGAATACATTTCCTCTCGACAAATTCAGAAAATTATTTCCTAAAAAATAAAATAATACAATTGAAATTACAGGCAGCTGTTCAAGCAAAAAAAATGTAGTTATGGAATTTCTAATCAATCATTGACAAAAATTGATATACAGATGCTTTATTTCAGATTTCTTTAGTTTTAATCTTTTATTAAATATTTATTGTAGTCTTTATAGGAACTTCATATTAATTTATATTACTGGCATTGTTGATCTTTTCGAATCGAATTTGAGAAGTGTTGAGCTATTTGCAAAATTGTATAAAATTTTTATGTGATTATTATAACAGGTCGTATACAGGTCTCTAAAAAATTCTGTTTAGGTTTTGTGACGTAATTTTTATGTTTTTGGCTGTGCTGAATATGAGATTTTTTTAATTAATTATATTTTACATTAGATATGCTTACTACAGTCTTAATTTACAAATTAATTTATTACTACTGTTCTAACTTAAGCTAAAGTTAAGAATACATCTATACACTAAACAAGTTTGTGTGATTTGGTTTGCTTCAATCTTCTGCGTATTGTCCAGTAGCTATATTGCTTCCACCTTGCTGTGATTTAGCAACCTTATTTCATTTTTAAGGCGAAATCTTACATCACTTCGTATATCCATTTGATAGCGAGGTCACCGTGTAGCTCTTCGTTGGATGCGTAGCGAAAATCATCGATAATTAATCGTAGAACTTTGTTTTGGATATTGTGATGATTTGTTTGATATTTTAGTACAACCCCACATTTATAACTCATAGGTTCAGATTGGCTTTATTATTGACTGATAAATCAGTTTTTTTTAATTTTAGGTCAAATTGAGAGATTGAGGTTAATCTGCTCTGCTTTTTCTTTGAGCCTTAAACAGAGATACATATTTTGCCATGATAACTGTTTCGTCGGCAAATGTTCCAAGTACTGTTTCTTTTATTGTGGGAATATCATCAGTGTAAAGCAGATGCAGGAGTGGTCCCAAGACAATACCTTGTAGAACTCCAGCCGAAATATGTTTAAGTGTTGAGAATTCTCCTTCATGCGAGAGTCTAAATTTTGTTTCGAAAATATATGAGTCCAGCAGTCGACAGTAATTCTGCAATACCCGGTCGAAAGCTTGTGAGACGTCCAGAAATTTTTCAGGGCAGTATGACTTTTCTTCGAATGCATTTCAGCAACCGCTGCTACTTTGTGCACTTGGTCGATTGTCGAGTGGTGATTTCGAAATCCAAACTTGAAATCTGGTATTTCTATAAAAGGTTTAATATGTTTTAATAGCATTTTTTCATATAATTTTGATATCGCAGGTGAGTCCGAAAATGATTTTCTTTTTTTCATAGGACGACAGGTTTTGCGAATTTAGGCAAGTATGTTAGCACGAATTATTATATTAAAATAAAAGAATGGACTTAAAAAACACTATTTTATTTACAAAGCATTAACAATACATATTTTTTTATCTAATAAGCGTTCACTAGCATATACTAATAGCTATTATTTTTCCCAGTGAGGCACATCTTTCTACGTTTTCGCTTATCGAGAGAATCTGGGAGATGTTTCTGAAACGTCTGACATTAATTCTATATCATTGAAGAACCCTATTTTCTCTGGTACTGTCTCTCCATCTTTTTATGATGCTCATCACCTTGCTCTTCATCAGTCCCCAATTTAAGCTCAGCGATGGTAAAAGAACTTTATCTGGATATATACCAATATTTCTTTGAGGACGTTCTTTTTAGTAACTTTAAGCTCCCTTGGCAGAAATATTTTTTTGGTGTTGTGATTTGATTAGTCTCTGCTAAGCCCGTAGACACAAATAGCAAGGGAATTTGGTAAACCCAATCAATTCCACGTTCTTGAAGGCTTATTTGTGTAGTACAGTTGCACGAAGAACCGCTGATGTGAAGCAGAACTGTTTTAAGACTTATTTTTGATGAATTTTTCAGCAAACCAAAATACATAGAAATAAGTTGAAAATACTCGAAACAGCTTTTTGTTACAGACCTATGTTATTGATGATATTATCTTTAAAAACTTTCGTATTCAACACACCTTTATTCTTCTATATTTTGCAAACGCAGAATTATTAATTTGGCAGTGGAAACTTTTTTTTAATAATATAAAACAAGTATTGACTGCACAATATTTGCTTTTTTTGAGATGTGAAAAGAGCCAGAGGGTGATAAATCTGACGAATAAGTTTAAAAATTCAATTCTTTAATTCAAAATCCGTGTATACATGTTTTATTATTTCCCATCTTAGACCTATTTAGTATTCCTTTTATTATTTCTAATGATTTTGAGGAGAATTAATTAAAATTCGGTATAAATTTATCGATCTTTGCGGTGTTACGTTCAAATGAAATTTAATTAAATTTATTCTGATATGATGACGCTTCAGACATATTGTGTCAAGAGCACTAGCTCAAATAAGAAAATAGATTTAATTAAGTGTAATAGGTTGTAAAAGGAAAAAATCTGACGCGTTATTTTGGTCATTGTTTTTGTGTGTGCGTCACCGAGGTGGATTTTAACTTTTAAACATCGTATCTGGTGAATTAATTTGATAGTGGTTTGCTATTACGAACATTTTAATTATGAAGTTGACATGTCCTGTCTAGTTTATTCCGTGGATACGCGACCATTCTACCAGGCACGTTTATCTGCTCTCCCCTCTCATTTTCACGATGTAAGACATAAAATCAAGTTTTCTGCACCATGGAAAATAAGAACATTAGGATAATTCTCTTCTTCGAGTTAAAATTGCAGGCATGACATCGCAAGACATTAATTCTGCTTTTGCAGAAATACGTGACCAGACCTTATTTCAAAAAAAAATATTGGATAGACATAATGGTCTTGTAGTATGGTTATAACGCGCCAGACTTTGTAAAAGAATACAACATATATATATAAATATAAGACAAAATATTACATTTTTTTACTTGTTGTTATATAAATGTTTCTCAAGATTTTAAATTATATTTAGAATGTTTTTGTTTTACTGGTTACGGGAGTTATATGTTATATGATAATATTTTAACTAGGTTAAACTCTCAATTTGCTGTATGATTTAGACATAATTTACATGTATAAAAGGCATTAAATAATAAAGACTGAAACAGTTCATCAATAATCATTACTTGGTCATCTCTAATCATATTGGGAATATACCAACTGTGTTTTGGAATCAAACACAAAAGCCAATACACTTCATCTTGAAAGGATCAAAGAACTCATAAGTAAAGATATTCTCACAAAAACATTTCATATATATCTGATGACAAAAAAGATAATTCCTATTCCAATACGACATACTCGCCAGATTTATTATCTAGCGATTTTTTAATTTTTAATTGAAACAAACGTTATCTGATGATATTAAAACCCTCATTATCAACTATATATCATCATAAATCAATGAACAATACAAGTGGTGGAGAGAATACGCAAGATAATTCGAGATAGAATTGTATCAAATGACTACAATTTGGTATGCACAAAGCCTAATTTATACGACCTCGAAGAGATTAAGATTCATGACTGAATAAACTTTATTTTGCTCTGCTGCGTCCGCTACATTTACCAGATTTATTACCCAGAGATCTTCGTGTTATCTTTAGTATCTAAACGAATATTTAGTTGGAAAACTTGGAGCAACCTATTTATATAATTTTCTAACCCCCGTATTGTAAAATTCTTAAACATGTTATTGGAAATGTAGTTGAGTTTATCGAGACATCTATATCGGCTAAGAGTTGGCTAAATTTTATCAGATAAATGAAAGTGTTTTTGATGATTAATTTTTATAATTTTCTATCATTAAGTAATATGCAGAATGGCAATGTTTATGTTACAAGATAAAATTATTTGTAACTTTGTTAATTTTGTAGTTTTATTTCAGATTAGTTTATTGATGTTTTTTTTAAATATGATCAGTGCTAATGAGCATTAATGATTCATATATTCACTATAGGATTAGCATTATCTAGGGCATAACTTTCTCCTTTATACTTAGTTAATGATCAGATTACATAACAGTTTAAATTAATTTTTTATGACATAATTATTATGTTTATGATTAGTAAGTATTTGTTAATATTATTTCTTGAGTTTTTCTGTGACTTTCTTTTATTTTTTATGAGTTCTAGGGAGACAAAAATCGTTTTCAGTTTATGCATCATTTGGGAAAAGATTGTTGTGCCTCAAATGCTTGCTGCGCCGTTGAAGCATGTAGAATTTTAAGTAGATTGTGTTCCCGTGTTTGTTGAATTCTTCCGTGAGTAACGTTCAGAAAAAGGATGCCGACAATAAATCGATGATTTTAATTTTTAGTTTTAATCGGCATTCGTTAATAATGGTTTTAATTTCGCAGCTGAGAGAAAAATGTTACATTTTTTTTCAGGCTGCTGCTCGAATTTACTATCGAGGTCAGTTGGCATTTCGGAGAAAGCTGGACGTTAACGGTTAAATTGTTTTGGTTTAAAAAAATGTGTATTTCGAATATACTATTTGGTATTCAAGCAAGAGTTTGTTTAATGGTCCATTGTTAGTTCATAGTTTGTGACTACCGTAGTTCTAATTAGGTATGGAATGTGTAACGCGTACCTTTAAAATGATACGTACTTTCAGTGTTTTTTTAAGATTTCAATAGTGTTTTATAAAAATAGGTCTGTAATAGAAATATGGGGAACTGGTTTTTTTAATTTATATTTGACAATATGCAATTATCAACATTATATTGGAATTACTCTTCTACACTTTTACTCACAGTAAATATGCTGGCATTGATAGTATAATTTTAATAAACTCTTCACATGTACAAAACTTGTTGGTTATTAAACTTGCTTCACTGGCTAAAATTGACTGGTGATTCTCTAAAATTTTTCAGCCAGTCGAATTAACTATTGCTAATATTATATTGTATGATAGGGTAGCTTGCAAATGTTGAGGTTACGGAGAAGTTCCTTTTTTATTGGTGGATAGATATTTAATGGAAACCCGGCACATTGAGGGCATTCAAATACTCTTTTACAATGCACACGACTGCTCCCAAATGGTAGTGGGAGTGCTTAACTTACCAAGGTGTATTCAGAAGAGCTCAAATTTTTTTGGCTGATGTTCTAGGCATTTTAATGACCTCAAATATTTTCAAAATTGTATCTCTCGGATAACGATAAAAGTCTCAAAATGTTTGAAATATGACAGAAACGAAAATTCATGTTAAGTTGCTTTAGAGTATACAGTTTTTGAAATATGTGACAAATACAGGAATCCTCATTTTTTGAAAATACGTTTTTCATCGAATGATTTCTATTCGATTCAGCGTAATATTCTCAATAATCCCTGTTATTTTCATTAGTCTGCGATCTTTTTGAACAAAAATAACCAAAAATCACAAAATTTGAAAATTTCACGACTATTTATATGGAAAAATTGCCAAAATTTTTTACATCTCTGATAAGGATAAAACATTCGTAAGGACGAAAATTCATGTTAAATCACTTCAGTGTATATAGTTTTCAAGATATGTGACATAAACTGGAAAGCGCACATTTTTTGAAAATACGTTTTTCATTGAATAATTTAAAAACTACAAGTTGTAGGAAAATTATTATACCACCATTCGATTCAACGTAAAATTCTCTATAATCTCAGTTATTTTCATTGGTCTGCGATTATTTGAAAGAAAATAGCGACATAATATTTAAAAATGACTAAAAATCGCAAATTTTCACGACTATATATATGGAGAATGTGTCTAAAGTTATTATCTCTGAGATAACGATAACATTATCAAGTATATATATATATATATATATATATATATATATATATTTTGATGGGAAAGAAATGAAATTTCATATTAAATAGCTTTATAATATAGAATTTTCAACATATATTCTATAAACTGGAAAATACTCATTTTTTGAAAATACGTTTGTCATTGAATAACTTAAAAACTACAAAATATATGAAAATTATTATGTCACTATTCCATTAGACGTAACATTTTCTATAGTCTCTAGTATTTTCATTAACTCCAATGAAAATGTCGTCGAAATATTTAAAAATATTTACCTCTCAAATAGACATAAGAATTAAAATATGTGTTTTTAGTTTTTATAACGCTACCCAGCTGCCAAATATATAATATCATAGAAATAATAGATTTATTAATTTTATTTTAATTAAAATTATGTATAGTTTTTATTAATAAGATACATTTATGAGACAAGAATTTATAGGAAATTAACTAAAATTAAATGCTGAATAGATAGGTTTGTTATTGTTTAGAAGAAGAAAAGCGACACAACTATATAGCTCATTCTTGATGGTTATCACTTAAAAGAGTTCCTCCTACACTGCACACTTCAGGCGGACCTTAACAAATTGTAACAATGTATTTTACAACTCTTTAACTAAATTGGAAACATTGACTGAATGTAAACGACGATGGGCATCTTTTCGACTGTACAGTTTTCTACTTTAACAATGTCACCGAAAGGCGCTACGAATGAAATAATGGCTGGCTTTGGATTTTCTCTCTTGAGACTTATCGAAAATGAAAATGCCTCGCGACATTTTTAAGTGTTTGCTTTCATTCTCAGGACCTGACAAAGTGAGAATTTTTACCAAATAAACTTTTAGTGCCATATATTTGCGCCATACTAATGGTTTGTGTCTTCCACGTTTCATTCACTCATTATGTTTCAATGTTTTGTATGGGCTTTAGTAAATTAAGCTGCGTGTTCTCGACATTTTGTTTCGGATATATACAGGGGAAGGACAAAATAATATGACAATAACATCTGACATATACACAATGTTTATTTTGTTAAAACTATCGACTGAAAATAGTCGATAGTCAAAAAACTGGCGACTGAAAATAGTAATTACTATTACAAATGCACAGTTCGACTGTTTTTTTTCCATTCGTGATATCAGACGAAGATGTACGAATTCATTCCGGTATAAATTGTGAGAGAGGAAAGGACAGATATAATTGCTTGGATTAATTTATTTTAAATGTGCTTATTTTTTTCAACCGTACAATAAGTGAGACGAGAATCAACATATTCCTTCTCGTACTGATTTTAAGATAGAATACTATTACGTTGTAATGAATAATTTCATTAATAAAAAAATCATGTCGTCAGAATCGTTGCAATTTCAGGAACCTTTCTAATATAAATTTAGTTTTCAAGATTTTAGGAAAGAAGTTTTGGAGACAATCCAAGGGCTTGAACCAAAATCAAGAGAGTTAGATCGCAACTAAAAAGTCAATCAAAAAAAATTACCTATTGACATACAAACTGTATAGAGTACTTTACTATTTATCATTCACAATTTTAATCTTTTTGCCTTAATTACATTATCTTGAAAAATAGTGTTGCAAAATGCTGCTATATTAATGTACAATATATAGTTATTTACAATCATACTACAGGCAAAGCATAAAACGATATATATTATGTAAAAATCTATGTAAGCATAAATTCGGCATATTTTTGTCAAGGTCGCGGCTTGGAAGACAGAGCCAGAATGTTATAAATCAATCGAATGAAACTAATAGAACCGAAAATAGTAAAGTACGCGACTGAAACAGTCGATGATAGTAAATAGTAATAAAATCAGTCAGACCGAAAATAGCAACTGTAAATAGTCGACCGAAACAGTTACTAGTAAGAAGTACTAAAATCAGTTTCACCGAAAATACCGACTGAAACAGTCGGATTAGTATTTCATTGTTTTCAGCTGAATGTTGTTGGAAAAATGGAAAGATGGAAATCTACTTCGAAGCCTCGTATTCCTTTCCATATACTCACATCAACTGTCTTATATATCTCAAAATAAATTCCCAGTTTCAGTAAATAGGCATATAATCGTTACAGAGGTTGAATTTCGTTTTTATATATTATATATATTTTTTATATACGGCTTACCAGTCTTCTGTTAAAGGATCTTTGGAAATACTTCATAAGAAGCTTATTTATATACGATAAAAACTTCTTTAGCTTAGCTGGGTGTTTACTATCTCAAAACTTCTCGCAAACAATAGGGTAAATTTGTATACTCAAAGACACCTGTGCTATTCTCAACGATCATTTTATATATTGGATATAGTTTAATAGATTTTTTTTCGCGATAACGTTATTTTTGATGGCGTTTCATTAATATAAAATGACATGACAACAAGAATTCTGTCAGACGCAAGCTCTAGCCGGTTACATTCTAATCGATCTATTAATCGGGCAATATTTAAAACTCAAAATGGAATCTAACTGCGAATGGTTGCCTTTTCTTTGTCAGAATGTGAACATTCCATTACAAGTATGTTATGTACAAGCGTTTCACCATAAATTCCAAATCGAACGCATCTGATCTGAAAGATAACCTAGGTTATTTACTGGGTGATAGCGAGCAGAGCATTATTTTACAATATTTCTTATTATTTTTTAGATATGCAATTCAATTTTTTTTTGGTTACTAATTACATAATATTACATTAGTGAAATCGCACAAATGTATGGGAAATAAAAAAAAATATTTCTAGGACTAATGAAGAAGGAGGAGTTAAATTTGGTGAATAAGCTGGCTGTATATTCAAAACAATTCGAAATTTAATTCACTGTTTCTCGATATACGTTGTAAATTGTGTCAGTATCTAAATAAGATTTTTTTTTCTTTTATGAATTAGTTATTATTCACAGATGTCGAATATCAGTTACAAGAAACCAACTTCATCTTAACAAAGTCGAATTGTGGTTGATACGCCACTTGAAAGCAATTGAGACAAAATCTACCCATGTGACATTCACCATTTGTAGAACTTGTCCCTTAGTAAAATTGAATAATTATGAACTTTCGCAAGCAGACAGCGTTAAATATCTGGGAATATATTTTGATCGACGTTTGACATGGAAAAAACATATAGTGATAAAACACGAACAGCTTGGGCTTAAGCTAAACCAATTGTATTGGTTAATAGGGCGTACATCTAAATTATCATTAGATAACAAAGTTTTGCTGTATAAGTCAATACTTAGGTCCATTTGGATCTATGGTATTGAACTGTGGGGTACTACTAGCGAATCTAACATAGCTATCCTCCAGAGATTCCAGAATAATGTATTGCGAGTCATCGTCGATGCCCCATATTACGTCTCCAGTAAACTGATTCAGCGTGATATCCCCTCAGAACCCATAACGAGTGTGATTCGAAGTGTTAGTGCAAAGTACTCTGAAAGACTATTAGTGCAGTCCGATGCACGCGCTAAACAGTTAAATGTGCGCGATGACAGTGTAGTGCGTGAGCTCAAACTCAAACTACCATACGAACTGATTAATAAACACATACAGTGAGATTTAATAATCTCTAGAATAAGTTAGAATTGTCTTGAGAATAAGTTGTATAGCAGATCACTTACTGAAGCAATCTTCAACATATCAGGATAGTTATATTATATAACAGAAATCATATAATAATAGTTATTGCCCACGGGCAGAAGTTCTAAGAGATTAATAAAAAAAAACAAATCCCGTATCTTTAAGACCCGTATCCCATAACTAGAGTTTTTTTTATGGAGTCCTTGCAAAATACCCTTCTATTACAACTATTACTCATTCATTTAATTTCAAGTTCTATTTCATTTAGTTTCTAAGTTCATTTTTCGATGTGTGAGAAGAGCCAGAAATCACAGGGGATTAAATCTGGTGAATAAGCTGAATGTTCTAGGGAATTCGTAGTTTAATTCACTGTTTTTAAGCGATGGTTTTAAGCTGTGTGTGTCAAAATATAATGGGGAAATATTATTTCTTTTGTGAATCAGGTATGTGTTCACTAATATTTGCATCTGATTGGCGTAGAGGGTTGAGATTCTATTTTTTAACTATTTTTATAGGTATTCTACCAACAATATTCCTTTTACTTGACATGAAAACCAACATAGATACATTATTTGCTAATTTTTGAACACCAAATCGTTTCGATATTCTATTAGTCGTTTTGGGAGACCTAATAGAATGTGGTTTTGTTTCATAGTTAGTGATTATAGCACCCATAGCTCAGACAGTTTTCCGTATCTTTAAATTTTCGAATAAAATTTTGATTATCCCATTCTGAAAAGTCCACAAATGTATTGAACAGCGTGATATAACATGAACAAATTTTGTCATCATTCTGATAACACTCTGAGCAAGGATGATTGTGAGTCAGTTTAAAGGGAGTATCATCATAGATAAGCTATAGGGAAATGACTCAAAAATGACCGAATTATTCACAAGGTGCTAGGGAGTGTTGATACATTAAATTAAACATTTTCCAAAAAAATCGAATCTAATCTTAATCTTTTTATCAATATGCAATCCTATATTTGTTTTACGGTTTACTATATCATTGAAAATAATCGTACCTGCAGTTTTAAATGCTTAGTAAACGTACACACGTACTGATGTAATGGATAAATAACTCCTAAGTTGTTTTTCCACGAATAGGTATCCGAAGATTCATGTGCACCTGATATAACATGATATAATCATAATATATGGTAGCAGGAGCATTGCTTGCGAAAAAAAAACGCTGATTAAAATTACATTGATACCCACATCACGTCTTCTATATTCTCCTGATTTTGCTCTCACTGATTTTTATTTATTTTTTCATTTCTACGGTTCACTGATTATGATAATTGCAAATATAAACTGTTAAAAATGTCGCATACGTGTGTGTATGGTTAAAATAATAAGACGTGCTCTAAAAATAGAGCGTTATTTCATATGACGTTACATTAAAAGCGTCGCATTCATTATTCACTTATTTACACTGTTGATGTTTGAGTCGTTGAATCAGGTTTTATTGAACCCATTTACTCAACGGTATGCATCATTTATTGTATAATAATGTAATGAACGATCGACTCAAATAGAACACACGCCTGGAATAATTATTAAAACGAAATCAATTTTATTTTAATGAAAATAGTATCGGAAGCTTTTTGTTCAGGCTGAATTCGTGGATAAAAATAACTGAAATGTCATTGATATGGTATTGGACGTACAAAAAATGTAGTGCGGCTATCACATAAATAAAAGCCGTCAGTCACATTTTCCCCTCTATAGCGTTTATAACAAAAAAAATACGACAATAGCTTTCCTATCAATAACGTTGTATGTATATCAAAAATTGTTCAATAATATACAAGAAATTATATTATTAGTATTTGCGCTGGATTTAAATTTATTGGAATTATAGAGATATTTGGAATTTATAACAGTCAATTAATTTACTAGTTGAATATTTTGTTTTTAGAACGCACTAATATTATTCGGTTTGATTAAAATATTATTTTAGTGGAATTTTATGCAAAGATCTAAAACGAGACAAGAAAAAAAAACATAATCATCCCCCTCCTTATACATATATATATATATATATATATATATATATATATATATATATATATATATATATATATATATACATATATATATATATATATATATATATATAGAGGAATATATATAGAGGATATGAATACTTCTGAATTAGTTTTATTAATTAAGAATTTATTGTTTTAATATTAAATATTCAGTCAATTTTCTTTGGTTGATGAAAACAATTTACTGAAGAAAAAAGTTGTTTGGATATTAACATAACATCAGAATAATCAATGTTGTTTTTGTTTATTTACTTAGGGGCTACAATATGGTAGAAGATATTCAATCAAAAATCACACACTGGAAGAACATTAACAAAAGAAACGCTATAGCCTTTTCAGGAATTTAGTATCTGCATGTCAGTTTCATCGTTACAGGAGAAAAAGTAATTTTTTATTGCCCCAGGGTAGAACAAAAGTTGAAGCAAAAAGAAATTGAAGAGGGCGACAGAAAAACAAGTTGTTATTAACTTGGATGGTTGCTTCTACATCAAAAATGACCATTTTTGTCATCATACCTTTAACCTTTTGCCGTCTGGAGAGAGCAAAAAAGTTTTTCTCTCGGCTCAGTTTTATTTTCCTTTATTGGCCCTATCAAAGTTTCACTCAGAATGCATGTCAAATAATTGTCTGGGTTGAATTGTTACAGGATTCTCATTAGTTAAAATAAAAACAGGTTGTATTTCATTTTTTTAGCATTTAAAAAGAGACAAGATTTTTCATTAGACAGTGATTGTAGTGATTTAGAGACGAAAAAAGCAAAAGATAAATGAAACACGTACTAAAAATAACTGAGATATATATAACAACTTGGTAACGACCAAAGAGACCAAGGTCATGATAGATGGAGGAAATAAAAAAATATAGTTCTACAAAATGGTAGAAAAACCTCCAGAGCATCATTGTAAACTGTCTCTGTACAAAAAAAATCTATACTGTACCATACTGTTTTATCATTTTAAATATTGTGATATATTTTGAATTATTATTGCCTCTTTTTGAGATTTAGTTTACTAAAATACTATTTAGTTTAAAGTTTAAATTTCGGAATAAACCTCTAAGTTATTTGGCCTATAAATTAATTTTAAAGGATTAACAGATGGTGTTACTATATGTGCCATTTCGTGGAAGTGTGAACAAATACATTTTTTTCAGTGCCTTGAAAATTTCTGAATGTATCGCATTTGCGGAAAATTTTACATTTTTACTGCACTTTTAAAAAGCAGAAGGCCATCGAATAATGTGTAGAGGTTATATGTGAATACTGAATTCGACGATTTAAAAGTGGTGATTTGACACAGAAGACAAGTAGCGTTCTGTATAGTTAAAAAATGTAAAGACGAAGATTTTAAGGCATTACTCAATGAAACTATCAATGGGGATCGCTACCGGCTACAATGAATGCGTATGAGTCGAGCATTGCGCGAAAAAATGCCAGAATATGAGCAAAAACACAACAATGTCATTCTTCAGCCTGACAATGCCTGACCACATGCAAAATCGGTGGAGACGTTAAAACGGGAAGAGTTACCCCACCCGTCGTAAATTTCAGACCTTGCTAAGTTATTAGGCCTATAAATTAATTTTGAAGAATTAACAGATGGTGTCACTGTATATGTCATTTCGTGGAAATTTTACATTTTTACTGCAGTTTTGAAAAACAGAAGGTCGTCGAATGATGTGTAGAGGTTATGCGTGAATACTGATTTCGACGATTTGAAAGTGGTGATTTGACACAGAAGACAAGTAGCGTTCTGTATAGTTAAAAAATGTAAAGACGAAGATTTTAAGGCATTACTCAATGAAACTATCAATGGGGATCGCTACCGGCTACAATGAATGCGTATGAGTCGAGCATTGCGCGAAAAAATGCCAGAATATGAGCAAAAACACAACAATGTCATTCTTCAGCCTGACAATGCCTGACCACATGCAAAATCGGTGGAGACGTTAAAACGGGAAGTGTTACCACACCCGTCGTAAATTTCAGACCTTGCTAAGTTATTAGGCCTATAAATTAATTTTGAAGAATTAACAGATGGTGTCACTGTATATGTCATTTCGTGGAAATTTTACATTTTTACTGCAGTTTTGAAAAACAGAAGATCGTCGAATGATGTGTAGAGGTTATGTGTGAATACTGATTTCGACGATTTGAAAGTGGTGATTTGACACAGAAGACAAGTAGCGTTCTGTATAGTTAAAAAACGTAAAGACGAAGATTTTAAGGCATTACTCAATGAAACTATCAATGGGGATCGCTACCGGCTACAATTAATGAGTATGAGTCGAGCATTGCGCGAAAAAGTGCCAGAATATGAGCAAAAACACAACAATGTCATTCTTCAGCCTGACAATGCCTGACCACATGTTGCAAAATCGGTGGAGACGTTAAAACGGGAATTGTTACACCACCCGTCGTAATTTCCAGACCTTGCTCCTTCTGATTACTACTCGTTCCGCCATATGAGTCGTGACCTGTCTGAAGTGTCTGAAAAATGGGAACAAATAATAAAAAATAATAAAAAATCTTTAAAACTAATTTATTAGCCTAATAATCTATAAATAATTATCCATACAATCGATACACCAAATGGACTGGTTATTGGTGGAATCTAATCTGAAATGTTCAATAGGAAGTTATTAATCGATTCTAGAATTAGTTGATAAACTGGCCGGTGAATTCGTAATTTATGTTGGCTACTGCTTAGGTCTGAAAATGAAAATTAAACCTTTTCCCGTTGTTACCCATCGAACAAAAAGTTTCGTTTCATTTAATTTTTCCCTAATTAAAATTTCATTTATTTTCTATCTCTCTCCTTTCTCTCGCCTTTTTTTTTATAGTCGAAACACTCCGAGGAGAGAGAAAATAATTATTTTACAAAAAACGAAAGAAAAAAAAACGTTCCGTAATACCAAGCACCATTTTGAGATTTCCAACTATGCAATTAACTAGCGAATCGACATTTTTGTATGCTAATTAGATGAAAAATAAATAACATAATTATCAGGGTTTTACTGTCATGTCAGTTTCGATTTTGTTTATCATATATTTGCATTTGTTATATGGCGAATCTAACAGTTTTTCATTAATTTCCTGCTAGCACATTTTAAACCAATTTTGAGGCAATTAAAATGTGCATATTAATTGCTGATTGGGTCAGAAACAAAGCTTGAATGTAGCTGGCATTAAGGAGTTATACCACTTCAGCCATCACGAAAAATAAACTGTTTTGGTTTTTTCATCAAAAACTACTCAACGGATTTTAATGAAATATTGATGCTTTAATGTGTGCATCTTCAGGTGTACAAACAAATATTTTAATCCAGTTACCAGCTTATGATGTTTTGTTCATTTTTTTGCTGATTCTAGACTAATTTCGTTCTTGTGTCTATTTTCTCCCATTCACATCACTAATTCTATTATTGCGAGTGAATATCTCGACATCCTTAATGATGCTACTAAACTGCTAATGATTACTGCTAAACACTGTTATATTCCAAGATGATTTTTTTTCATGATTTAATTATTACATTGTTACTAGTCGTTTCCCTTTTACCTACAATTTGTCTTTATGATTACTTAAATCTAGGTATATAACTAGGAGGATCCTTCGTCCCTATCTCAGTCTCTGATGAAATAATGTTTATACAAATCACTGCTGTATTTTTTATTATATGCACCTCACTACACAACACTACACAAGATCAGACGGTTTGCAAAAGCTGCAATATTCTCATGAGAATGGAGTCTTTCCTCATGCCCCTTTGCAATTCTCTTGATTTCTTGACTGACTGTGGGTATCTGAAGGTTTCGATGTAGGTAATCAGTCCTGTAGTATTTGGGTGCGTCCACAATACCTCTCAGGGCTTTGTTCTGAAAAATTTGTATATTATTTATGCCACTTTGCAGAACATCCCCATAATTGAACTCCGTATGTCCATATAAGTTTCAATATTTGCTTATATAATAGCAATTTATTATGTACTGATAATTGTGCTTTTCTTCCAATTAGCCAGTACATTTTCCTACCTATATTTCAATTCCAGTTCTTTTCTTTTCTTCTTTATATGTTCCTTCCAGCGAAGTTTTGCATCGAGTTTCATTCCGAGATATTTAGCGTTGTTGGTATATGGAATGATACTGTTATTTAATGTTATTGGTGCTTGTACGGTCTGTTTATAGGTGAACTGCACATGTACATATTTACTTTCATTAATTCTTATTTTCCAAGCTTGTGTCAATTATTTATATTGTAACTTGCTTATTGTAATTTTTGTGAGGCTTCTTCACTATTACTTCCGATAGCTATAATCGCAGTATCATCAGCAAATGTAGCCATCGTAATATTCTCCATTTATGGTATATCACAAGTGTAGAGTAGATAAAGCATTGGTCCCAGTACAGTTCCTTGGTACCCCTGCTTTAGCTTCTTTTATTGTATAGTAACCTTCTTCTTGTTTGAGTCTAAACATTCTGGTTGTAATGTGCGTTTTTAATAGTTCGGTGTGTTGTTTTGGTTGCATTTTCTGTAGTTTATGAACAAGGTCAAACCTTATCGAAGGCTTGTGCTATATTTAAGAATATAGCTGAGCATACTTTTTTACTTTCGTAGGCTTTTTCAATAACATCTGTTATTCTGTCGTCAATTCAAGTTTGAATGCTTGTTAATAAACCCAAGTTGGTTGTTGGTATTAGGTTTTTTCTCTCTATGATCGGTTTTATTCTTTTCAACATGAATTTTCCAAAAACCTTAGATATTACTGGCAGCAATGGCATGGTGACTTCCCAGGTTTTGTGATCATTCCAAGATGATAATGCATCCATACACATCCAAAAAGGTTCAGCTTTGGTTTGAGAAACATCAGGATTTCATCAAACATCTTCCCAGGCCAGAACAATCACCAGATCTCAGCATAATTGAACCGTTATGGGGATTTTTTTGAGAGAATTTAGACGGCTGAACACTTTATTAATAAATAAATGTTGTGTATATTAGGTGGTCATATTAATCCGTCCATTACCTGTATTTATTATTTTAAATTATAAATTGTAATCAAAAAATAAAAGACATTGTTCCAAACGACATTATTATGTCGAATTATGTCACAATATTGTTTTGAATCCCGAACCTAAAATAATTACTTTAATAATCAATAAGTCTAATGAAGTTTAGTTAGCTGAACATAATCTAAAATTTGATGTTTAATAGGAAGTTGTTAATCGGCTCTACAATTAGTTGATAACCGGTTAGTGAGTAATAAGTTTGCTGCTTAAGCTTCAAAATGGATTGCGCTTCTATATAGAAAGGAAAGAAAAAACATCGGCTTCATTCCTTTGGTAGTTAATTAAATTTTAATTTGATAGGTTTGTTGTTTCTTATTTATTTTATTACAAATAAAAAAAACAGTGTTTTGTAAATATCACTGAGAATTAATTAAATAAAAAATAAATCACATGTTTGCATAGGGATCAGCTTAAAATTAGTTTTTTTTTCTAAATATTTTCAGATCAATGAACTTATATTAATTAATGTGTGGGTACAAGAAAATAATTTGTGGGTTTCAAAAGAAAATAAAGTATAAAGTTTGATATTTTATTAGATGTTGATCTAATGAAAAGTTAATAACGGAATTGTTGATTATATTTTATATTATTGGAAGTGTATGATATTTAGTTTAATTTGTTTTTAAACTAAACAATAAAGGATTATAAATCGAAAATATTTCAACAGTTATTAAATCCTTGTTTTTGTCAGTTTATTTTCTTTCATTTTTCAGTTGGCAAAAGTAACATTCCAAGACATAATCATCATTTTATTTTTGTTAAAACACCATATATTTGGAAAGAATTTGGACGTTGAAACTACATTAATTTTTTTTCAATTTATCATAATTTTTATGCTGTAATTTATATTAATTATGCACATTATATTGGATATAATATTATATATTAGTTGGTAACCGAAAAAGAACGAAATTTTTAAGGACTCATATACACAATAAACAAAACAAATGAGGCCTTATCTCAAATGGACCACACTAACACGTCAATTAAAAAGTCCCCGGCTTATCATAGTAAAACACATTTTTTGGCAATTTTTTTTTTATTATTCAACATAATTCCCTTCAAGGGTGCTACACTGATGATAGCGACCGTTCAAATTTTCGATATCTTTTTTGTAGTACGATTTGTCCTTTGCTTCAAGATAGGCCTCAGATCGATCACCTTTTCAATCGACGAAAATTTCTTCCCAGCGAGCATTCCTTTGAGATCTGAGAGTAGGAAATAGTCGCTGGGGGCCAGATCTGGAGAATACGGTGGATGAGGAAGCAATTCGAAGCCCAATTCATGGATTTTTGCCATCATTTTCACTGAGTTGTGACACGGTGCATTGTCTTGGTGAAGTAGCACTTTCTTTTTCTTCAAATGCGGCCTCCAAACGGTTCAATAACGTTATGTAATAGTCGCTGTTGATGGTCCTGCCTTTTTCAAGGTTGAATAAAAATTATTCCATGCGCATCTCAAAATACAGACCTTGCCAGCCGACTGTTGCGTTTTCCCACGCTTTGGAGCGGGTTCATCGTGTGCTGTACACTCGGATAACTGTCGAGTGGACTTTGGAGGGAAATGATGGAGCCACGTTTCATCCATTGTCACACAAAAACTCGCGTTTATTGCGCTTGATTATCTTCAAACACCTATCCAAATCATCAACTCGTCGTTGTTTTTGGTCAAAAGTGAACTCGCGCGGCATCCACTCCGCACAGAGCTTTCTCATATCCAAATATTCGGGAACGATATGATGTACACATTCAGTTGATATCTTTAGAGTTAATTCAATTGACCTGTTATGAATGGACATGGATTAATATGTAGGAAACAATATTAAAAAACAAAAATAGAAAATTATTCGTGGAAGCAATATATTTTGGATTATTCCTCCTTCGTTAAATATTTATGGGATTGCAGTTAGAGCAAAAAAAAGCTGCCTCTAAGATGGGACTGTTGTTTTGGAAGGAATCTGGGAGACTGAATGTTTTCGTAACGCCATTAAAAACAATTTTAACAAGTCTGGTATTCTTAACTCTATAATGAAATTTCAAAGGAATTTAAATTTTCTTTGTTCGATGCAAACCCCTTCTCACGTCCCCACTCCCCTCTCCTATCCGTTTGCCGAACTCCTCGCAACGCCATTCGACCAAACCTCCCCCCTCCATCACCCCCCCCCCCGCACCATCTTCCACCACTCGAGGGGTAGATTGCATCCATTTTACCCCTTTTAATTAATACTTTCTAAACTAATGCTCCATAATAATTCAAGACTGGTACATAGGAACGAAAAGTTTCAAACGAAAGTAAATTGAAATTAGGTGCGATCCGAAAAGGCTTTTTCACCAAACACACCGTCAAATAAAAGGAAGAATATTGGACCAATATTTCTATCTTAATAGTTTTCCCGTGGAAAATGAAGCTACGAAAATTCAGACGAAGGAAAACACCGAACTCGGCATATATAGAAACCCGTCTTTATATATTAATGTAACTGTGTATGCTGAAGAATATTTCGTGTGTATAAATTGTTTATTCTTGACAGTTTTATTAAATAATTTCTACAAATTCCTGCCGCTACATTTCATCCTGCTAGGTATCGTTCGTTTTTATTATACTAATTTAAAATTATATCGTATTTGCCGTATTTTTAACGTAGGAATTTTAAGAAAGATGAATTTTCGAAAAAAATGGCGGAGGATTCCTTTGTGCATTAAATGAATTAGTTAAGCAGGCATTTCGGGTCATTGTGGCAAAGAAAAGTTAATTCTTGGTTAAATACGGGCTAAACATCGAAAGTTGAATTTTAATAATGCCAGGGATAATTAGCCGTAAGGAAATTAGATGGGAGAAACTTGAATTCGGAGCATATTATTTATAAAAGCACTTCTTTCGCGATATTTTAGCCTCTTTTTTAATTAAAATTACTCTTAAACAGGTCTCCTTCTCTTATAGTTTAATGCAGTCAAGGACAAGTTTTCTTAATAAAAATTATAAACAGTTTTCTGCCTCATCGTTTCGATTATCAATATTTGATTAACTAATTAGGCAATATTGGATCTTGATTTTATTCAAATATTTGGTTTCAACTCATGATTTATAACATTACTTGTATTTGTATTTAACTATTCACTATTGAAGCATTTAATCTTTACGAGACCCAATAAAACTTAGTTATGTAGTGGATGTATGAACATGACCAAGCAGCAATTACATTTCTAACTGAACTTTCGAATATCCATCCAATCCCTAAATATAAAAGACAACCCTTTATTTTAAGAAAACACTATATAAGTCTCTTTGTGGATCTCAGATAGAATGAAAAAGTGTTTATTATATAAATAGAAAAAAAAGTTCTATTCAAATTACTTTCCTGAAAATCCAGATTTCCAGAAGATTTGAAATAACAGGCAAAAGGAGGTCACCCATGATTATATTTCTAACCACTCATTCAAATCCCGAAATATAAAAGACGACCCTTTTGTTTTGTTTTGTTTTTGTTATCAAGGACTCTATATAAATTTTGAGATTTTTTTTGAAACGTTCTGAAAGTTCTGAAAAATGATTGCTGGGATTTTCTCGTATCGATAACATCACTTCTGGGATATTGGAATCAATACTCGTAGCTTTCTTTCGAGCTTACTTTCTTTGGCATAAACATTGTTAGTAGCGTTGGGAACTATCGACTGAAAACAGTCGAAACAGTCGATAGTCCCAAAACAGTCGAAACAGTCGATAGTCAAAAAAATAGCGACTGAAAATAGTAATTACTATTTTCAGTCAAATGCACGGTTCGACTGTTTTTTTCCATTCGTGATGTTAGACGAAGATGTACGAATTCTTGTCTGTATAAAATGTGAGATAGGAATGGACGGAGATAAATGCTTGGAGCAGTTAATTTTAAATGTCTTTATATTCTCCAATGGTAGTATAATATATATATATTATATATATATATATATATATATATATATATATATATATATATATATATATTCATTCACGTGATAACTTTTAAAAAATAGGAAATCAAAATTACTAATTTCTATTATCATGTAATAAATAATATAATTTTAAAGGAAGTAGGATTACTTTTATACTGAATGTTCTGTGGATGTGTAAAAAAAATGAAGTAATAACACCTCAAATGTTTTATAATGTTTTAATATATTAATTGCTATTTTTAAATAAAAAACTAAAGATTTTCAATAACCATAACTACTAAATAAAATGTAAACGTATACCTAATCATTGAAAAGTCTAATCCATGATGAACCTAAAAATGATCGTACAATAACTACCAGACCCTTTTTAAATAAAAGTTTTATTTATTTTTGAACGGAAATATTTTTAAATTGCTGTGAATATTATCATGTTAATTATTTGCCCAGATTTTGAAAAAACTCGTTCCTAGGGGACAGATGTTGCGGATATAGAGGAATATTTTACGTATAACTGATATAATTCAGGTAGTTTCATTTTATGGGTTTGTCAAAAATCCAATGTGTTTTCTAAACGCCCAATAAATGGAATTTCCAAATACTGCTAAATCTGTAAAGTTGCTGCAGTACTTGGAGTAATTACTTCTTTCATTCTAGCTATTTTTTCATCAAAATACCTCCAGATATCAATACATTCTTGGTCAGTAGTTTTGTCTTGAATTTCGAGTTGTGGAACTATATTTGTATTTTTTGAAGTTAGAATGGAAGATACCTCTTTTGTGATAACTTTTTGTATCGCCTCAGCATTATTTCCAATACCAGATCCTGCTTTTTTAAATCTAGGATCTAAAAATCTGGATTTCCCGCATATCGTATTCATTTCTAAAATTGCCAGTCTTTTATTGATTAAATCTAATACAGTTTTGTCATTTTTTCTCCATTCACTTGTTAAAATCCTTGGATTTGATGGAATGTTTCAGTCGCCTTATAAACCGTATAATTAAAGACATCGTTGGGATATCTTTCACCAGATAATTCCGTGGTCATTATTTCAACGGGCTTTAAAAGTTGAACACCTTCTGTTAAGATAGTCCATTCGTTAACAAATAAAGACTGTGGTGCTCTTCTTACTAGCCAACAAAATAAATTGTTGAATATTAAAGTAGAGTTTTCCTATTAGAAAATGTATTTATTACAAATATTTAATATACTTTATTCACCTCTTTACGGTTAATATTTTTAATAGAAATTTAACAACTGCTACTGTAAAAAATTCTTCAAATCTTTTGGATCTATGCAATTTCTGAAACCTTTGAACCTAATTTTAATTTTCGAGATTTTGGGAAAAAAGTTTCGTCAAATAAGAGGCTTGGACAAAAATCGTGAAAGTATCAAAGAAGTATTCCCTATTATACCAGTCCAAAGTATTACCAATTATGCCAGTCAAAAGTATCTTACGATTTACCATTTACAATTTAACTTTTTTGCCCTCGAAAACTAGCGTTCCAAAATGCTGCTATATTAATTTACAATATATAGTTATTCACATGCAAACTACAAAAAAAAACATAAAACCACATATATTACATATACGTCTATATAAGCATAAATTCGGCGCATTACTTTCAAGGTCGCGGCTAGGACGGAAGGCCAGAACGTTAAAAATTAGTCGAATGAACTAGTAGAACCTAAAATAGTAACTAAAAGTAAACGACTGAAACAGTCGATAGTAAATAGTAATAAAATCAGTCGGACCGAAAATGGCGACTGAAACCAGTTACTAGTAAAAACAGTCGAACCAAAAATAGCAACTGAAATAGTCGATAGTAAAGAGTAGTCAATAACTGAACAGTCGATAATCGATTTCAGTCGATTGTTCCCAACACTAATTGTTAGAAAGATGCCCGTCATCTATTATCAATCCCTCAAAGTTAGATCGAAAACGATTTGATTACGAATTACAATTTGAACGAAAATGATTTCGCTAAAATAATATAAAAGGATCAAAGTTTGTTGGACGTTGTTTTAGGTTCGGGTGACCAAATAAAATAACAAAAAAAGTTCCATATTGGCGCCCTTATTAAAAGCCCTTTTCGTGTTCACATTATTTTATAATGTCAAGTAACTGTTCTCTATCAAGATCGTATGGAACGAAAGTATTTTTGTACAACCGTAATCACGCACTTTTAATTCCTTGTTTGAAATTAAAAATTATTATAATTTCCTTTTATTTCATCATTATAATGCCTTAATACTGTTGAAATTTCAGTATTATTCATGTGTAGTGGCACTTATTTTCTTTTATTGCAGTTATAGTGTCAGAGAGATTTATTTAATACTTTGTTCAGTTTTTCGTTTTGTTTTATGCGGCCATATTAATACAGATAAAGAACAATCAACATTTTATTACTAAAGAATGACTGAAAATCATATTTTAAGTTTGAAACTATCAATTCGTTGAATAATATCCGGAAAAAATCCGGTTTACTGTTAAACATATTTTTATAATATTTTGTTTATTGTGTTTTATTGATTAAAATGTATATCAGATTTTATAATATTACGAAATGTATACCCATTCAACTAACTATTATTAGAAAAACGTATGAAAATAAAATTTTCAGTTGTTTGTAACTGTTGAATATTTCTAGTTATTCCCTAAACTAATATGAATATTGCGTGTTGACATTTTTGTTATTGACTCAGATATTATCAGTTTAACCGTATTTTCTCATTTTACCGGCTAAATCATTAGATTGTTATCAGAAAAGATGTGATATATAGCTTTGAATCTATTGCTATATTCGAATAACCTTCTGTTTTTACTGTTACTTGTGGTTTTTGTCATTGTTAATTAATTAAGAAGGGGAACTATAGCCATTTAAAATGATTATGTATGAATGTATGTCAATTGTTTTTGTATTTATATCGAAACTTGCGATAACTCCTTCTTAATAATTGTTGAACACAAAAATACATATATATATATATATATATATATATATATATATATATATATATATATTGGTTCTTTGATTATTGAGAAACAAATAGATAAAATATCAGTTAACTTATCAAATAACAAGAGGAAGTATAACAGACAATTTTGACCAGTTATCTCGAAAGAATATTTCTCATAGTACAGGCGATAGTTTTATCTTAATAGCCCATAGATAAATTCTAGCCCAATCAAACAGTAACATGCTTTTATGGTAGATATTCGTATAATTAAATTTTATCACTAACTGGTATCACTAAATTACTTACAAACGTTTACTTAGGTTCGAACGGTGTCGAAACCAACGAAAAACTCGGTTTTTCTAACTAGACTTTCTATTCATTCAAATCCCGAAATATAAAAGACATTCCTTCATTTTATCGAAATAAAAAACATTATTAAAAACTGTATATGGACAAAAAATACAGTATTTCTAACTAAATTTTCTATTCATTCAAATACCGAAATATAAAAGACATTCCTTCATTTTATCAAAATAAAAAACACTATTAAGAATTATATATGAACAAAAAATGCTGTATTTCTAATTAGATTTCCTATTCATTCAAATCCCGAAATATAAAAGACAATCCTTCATTTTATCAAAAAAAACACTATTAAGTATCGTATATGGACAAAAAATACGGTATTTCGAACTAGATTTTCTATTCATTCAAATCCCGAAATATAAAAGACAATCCATTGTTTTATAAAAAAAAACAAGACTTTATAGATACATTCAAATCTCGAAATATAAATGACAACCCTTTATTTTATAATAAAATCTATAGATTAATTCAAATATCGAAATATAAAAGACAACTCTGTTTTATAAAAAAGCAAGACTTTAGATTCATTCAAATCCCGAAATATAAAAAACAATCCTTTGTTTTTATAAAAAAAAATACTCTTAAGGACTGTATATGGACCCCCGAAAGAACGAAAAAGTGATTCAAAAATATATTGAAAAAAATTCAAATTACAAACAGAAAATTCCAAGTAATCAAGACTAAAAACATAAATATGTTTTTTTTATTAAAGATAAAAACGAGAGGGAAAAAGGTCGTCTGTTTTTTATTGTTGCTAGTATTTTAGTCGCTGTCAATTAATTAACGAGAGAAAAAACGGAAGAAAGAGATAGAAGGGTGACGTTTAAGAACATCAACATAAATTGAAGGAAACAAAATGTCTACGAAATTCTCTTACCGAGTGGGGCTTGTCGTTTTATTTGTCGGGAAAGGGCTGTTTTAATACTGTTTCGATTGATTTTACATTAAATTGTTCAGCGTTACCTTCCGGCCATTTCTAACAACAAAAAGTTATAACGGGGAAGCTATTATCGACTTATGGCCCATATAAAATATTCAGTAATGGTTTAATAGTTTTAAAACAAATTGGGTACGGATTTATAAATACCCTCACCTTAAGCGGATTTACCGGGGTTTTGTTAACTCTGCTAATGCATATAATTGGATCTCTGCGCATGTGGTATTTTAAAAACACTATATTCCTGATGGTTATTATTATGTACGCTAATCTCTCTCGCTTTAGCTCATTATTTTTATGACTTTCGTATTGCTAATTAATGTTATCTCCCATTAATTGATTGGTTTATTTATAAGAACCGATAAATACATATTATTCATATTAAAATTTTAATATATTTATTATTTGATTAATGATTAAATACGAGGGATGCCTTTTATCTTTCGGGATTTTTCTAAATTAGTCTCATCATTTGGCAATTGATGTTTTTTTTTCGGATGATATGGCCTTTTTATGTCATAAATTATATGTCTCAGTAAATTTAGAATTGCTGATTAGTTTTATCACTGACCAATGATTAATTTTATTCTGAGGGATGCTTTTTATGATTTGTTTTTTTTTTTTCAGATAATATGATGTCATTTTTAACGACTTATATATGTTTTTATTTAGAAATTTCGAATTGGTAGTTAGTTTTCTTTCTGACTATTTATTAATTTTATTTATCAATCTATAAATCCGATCGATTGATATTAAAATTTTACTTGAAATTTTCTGTTTCTAATTTGAATTGATTCAATTTTTTTCGATGTATTTTTGAAACACTCATAAATTCTAGGGTCCTTATACAATTCTTAATAATGTTTTATTTTTAAATAAAACAAATCTATAAAGTCTTGTTTTTCTTAATAAAACAAATGCTTGTCTTTTATATTTCGGGATTTTTCTAAACTAGTCTTATCATTTGGCAATTGATTTTTTTTTTTCGAATAATATGTGATTTTTAGCGATTTATATATCTATTTATAAATTTCGAATTGCTAATTAGTTGTCTCTCTGGCTGGTGATTGGTCTTTTAAAGTGGATAAATTCGATCTATTAATAATATATGAGAGATACATTTTATATTTCGGGATTGTTCTAAATTAGTCTTGTCATCTAGCAGTTAGTTTTTTTTTCGAATAATATGACATTTTTAACGATTTAAAAACAGTATATGTTTGATGATTATATTGCCTTTGTTGTCTTTTATATTTCGAGATTATTCCCATGTGTGTGGCTATTTGATAAGTAATTTGGTTTTTATATTTCTGACCGTACATGTATACAGTAGCTTGATGAACTTCATATAAAAGTTAAATAGTTATTTTTCTAATTAATTATTTTTACTAGAAATCTTGAAATATAAACGATAATAACTCGAAATTAAAACGTAATAAATATAGAAAACGTAAGACAAACTTTATTATATAATTTGGAATAATATATTTGCGCTATTTCAGATTGCAAATCTTTTATACAAAAAGTTTTACCCCCGCGAATTCCGAAAACATAGATTTTATAAACTTTATATTTTATGGTTTCTATCTAGTTTTATATTCACTGCTAATTACTCTATAAATTTAATGGTTCTTTTCTAAGTACTTTTTAAATTTCAGGCACTTACAAGATTTAATTTATCTGTTAGTTAGTTTTGTTTCTTTTACATTTCGAATTAGATATTCGCTAATAAAAAGTCGATACTTGTTTTTTTTCTTCTTCTTCTTCTTCGGGAGTTTTGTAAGCTCGGTAATACCCTGTTAAAAGGCTTTATGTTTGAGTTTGATATTATTGTAGGAAGAAACAATGGAGCTGTTTGGAATAGTTTCCAAATACCAAATAAAAAGAGTATATTTCATTGCTTTTGTTTCGTGTTATAACAAAAGAATGCCGTCACAAAGGCATAGGTATCGATTTATTTTTGCCTTATGCTAAATATTTTGATCAGAAATATGATACAATTTGAAAATCTGTTATAGTTTTAAGCCATGACATTTTTGTTACCCATAGTACCGACTGAAATATATGTTTGTACGTCACCAGAAGTGGATTTACCAAAATTTTGTTATGCTTTGGTGGTGGTCACGTCAATTAGACGGTCCTCCTATTGTCGCGATGGTCGCAGGTTCGAATCCTGCTCGGGCATGGTTCTAAATTTATATTTGTAATTGTTTCTAATCATGTTTAGTATAAGTATAATATAATTATGTATAAGACCCGATAAGTACTATCTGTTGATTAAACAAAATTCAAATATTTATTATGTGATAAAAACTAAATACGGGGGCTGTCCCTTATATTTTGGTATTTTTCTAGTGTAGCCTTTCCATTTAGTAATTGATAAATTTTTGAATCTTTTGGTCAATAAATTATTTGCCGAATAAAGTTGATATGTAACACTGGATTAAAAAATTAAAAATAAACATTAGTGCTAATGATTTTATGTATAAGACCCGATAAGTATAGATTGTTGATAAAAAAAATTATTATCTGGTAATAACTAAATACCAGGATTGTCTTTTATATTTCGGGATTCTTCCTTTTTAGTCTTTCCACATAATTAGTCATTCCTACATAATTTTTCGGGTGTTTTGATCAATAATTTATTTTGGAATAAAGTTGAGATGTAAAATCAGATCGGAAACTCTTGAATTAAAGATAAACATTGAAGATTTAGTGTTAATGAATCTATGTACAAGACCCTATAAGTATAATCTGTTCATAAAAGAAATATTTATTACCTAATAATAACTAAATACGAAGGTTATCTTTTATATTTCGGTATCCTTGTTGTTTAGTCTTTTCACCCAGTAATTTATAATTTTTCGGGTGTTTTGATCAATAATTTATTTTGGAATAAAGTCGTGATGTAAAACCGTTTCGGATACGCTTAAATTAAAGATAAACATCGAAGGTTTGATGATAATGAAATTTAGGGTCCGCTATTCAACTAGGTGGAACAATGAATAAAGAATTGTCTTCGGCAACTTTCACACATCGAGACCAGTGCGTCGATGTAATTGTGTCGTTTCACAAACACTCGATCTTTACGCCCCTCTCGTTTCATTCAGATTTCATAGACAGAAGGCAAATCGCATTTGAGAGTTGGACACCCTCTATTTGCACAACGAGTCTATCGGGCCAGCAAACACTTAAAGCCGTAGACATCGTGAAAAGTTTAAATAAGAGCAAACTATCGGCAAATGTCTAAATGTCTGTCGGTGCTTATTTTATTTACTTAGAAGTCTTCAAAGTCCTCTCGCCCCAGGGTAAAGCTTGTTTCTCTCGTGCACACCGCGTGTGGATTGTTGGCATATTTCGTTGCTCAGTTGCCTTAAAATTGCGCTGTTGCCGCTCGACCACTTTCATCCGGTAATACCCAACTATAAGGATTTTTATTTTTTT